>NC_086228.1:12890277-13197500 GCF_036321145.2 Pelmatolapia mariae | reverse complement strand
GTTATTCAGAAATTGAAGATATATAAAATGACCATCGAGGTCCATGCAACATGGTCCCTCATGGGGTGAGGGTGATCACAGGTGGTAGGTCAGCCTGAAACTACACAAGATGAGCTTGTTAATGACCTGAAAGAAGTTGGGTCCACAGTCATAAGAACACAACTGGTAACACACTACAGTGTAATGGATTGATCTTGCAGCGCCTGCAAGGACTCCCTCCTCGAGAAGGCACACATGCAGTCTTAAGTTTGTCAGTGAACATCTAAATGATTCAGAGAAGGCTTGGGGGAAAGTCCAACCAAAATCGAGCTTTTGGTATCAACTTGATCTTCTGTGTTTGGAAGAAGAGAACTACTCAGTTTGACCCAAAGAACACCAACCTTAGTCCAGCACGGAGGTGGAAACATTATGCTTCAGGACTGTTTTTCTGCCAGGACAAATTGATCACATTGAGGGGCTAATGGGCTGTGCTATGAATTGTAAAACCTCGGAAGGTGCTCAACTTTCTTTATTCCAGACAGAACATTGAAGATGGGTAACGGATGTGTCTTCCAACATGACAATGACCCAAAGCAAGTGGCTAAAGAAGCACATTAAGGTCAAGCGGTTGCCTAGCCTGTATCCATGACTCAGTCCCATGGAAAATCTGTGAAGGGACCTTAAGGTTTGAGTTTTAAAGCGGCAGCCAAAAAACCAGAAGGATTTTCTGTAAAGATGAGTGGGCCAAAATGTGTGAGATGTGTGCAAACCTGGTGACCAACTATAAGAAATGGTTACTGTTGTGCTTGTCAACAAGGCTTTCTCCACCAAGTCACGTTTTGCTTGGGGATCAAATACTTATTTCACTCAGTGACATGCAAATCAGTTTATAACTTTTACGTAATCTGTATTTTTCTGGTTTATATTCTGTATCTCTCCATTAAAATAAAACTAACATAAAAACTAGAGACTGGCCATTTCTCTTTACGTGAGGGGTTCAAAAATTATTCCCTGCACTGTTAATCCATTATTTAATCCATCAGTTCATAAGGGCTAAAAACATATCAAAAGGCTTTTTATTGAAGCCTATGCCCTTCCTTTACCTCCATCACTGAAGAATTTTTGGCTTTCATCAGTACAAATGGGCCGATAAAGGTGATTTCTGTGTGTTGTGCATTATTTAAAATTTCTTCTCAGTCAGTATGAAACATTTCTTTAAAACTGGTAATAATTTTTTACTGACATATTTAGACATTTTTATTGTTTCCTCACTTCAGTAAAACTGCAGCAGGTTGTACGTCATTATTATCTCCTCGGACATTAAGGAAGAGGAACTTTATGGTGTCACTGCATTAAACAAAAATGGTAGTTCTTAATGAGACTCAGTTTTTGTCACTTTCATAGTTAAAGGAGAATTTTTATTTTTATTTAGTAGCAAGAGAAAATAATTCCAACATTTATATAGACACTTATATCATTTTCATCACCGGGGTTTTACTCACTATCTGTATTTAAAAATCATCCATGGCTCCTGAGTGAACCAGCATTGCAGCAGATTGCATTTTATGTCGCTATGAATCATGCTCACAGCTGGCTGCAGTCACGTTCATCAGCCAAACCACACCATTTACTATCCTCTCTGTGTTGTATTACACTGCTAGTATTTGAAGGCAGGGCCTTTCTGTTTGAGATGTCCTCCACTGGAGGAAGTTTCAGAACCTTTTACACATTGGCACTAATACTGTCAGTAACACTCCCAAGCTATGAGATCACATGAGGACCATTACTCGATTTAATAATACCTTCTCCGGATCAGACTGTCTTAGGTTTTCAGAAATTCATCCACTAACTGTCACTGATGACTTTTCTCAGGTATGTGCCACACATTTTATCTCTATATTCTAAAGATTACTAGCTCAAGTAGAGGGCAGACTTCTCTTCCTGATATGAGTCATCGCCACTGAAACTTTCCTCATTATTTTTAAATAGTTTACAGATTTTCTTCTTTTAAAAAAAAAAAGTTTTGCAAACTCCATCTTACCATTTTTCTACAGTATTTTCTTCCCTATGTTATTTTCTTTGTCTTCTCCCATTTTCCCAACTTCCCCTGTTTTTCCATCATTTTCTGGCTGATGTCTCTTTTTCATTTTTTTTTTTTTTGCTCCTTCCTTCTCTGCTCTTCATCACTGCAGACACAGAGCACTCCTGTGGATACCAAAAGGTCAGTAAATGTGGGCCCATTAATGTACATGCAAGCACCAGCCTCCAAAACACCATGACACTGTAGCATGGACACGCACATGCACGCATGCACACACATCAAAAACCCACCCACTAGTGACACACAGAGAGACATAAAGACACATATACGCACACTAGTAGAGGGTTCATCCTACACTTTATTTTTGAACATTTTAAATAAGCTGAAAAAAAACTCAAGCATACAACAAAACTGGAAGCACTGCTATACTTGGTGCACACCAAAAGTCATTCCATTGATAAAAGTATACCCTATTTTATTCTATAAATAAACAATAAATAAAATAGATAATAAATCTTAATAATTCTAACAGTGGCATAAGCAGTGGAATAAATGGATATAAGAGGTCTTTCTCACTTTTACACCTAAGGTGGATATTTCACAGGAATAATCAGTGTTCAGTATGTGACTGCTTAAAGTTATTGTGGGTACTGAGTAACCCTGATGCCCCATGGAAACAAGCTGTTTTTCAGTCTGCTGGTCCCGGCAGCAGGCTAATGAGATGATGGCCAGGATGGGAATGGTCACTGATGATCCTCTTTGCTCTCGAGAGGCATCAGAAGCTAGCGATGTTATATCAAAGCAAGGAAGAGAGCAGTCAGTGACTTTTTTTCAGCAGTCCTTATGGTCCCCTCTGCAGCATCTTTTTTCATGATTTTGTGGCCATCATATTTTACTACTTGAATGTCAGCTGACAATAGAAGTGGGTAATATTGGCTGAATATTGGTTAATATATGAGATAATAATGGTACATGCTAAAAATATTTGCTGTATTTTTACCAATAACATGTGCAAATCCCTCCTTTTGCCTTAACATTAAGCTCAGAGTTGGGTTACCCAGTTACAGGATAAATCTATTATATCCAGCGTATATGAGGTGCCTGCTGCAGTCTCTGTAATCTAAGTGGTTTCTTTTCCTTTCCGCCTAGTTTCCATTTTACATCCCTCTGGACAGTCTGTTTTCTGGGCTGCACTCTGACGTAAAACCCCGATCCTCCTGAGATTCAAACATCTGTGCTCCAGTCTGCTGTGAAGTCCTGTCATTTCCTGGACCTCTAAAGCATTTAGCTCTGACAATTTAAATCACTTTTTAAGGAGATGCATGCTCACTTAACTCACGTGTCAGCAGACTGTGGGGGTACAGTGGGGCACATATCTACATGTGCATATGAAAGAGGTCATTTGTAAGGGCAAACTAAGAGAGAAAGAGTTGTTTATTGCCTTTTATCTCTCTATTCTTTCCAGAGTAGAACTTGGTTCCATGGTTTTGTCCACTTTGATTGTTTCCTTCAGTGTCATTCCAGCAGCAGCAGTGCACCGTTATCCATTATCTGATTAATTCTGCTGCAAGTCCAAATGTCAAAACTTTTTGCAATACATCAGCCAATCTGTTTGCATCCAGAGAGCTCCACAGATTCATGCAGCCTTTTTGTCTTTATATGTGGGACCTGTGAGGCTTGACTAGAAATTATATTTATGAAGGCAGCCTCACTGTCACAGTAGCCTAGCTTCCTTGAGGCGCCGTACACCAGTGGGTGCTGTGGTTTCAAACAAACTGCAATCACACAGTGTGTTCTTCGTCTTAGCAAGAGGTCCACTTGGAGAAACTATCTTTGAAGGAAGCCTTGTTGTCATAATGATACAGAGCCTGCAGGCCTCTGTGCCTCAGTGGATGCATCACATTTTGCTGTTGCTCCCCGTGTGTGACGGACACTCCGCTGTTGTCAGTAACAAACCGTGATATAGGAAGACCCAAGCTTTTGGCAGCAGCTGACAGAGATCCACGCTCGAGGCAAACACCCAGTCTTGTTTAATTCAAAGTCCTTCTGAGATGGTTGGCTCAAAGTCACAAGACTCTAACAAGCTTGAAAATGTATCCAGGAATCTTTCATGTCAGCGCTCATCATCTCAGACACGTCTACTGGTCGCACACTAATGAGAGTTCAGCCTCAGTGTCACAGTCCTGTCCTTGCTTCAGTGGATGGTGAGTCTCAAAAGATGTAGTACGGAGAAAGTGTTTTTAAGACCTCATTTGTTGTAGTCTTGCTGGCATGATTCCCAAACCTGCCCACCTCCCAGTCACAGACATACATGCTCTGTGGCCCTGCTGTGAATATACACTCGACATAATGTCCTTGTTGTTTGTGTCCCAGAGACACAACCAGAGCACAAGTATTTATATTAATTAGAGTGAGTGCATTTTACGTGATCTTTGTTTTTTAACATTTTCATTAAGGTTAATCGGGAATGGGCTTGTTGTACTTTATTTAAAATGGCTAAACAAAAAAAGAAAAGAGATACATGAAGTCCAGTGGACTAGTAAAACAAAAAAAATTACAAGGGGCATGGTGAACAAGAGGAGGACAAACAAATGAAAAAAGTCAAAGATGAAACTATGGTAATTAAGGAAAGATGGACAACCACAAAGGAGGGAGAACAAAATGGTAAATGGCCTGTATTTGTATAGCGCTATACTAGTCCCTAAGAACCCCAAAGCACTTTACACATCCAGTCATCCACCCATTCACACACTGGTGATGGCAAGCTACATTGTAGCCACAGCCACCCTGGGGCGCACTGACAGAGGCGAGGCTGCCGGACACTGGCGCCACCGGGCCCTCTGACCACCACCAGTAGGCAACGGGTGAAGTGTCTTGCCCAAGGACACAAGCCGGGGCTCAAACCGGCAACCTTCCGATTACTAGGCGAACTCCCAACTCTTGAGCCACGATCGCCCCGAAGAAAGCAAAAATACCGTAGATACACAAAGAAAGTCATTGCAAAGATAAAACAGGAAGTTAGAGCAAAGGAGATGGGAACTAACATGCGGGAAAGACAGAACGTAAATCCAGATTTAATTCAATTCAGTTTAATTTATATAGAGCTAAATTACAATAACAGTGCTTCAAAACACTTTATATTGTAAGGTAAAGACCCTACATTAATACAGAAAAAACAGAGAAAACCCCAACAATCACATGACCCCACGTGAGCACATACTTTGATGACAGTGGGAAGGAGAAACTCCCTTTTAAAAGGAGGAAACCTCTGGCAGAACCAGGCTCGGCGAGGGGCGGCCATCTGCTGCTGGGTTGGGGAGGAAGACAGGACCAAGACACGCTGTGGAAGAGAACCACAGATTAATAATAATTAAATGCAGAGACGTGTATAAATATATCATATACTAACAAACAGCTGAACAGTGGTAGAAGTGTTTGTGGAAATAAAACAGGAAGTAAAATCAAAATGAAACTTGCCTTCAAAGTAAAAAGTAAGCAAACAAATAAAGAAACATAAGGACTGAGATAGAGGAACACAGGAGGCAGGGGAAACAGAGAAATCAGAAACGCAAAAGGCCACAAAAACCAACAGAAACTACCAAGAAACATGGCAGAGCTGAAATTTAGAAACAATCCCAACTGACTGTCCAAAAACAATTTGATTCAGGACCAGAGGCTGCACTGTGAACAGAATGCCATCTTGGATTGGCTGCAGGCTCTGATGAACCGCGGTCACAGCAGTAACAGCGGGTTGTAACGCTCTCATCTCTTCGAGACATCTAATTAGAGATGAGATGTGTCACCCCTCACCGAGAAGAATGACATGTTTCTACTTCAGCCTGAAAGCCAATTTAGCTTTAGAGCTGTCTATAACATGAACAGAAAACATAAGGGAGGTTTTCTGTCAACCATATTGTGCATGCAGTGCAGTGAAAATGTGGGCACAGAGAGGTGGTGTGACTGGAAGAGTGCTGCATCTATACTGGTAGCAGTAAATTATTCAGGATCTTTACCTCAGTGTTGACATTTTCACTAATGGCGAAAGAGAGTCATCCCACCCAGCTGAAGCAACACAGGCTACTGACTGGCTCTCATTAGAAACACATACAAACACAGACACACATGCACACTATAAATAGGCCGGTCGCAGGTCCTGCCTGTTCTCTCGACCCCAGCTTGCTACGCGGGAGAAATTACAGGCTATTAGAGAAATCACAGGCTGTTGTACCAATAGCAGGAATGAGCCATTTGTGACATGCTGTGTCATTCATTTCATGTCATTTCTCATCATTAGCAAGCTCTTTATACTGCTGACAATCACTGAGTCATTATGTTAAAAGGAAAATATCCATGAAAGCTAGGGGAAGCACAGTATGACTGAGTTAAATGGCTAAAAAAAATGGCCAGGATAAGGTATTGGAAGCTGTGAATATGAGTGTGTGCTGAGTCTGGGAATGCCTTTCAGGATAGAGAACAAGAATCTCAGCCTTTCAAAAAGTTTAATATAAAGAGTAAAAGGTTTGAAACAATATCAAAATAAGGACATAAATGTGATGCAGCATGGACCTTAAGTTTCTTGGCTGTCACCAAGACTTGGATATAGAAAGTAAGCTGGACATGAGTCTGAAACCACCCTGAGTAGATCTGTGTGATCATAGCATCTGTCAAATTATTTTCAGTGCGCAAAACTGAGACAATGTTCACTGAAAAATGTGACAGTCCAACTAATAATGCAGTCCTTGTGTTGATTTTAGCCCAATTAGGTGTCTACGTGTCAGACTGTGAAATTCTGAGTGACTGTTTTTCACACCTTTACTTTCATGTATAAATTTCGTTTAAATGGCCATCATTAAGATGAAACTAGTGTTTAAGACTTGTTTTAAAAAGTAGGCAGGCTGGGCAACACTAATGCAAATTACATGAGCGTGAACTTAAAGATTTGGGTTCTTGTCCTGCTTCATTAATCAGCACTCCTCCTAGAATAGTGGTCAGAATGTAGTGAAACTTGCATCGATGATGACCTAATGGGGCCAAAATCTGCTCAAGGTCAAGATCACATTTACCATTTTTATGTGCGACATCTTGTGTCTTGTGATTGCTTGTCATTTTACACTCACCGTTTACTCTGTCTCAGCTGATTGGTCAGTGAGGGTTTGACAAAACTGCGCTGTTTGATGCTCTGACAATGAGATGAGGCTCATTGCTCAGTATTAGAATATTTGTTACAATGTTTATATCTGGTTATCAATTTAAGAAATACAGTTCTGCATCAACTGGAGCACCCCCATTCCCACTCCGAAAAGTGGATGTGGACAGATAAGACTTGTTTAGCCTATCTGCTACATATATCCTGTGTTTGATCTGTGTAGGGTGACTGGCAACAGGGTAATAAACATGTATTGGGACCCTGTGTATGCAGGGTCTGTTTCCTCTGTTCTTGTGAATTCCTCACTACACTACTGTATACTCTGTGTGGACTGAATTCCTTCTTGCAAGAAGAAAACTCTCAAAAGAAAACTATTGCAGTTGGGCTCTTTTATTTATCCCCAACTTTGAGTTTGACCTAACAATCCTGTTTGTCACTGAACCTGTTCTTTTGACGAATTTGGTACACACTGGTAGACACTTACCTCTGAATCTGGATTCCCAAACCTCTGAAGAGAAGGACAATGCAGTAACTCACCTGCCTGCCCACTCTCCACTGCTGTTCCTCTCAGCGACTTGGAAACCTACCTGTTCTCAGGTAACCCCTCCAAAGCCTCTTTCTTACCAGCACAACTCAAAGAGGCCCTTGTATTTACCTTGGCCTGGCTCATTCTCCGTTCACCATTTTCTGCCATTCAGTGAACCTTTTTCAACCATGCCTGGTGAGCTGAATCTGAATCCAGAGTTCTACCTTTGCCTAAATATGACAAGAAAGACGGAGAACCCTGATTTCACAATCCAAGGTGGCGGCACCACCACCACCTTGGATTGTGGCGGTGGTGCACGATCCAGTGTTTTGGATCCTGATGTCACCACACAGTATGAAAGTGTAACTGTCATCCGAACCGTGATACAATACAGAAAGGGTTTTTCTTATATAGCGCCACTTCATAGCAGAAAGGTGTCACATTGACACTATTTTAATAGGAACACTAAACTGGACCCTATACTGGAGTTCCAGTGTAACAATAAGGTGAAGAACTAAGCAGCCAATCACACAAAGCAATCATCACATACTCAAGACTTCCCTGTGGGTTAGTCTGAAGAATACTCAGACTCTTGAGAAACCTTTTTATAACTGGTTTCTTTCACTGTGGTTTAAACTGGACTCAAGGAACAAACTCAAGCAGTTTTAAAGTGTTTATTGAAAAAGGTGGTTCTGGTTAGAGACTTGTTTCTGAACTGAGTAAAATCTCACCCCTAGTGCCCCCATGGAGAAAATTAGCTGTGGATCAGGTAAGTGGATTATTATTGCAGCTTTTGATTGCAACAGTATTCCTTGCTGGTGGACAGCAAGGAATTCTTCCCTTTGCAGGTGATCAAGGGGAAAATGGAATGGAAGAAGGGCCTGGGTGAGCTCACATTCCATAGGAGTGTTTGATTTGGACTTGATTTGCATCTTTAAGCCTACAAATACCCACCAATTGCTTTCACCATAAGGAAAATGTTGGCCAAGGCAGGAAGGCTCCACCCAAGGGTGGATCAGAGACTCGGTGCCAGTTCAGCACTCCACCTCAGTCTAAGAGCAAAGAGGTTGACAAGAGAAAGAAAGAACAGAAACCTGAGGCACCCAAGCCGAACCATGAACAGGACACAGAATATTGTAATCTGCTTGTTACTGACAGAAGGCTCAAATTTATCTGACAAAACCCCAGATTTATGTGTTTAGTACAGGCTTCCTCAATGATAGCTTCAGTTAACTGTGCTCGAATCACGTATGGAGTTTTTATGCTGGTGTTTGACATCACATCATGTGGCGCACACCACAGTCTTTGTGGAGCTACAGCCAGTGGTGGACCTCTTAATATTTTTTACCCTGGCACGTTGCATCGCAGCCATTGATTATTTGACTTACGGGGAAAGTTACGATCAGTGAGCTGTAAATTGGTGTAACAGGATTTAGCTGATGGTGAGTGGCACTTTAAAGACTACTGGAAAATAAGGAAAGATCAAAAAAGATTATGAATTATTTGTCACAGTGATACAACATTATGACAGTGCAGCCCTTTCATCTTTTTCTCATTTTCATCCTTTTTATACTCTGCCTATATTGTGCATGCTGTTTAATGTGTACATTAAATGTGCATTATGGGTACAACACACAGTGGTGGATTTCTCCATATTATAGTTAACACATCCCGCTGAAGGAAACCTGCAGTGTAGGATGTTTAAACAGGACAAAACAAGAAACTTTTGGCTACTGTGCTGCTGCTTTATGTATCACATCTCGCCCACAGTGGTGCTGTACTGCCTCTCAGCCTGACATCTGAACTCCCCGAGGGGAAAAGAGTAGCTAAACGATACTCTGAAGCTTCAATATAGACAATTTTAGAAATGTTAGCTTGTGATTTTAAAGTCCTTTAAAATCCTAAACTGTCCAGAAATATGTGGATGTGTGGGGAAAATAATCAGAAGCTCTTTTCCGCTTATTTTAATGGGTTCTTTATTAATGCACAAACTTCCCAAGGTTTCATTTGGCATCTCCCTGGTCTGAATCTGAAGTAACATTTTATTGCTGTTGAATCACCTTTTCCCGACTTAAATAAAGGTTACAAAAACCTGACATTTTCCACCCACTTGACGCCTCCATAGCTGGCATGTGGTGACTCTAAGAAATGCCAAGACAAGCGGCGTCGGTGTGTGAGCTCTTTGACACGAGATGCAAGCTCACACTGCAGTTGTGCGTGACAGCATTTTGAATAGCACCTCAAGTTGTGACAGTGCAGGAACATGACAGCCCATACGTCTGCTGCTCTTAACTCTCTGCGGACAAAACATGAAGGAAAAAACTCGACTGAAAAACAGAAAAACTGGGCATAAATCCTCAAACAGCAAGAGGGATGATCTCAGCGTCTCTACGACACGGAGTCTCTGAATGCTGAGCGGATTCAGGGCACCAGAGAGAAATGGGTTTGTGTTCTGGCCGTCCATCAGCACAGAGAGACGAGACAGAGCTGTGGTGACAGTGTCAGGATGTGTGGGTGTGACTGCAGGTCAAGAGAGGCGCAAGACTCATCTGACACTACAACATAACTCCAGTGAAACGGATTTATATCAGGGCCTGGCCAGCCTGAAGGTTTTGTCTTGTTATTTTAATAGGAACTCTGTGAGAATATGTGAATTTATGTTTTTATGCTGTTTAGTTTAGGTTTGTCATACAGGATTTGATTTAAGCATACAGAGTTTTGATTAGGTTATTTTTATTATTTATTTCTTTGCATATAATGAAATGGACTAATACTTATTCTCTATTGAAGAAGCACAAAGCACTTTCTTATCACAAGCCTCAGTCACCTATACAAGTGCTTTTAGTGGCTCAGGGTTCAGTATCCTGAGGTTTCTTCCTGTTACAAGGGAGTTTTTCCTTTCCACTGTCGCCAACGCTCTTGCTCATAGGGGGTCATATAATTGTTGGAGTCTTCTTTGGGTTTTTGTTTTTTTTTTACTATTGTAGGGTCTTTACAATATAAAACACCTTAAGGCAACTGTTGTTGTGATTTGGAGCCATATAAATAAAACAAAATTGAATTAAAGTTCAACCAGTTAATTTCTCCAGTTGACTCCCCTCAGGCGGAGGATGTCTGGGTCCTCTGGGCTTCTGAACCCAATAGTTAAACCTGAGAGCATTTCAGTTTGAGGTCAAGTAGGTCTTTGAAAGCATCCATGTGCGAAGAACTGGGAGGGAAAGTTCTGGATGTTATCACTCCAGGCAAACAGAAGCTAATCACATCTGAGAGTGAAAAGGATAAATCCTCATAATTGTTAACATCAAGTGAAGGTTGTTCAGCTGAAACCAGGTGATAGTGGCTGAGTGTGACAGACTGTGCATCTCAGTTCTGGGTTCAATGGTGCTGTAGATGGGAGCAGCCACTACTCCTTTGGGATTGTTGTCATAGTGATGGGAGGCGGGCAGCATCCTGCTTGCACCATTAGATCTGGGCGTGGCTCCATTTGAAGAGGTGGGACCTAGCATGTGTTTGGGCTTGTTGAGCACAGTGTGCTGTGAAGCAGCTGTTTTGACTTCTCTGGTTTCTTCAGCTCTGCCCCCTGAACTCCGGGACGATGTTCATCATGCTGAACTCCAACATGATCTGCTTGGTAAGCAGAAATTCATGGATGTAGTCAGTTGTTTCTGGCTCTGTTCAGCAGATCCAGGACTCCAGTAGTCTTATAGGGGATGTTGCAATCTGCTGGCCTGCTTGTTTGTAACAGTCAGTGTTTTCGCCACCGTATCGTCATTGGGATGTGTCTGGGATGAGCTGCAGCCGAGGCACACTCACCATTTTTGCTCTAACTCTCTGCAGGCCACGACTATCACCTTGGCATTGTACAGTCAGATCATCCTCCATAAATCAGTCACTGTGGAGCTGTTGGGCCACTGACAGGTGATGTACTTGCGGTTCTCTGTCGCCCCCTTGATGAGGCTGGCGTTGATGTAATCAGAGTCAGAGTCTGTGATCAGCAGAGGCAGCTCCAGCTGAGACTGTGGCAGGATGTCCTTGTAGCTGTTTTTTATTATGTTTTCCAAGAGTCAGAGACATCTCTCAAGATTGATTCAAGAGATCTTCTTCCACTTTCTACAAAAAAAAACTTTGCAAAAACACTAAATGAGGAGAAAAGGAAAATTAGTTATCTGCAGATATTTTCTGGCACCTGCAAATCTGAGTTTCACAGTTGTTAACTGACGATATTTAAAGTACTAAAAAAAATCATTTTTCTCACAAGGAGGCTATTGTCATTATTTTTGCTTCATGTAAAATCAGAAATTGTGGCATTAACTGGCTGAGTGGCTTTTGTAACTTTAAAGAAAATAATCCCAATCCTCTTAAGTGGCCCTGTTGCCTTGGGGCTAAATAACTGCTCAGCGCTCCCGTGGTCGGGACTGGAAGTCGCACACTAATGGCAGCTGGCTTCCTCCCCAGATTGAAGTGACAGCAGTGATAACTGTAACTCACTCAGTCTTCCCTGTGCTCTCGTTCATCATTCTGCACCATCTTCTTCTAAAGGTTGCACATCTATCTGTCTCAATGGGGCTGCAGCTGTCGTTCAAGACGATGAGCTGAGGTCTTTGTCACCAGGGTGAGAAACTAACCTTCACATCCACCTGCTGCAGCATCGTGTCTTAGTTTTAGTTTACTGATCCCATTCTGATATATTTATAAAGTAAAACATGTCAGAGATTGTATATGACAGGTCGCGCGTCTTCTCGGCCTTCTGTGGAAATGTTTTCAAAATAAAAGTCTAATTACATTTATGGCATTAGGGCTGCTGCTAGTTGGTAAGAGTGAAAAAGAGCTACTAAGTGTATTTAGTGTATTTGTAGCGGGGAAAGAAAGCCAGCACAAATGGCAACTCTGTACCTTTATAGACTTATCAATATCACAACTTTAGCATTAAGACACAGGAGAATCTGCTGGGTTATGATCAAGCATTTCATTAAATTTGTACCTAGAGGTCTGAGGGATCTTACACGATAATGATGCTATTTTCGGGTAGTAATTTTGTACCTGTTGATTTCTAATCAGGAACATAACCTGCCGCGAAGCTGTATAGCTTCACTGCATAAGGTTATCATGGCGATATACCCTGGTAAGAAGTGAACCACCTTTGTAGTACAGAAAGCCCTTGATTAACCCTGAAGTTACCTGGATAAGATGATATCAAAGCTTCAAGCTTCATGGTGTGGATATCAGAGCCAAAGAAAGAGAGCAAAGGGAAATACTTTTAAAGCAAACAAAAACATTCATCCGTTTTCTTCCACTTATCCATTTCTGGGTTGCGGAAGTCTGAAGCCTATCACAGCATCATGGGAGGAGAGGTTGGGTACACCATGGACAGGTCAACACTCTGATGCAGGGCCAACACAGAAAGACAGACAACTATTCATGCTCACATTCACAACTACAGCCAATTTACAGCCACCAGTCAATCTAACATGCTTTTCTTTAGACTGTGGAAGGAAGATAGAGAACCCGGAGAAAACACAGGGGAGAACATGCAAACTCCACAGAGTAGATCTGAACCCAGGCTGCGATTCAAAGTTTAAAACCTTATAGTATATTTAATAGTTACATGGGAAGAATTTACATCATAATTAGACGTTCTATGGTTGGATCAAAAAAATAAATGAAATGGTAGTAAGCTAAAAAACCATGATGGTACAATAATACATAATCTATCTTGACAATTAAATTAACTTTAGTTGTTGTATTCAAGTTCCTTCTTCATGCCCTTTTCTTAATGATCTAGCTGTTGCAGCAGAAATTGTCAGTTTTATGTCGTCTGCAACAATAAAGATGTCAAGTAATAACCACCACTATAGCCAGAGCACATGCAGGGTCATTTAGCTTATCTATATCTACATATACTCTAACTCCAGAATGAATGGGGTATTATAGAGCTGCAGCTCTAAACAATAAAGATCCTGGGGTAATATTGTTTCTTCTTCTTGCAGTTTTCATTATTTTATATCATTTTATATCATAATTATTTATTTTTATGATGGGTAGAGACAAGAGATATAGTTCCTTTAGTAAAACACCTTTCATAAGTGTTAGGGGTATCACAGCACTTTGAGTCACTTTAGAACATTCACCATTTTCATTTCACACATCAAACCAGCAGAATTTCCAACCTCTGCAACATACTATTTCTTATGCACATGGAAGCTTGTGCTTTAGTTTAATTTAATTCCCATCATCTGTCATAGTTACTGTTTGGAAATTGCTGCCCTCAAGGGAGTATGTCCTGTTGTAAAACCTTAACAGATCAATCACCATGCAGAAAAAAAGAAAATTAGCATTCTTACATTTCTATTCTGACTTATGATCAATACCATGTTTGCAAAAACTATATCCAAAGTTGGGCTTTTCTTTGTAAAACAGGTGTAAATGATTATTATTTTAGCTGTCTAGCTTCTGTCATACAAGTGCCTTTTGGGTGCTTTACAACTAATGTCCATACAATGGCCTTAATAGGAAGAGAACAGGCTCTCCATAGAAGAGCTCTGTCAGCTCTCATAAACGCTGATTAAAGTTTTGACCATTTTGACCCTCTGCTCTTCATATCTTTATTTCAAATTAAGAGCTCACTGTTATTCAAGATAATTTTATCTAAAATTGACAAATCAATCTACTAAATGTGCTTCACAAGCCAAACAACCTAAATGTGACCAAGCAGAATAATTGGAGGTAAAAATGAAAAATTGAATTACAAAAGCAGATAAAATCAATTTTTAAAAAGCTGCTTGTACGGTGAACAAGCATCACAGTCTCTGCAGTTTGACCTGGAGCTTCATAAAATGCAAGTAAATTGCTGATTAGTTTGATTTCACGGTCAGACTAGCAGGGTTCTGATTCCTTATGACAGAGATTAAAGGCCATCGTGTTGAAGAGACTTGTAGCTTCTATCTAAATGATAAAAGGCTTCTATGTTTGTGTCCTAAACACTCTGGCCTGATCAATGTTTACTGTGTTTAAGCTTCACAGAAGATTAGATTACGATGAGAGATGGAACTTAACCTCGTGACTTAACTGTTTAGAGCAGCTGAGATGTTTTCAGTGGCTAATGAAGACGTTTGCTTTTTATCTTATGGCTTGGTGATTCCTTATCAGTGATGGGAATAAGTAACAAGTTACAAGTAACGGCGTTACTTTTTTCAGTAACGAGTAATCTAACTAATTACTATTCCTATCGTTACAACGCCGTTACCGTTACTAACAAGAAAATGCGGTGCAGTCGCGTTACTATTTTTCAGCAAACAGATGGTTGAAGCTGTCTTCAGCTTACCACATCTTATATCAGTTGTACGGAAGTAGCTGTTTACGTAAGTAATCTGGGCGCTACAGCTTTAAGCAGCTAAGTACGGAAGAGGATTAGGGCCACTGGAAAAAAAAAAAAAAGAATTCTGAGAAAAAAGTCAGAATTCTGAGAAAAAAGTCAGAATTCTGAGAAAAAAGTCAGAATTCTGACTTTTTTCTCAGAATTCTTTTTTTTTTTTTGTGTGCTGCTGTTTGACTGAGGAAGAATAAAGTAGTCGTGGTAAGCCAATCCCACGACCACTTCAAGATTACAAAGCAACTAGGTGATATATACCAGTTTTTAAATTGTGTTGATAAGCCACGTAAAACCAGAGTGATGATAAACTATATATATGCGGCGTTTTTTCCTCAATAGTTTCGTCACATTTGCTGTCTAAGGACAGCGCTAGCAAGCACTCTCTGCTTATGAGCAAAAAATAAAAAAACAAAACAAAAAAACTGCCCTTTCGTGTTGGTGGAAAAATGTACCATGTCGACCAATCAAAAAAAAAAATGATATGGCAACATGACATTTGGTTGTTTAGGAAGACGGGGAAGTTTTAAGCGTGACGGCTAGAGAGAGAGAGAGAGAGAGAGAGAGAGAGAGGCAACAGAAAAAGAGAGAGAGAGAGTTTTGAGATGTGAGAGATTTGTGACGTTTAGCATGTTTAGAGTGTGTAGTTAATGTGTTGTCTTGTGTAGTTAGTGTGTAGTGTTGTGGATAGTTTTGTGTTGTATGTCAGAACAATGAGGTGACTGCTGTCTCCAGGCAGAAACAGGAGTGATACACCTGCTGCTGTCAGACCTGCAGGTATCAGGCTGTGATGTTCTCCTTTATAGAGGACAGAAATAATTTTTTTGGAGTGGCACAAATAATTTGTGTGGCATCTTATTTAATGCAGAACACCTGATTGTTATATAAATAGTTTGAAATGGTTATTTTAAAAAAAGGTAAAAGGTAAATGGCTGCAAATAACTTTGTTGTTTGCAAAACTTGTACATAAGATTTTAAAATTGACAATTTATATTTGCATTTAAAGTTATGAAATATGATTCAATAAACATGTTTGTGGTTGTTACAGTAAAAAATATAACCTTTTTTACTCGGATTTTATGTTTTTTTATCTGATTTTAGATCAATTGAGCTAATACAGTTTGTCAAAATGAAAACATAACTGTAAATTCAGACATGTGAGGTTGTGCTGAAAAGAATGATGCCAAACAAGGCAAAGTAAATAGTTTTTAAAGGTTAAATGTAGAAACATCAAAAGTAGTTAAAAATGGCCAATTATACCCTGGACCCCAGAGGGTTAAACATTTTTTTAAAAGTAAAGCAATAGTTACTTTTCAAGTAATTAATTACTTTTAGAATATTGTAACTCAGTTACTAACTCAGTTACTTTTTTGAAGAAGTAACTAGTAACTATAATTAATTACTTTTTCAAAGTAACTTGCCCAACATTTTTTCCTTATTCATTCATATGCTTGGATATGAACTGGTGGGTCAGCCTTTATTATAACAGGGCTGTGTTCGCTCGGTGTGGATTCAAACCTAGGCCTCTGCAATGCCTGTAATGCTCTGAAATACCTTTTCTCCTAATTTCTTTTTTTCCTTTGCAGAACATCTATCTATATCTATTTGGTCCCCTAAAAGGTATACATAGTTATTTGATTTCCAGTATGAATCCTTGGTGGGGTACATTTGTGTGCATTGTACCTATAGGGATAAAAAAATTTACCTTTTTTGTCTAAGAGCATGCAAACCTACAGCAAGTGTGCATAAATGGCTCAAAACGTGAGTGAGAGAGCCCTGGGGCTCTTTCTGTTTTTAGAGCAGGACAGCCCAGAGTCTCTACAGAGTTCCTGGGAAATGTGAGAGGATGGATGCCAGAGTAAGACTCTGATGTCTGGTGTCTCCAGGAAAATCCTGCAGCTCACATAAAGTGATCCACGTAATATTTCCAGGATATCCACTCTACTGGGGATTAATGAGCGATATGCTTCCTTTTCAGGTGCACATGACACACTAGCCTAGTGGTTTTTCTGTTTCGCTTCATTTCACATATTTCAGTGTGTAAATTACGTTCAATTAAACACAGCAGAACAAAAAAGAAAAAAATCTGATGTGATAATGAGATGGATTTCCCTCAGTGATTGAAATGATTCTTTTGACATTATCAAAGCATCACAATCACAGTAGTAAGTGTGCCCCTCTGTGGATTTCTAACTAAAGAGAGATATTCATGTTTAATTCATCTGTAGCTTAGTTAATCTGGCACAAGTGACTTAATTTCTTTCTCCTGTACATGGTTGGCTCCCCTCAGTGAGCTTGACAGTTGCTCGGAGACAAAGACCTTACCAGCAGAAATTCAGCGGCTCTGTAGTTTGAACATGAAAGTGCACTCGTAAGCCTTTGGAAAGTGGGCCGAGGCATCTCGACTCCTCATATCTCGTTGGACATACATACATAAGTCACCAGCATTCATTAAGAAGGCTGTTGCCCGTCAGCCCGCTGGTCCTGTGATTCAAAGCAGCAACACCCACAATTTGACCTCCTGCTGTTTATAAAAGAGAGCATGAATATTTCAACAAGTGTCTAAGTCATGGATTCAAAGTTCATTCTTTTCACTGAAAGTGATTCTGAAGACTAAGATCATCTCCTCTATACAATGACATGAGGTAACCTTTTTTTTCCCAGTTTGACTACTTCAGCACAAATATAGCTCTAATATATGCATTCAAATGGTGAAAAACAAGGAATGTTTTGAAAGTGACATGTGATCAGAGAGTGACTACGCTACCCCTTGCCTGAGGGGTTGTACCAGCCACATCCAACAGTGGTAGCATTGTACATTTCTGTGTTGCATCTTCAATTTAATTCAATTTAACCTCTCTGAAACACCAGAACAAGCATAAATGTGGGCAACAACGTTACATGGGTTACGTCACTGGCTCTACAAAGATTCTAAAGTCTAAATCAGGCCTTGATTTGAAAGAGGTTCACAAAAATCAGTGATCGGCCTGTGCCATTACAATAATCTTCATTTGCGAGTATGAGGGCTAACAAGGTGTACACCTCCTAGGTAACCAGATATTGTGCAATAAAGTCAACAAGGTCAATGATGAAGATTTATTGGGGCACTGGAGTAAATTAGAAGCTTACTTATATCTTTTACCCTCATCGATTACTTCTTTAAGGATCTGCAGTTTGTTTTGCTTTTAGCAATTGTTAACAATTTGTTTTGTTTCAATTGCTTTTTACTCTGGGTTTCACTTACTGCTTAATTTGCTTTAGGGACTAAAGGGTTTTGGAAAATATTTAGGTTAAAATAACTGAGCCCCTACATAAAACACTTGAGCTGCACATTGAAAGGTGATTAGGTGCATAACTAGAATCAATGTGATGCCTGTTATGAGGGTATAACAAGGTTCAATAATTGCAAAGGACACCATCTGTGTATCTGTGGCCTCCAGTGCACGAACATGGTGGGTTCCTGTCGAGTCATTTCCTATTTTACTTTATTATTGTTGGCATCTTGTCAGTTTTACTTCCAGACAAGGAAGTAAAACCGACAGTCAGGAATCTAGTCAGGAATCAAACCCAGGACTTTGTTACTGCAAGGTGACAGTGTCAAGCACTACACCACTCTAGTTCAGGGTCATCTGTGTCATCCTCCACACCTTTTTCAAATTAATCATTAGTCTCCGTAGTGTATATACTGTAAACCTCCTGCGCTTAACAGATTGTCTCATCTCCTTCTGCTTGAGCTTTATGGGTATTTTCCCAGAGTTCCTTACTTTCTCATTGGGTTGTTTTTTTCCTTGTCTTCTGATATCTTGGAATCCAGCTTTACTATAATTTTATAAGCCCCCTGTGTACTGTCTTTGCTCCTGAAGTTCTCCAAGACCTAAATTATCCAACGTTCTCCATTGAAAATTTTCAAACAGTGAACTGTCAGTTGGCTTTTATTTGGAAACAGCCACATGATGTGAAATTTAAAGGGGGTTTGATGTTAAGAGGCATCCATGCAAGAACATTAGAAGAAATGTACAGAGCGGAGACCATAAATGATAGTTTATATCAGTGAAATTCAGACACTTATGACAACAAGAACCAGCTGTGCAAAGTGGGCGAGTTTATTGTTTTGTTTCTTGTTTTTTTTCTTTAAACTTTGAGGCAGGAGACTGAAGGGACTACCCGTGGGAGTGAAGGGTACCACTGATTGACATTTGATGAGGCTGTAAATACATTAGAGGGTTTCCTACACAAGTGGAGCCTGGAACGTCCACCAGACACCAACTGCAAACTGCAAAGCAGTGCACAGTGAGCAAATTACTTCATGTGGACTCCAGCTGATATCCGAAAATCTTTTTTGAAAACTAAATTCACGTGAAATTCACGTTCACAGTTACAGTGGGGGGTTAATGCAGAGCCCATTGCACATGTGGCAGTGCAGTCAGTGTAAATATTACTTTGCTGTGATAATACCACCTGGGGGAAATCTACAAGTAAAAAGATAAAAATGGGTTTAAAAATACACCTTGGCAAGAGATGTGGTTCTTAAAGCTGTTGTAACTCAAAACAAATATCAGTAAAGGGCTTAAAGAGCAGTAGCATGGGTCAATAGAAGCAACGGGGATAAGCCCACATGCACACGTACACCAAATACCCAGAGCCCTGTAAAATAAGAGGGGGATATGAGGGAGAACCACCACCAAGGAGGTCATGTTCCTGCTCATCCAGCAACAGGAAAGAAAGAACACAGTTAATATTCAGTAAAATCAGAAGTGAATACTATGTGTAGGATAGTATGTGTATAGAAAAGAAAACAACCTCACAAGCTATGACAGTAAAACGCACAATAATTTGTGTTAAAATCTGAGAAACTATCTGAAGGTGACGTCAGCTGAAACAACACTTATATCTACTAAAGCAAACCACACCACCGGAGGAATGGCTGAACAGTGCTATAATTGAGCAGGTGAAACAATAATAAGCAAGCTTAAGTCAGAAAGGACAACACAACAACAGGCATGACAGCAGTTCTTCCAAGAGGAAAATCTTTGAGTGTGATGGCCAGTGCAGGTTATACAGCCTTAAGTAAGCGGAACCACAAGGCAGAAGGCATTGCTGAAAACACCAGCCACCAGCTCAGCGGCTCAGCATGCTTCTCCTGGCTTTGGATCAGCTGTATACATGGAGAGCCCAAAGTGTGTGGTACAACCAGTCTGCAGGACACTTCTGGCTGTGCTCTTGTTGGTCCATGAGCCAGCTGCTGAGAAGATAAGTTAACATAAGTAAAGTGAAATAAAATGTTGAAAACAATGATGCCACTGTAAGGGTGGCTGTAGCTCAGGTGGTAGGGCAGGTCACCTACTAATCGGTAGGTTGGTGGTTCGCCCACTTATCACGCCATTAGTATTTGACCCACAGTCAAGTTATGTTCTGTTGGGTTTTTTTGAGGGCTGCACAGAAGCTCATCCAGAGTCAAATACGTATGCAAACAGACACAGTTGTGGCAGCTTAAAACAAGCGGAGACCTCAAAATGAAGGGATGCCATATCACAACCACATTTCAGAATTTTGTTTTCCTCTGGGATGTCAGAAATAAATAGCCATTTACATTTGTACTTGTATGAAAACAGGATTAAAACCAACTTGGACTGTCCTGAAATTCCTGAAATATGCCCATTTCTGTCATAGATGGATATCTGCCTGATCATATCCCGTCCAGCAATTAACTCACACATGTGCCCCGACTTCAACACAACACAGAGAGAGAGAAAGCCTGACTGGATAAACACATAAATAGCTTTTTGTCATTTTAATGTCATGTCACAGCAACAAAGCATTTCAAACATGCTGGACTGAAAAATTTTATACAAGAAAGCCAAAGCTGCAGGAAGAGGAAAATGGCTAAATCAGATTGATTGATTTGACCCTGTTATATAACTGTATACAGAATATTTCTTCATTATTATTAAATTTTAGTCACTAAAACTTTTTTGTATT
The DNA here is from genome assembly GCF_036321145.2 of Pelmatolapia mariae. Taxonomy (NCBI): domain Eukaryota; kingdom Metazoa; phylum Chordata; class Actinopteri; order Cichliformes; family Cichlidae; genus Pelmatolapia; species Pelmatolapia mariae. The sequence continues at coordinate 13,176,463 of NC_086228.1, read as the reverse complement.
GGAGACAATATTTTTGTAATTTTTAGGCTAAAAGTACAAAAAGAAATCATGAAAGTAACACACACACCCCACGTACTAAAGTGAACCAAACAATCACAGCACTTGTTTGGCCTTGCAGCTCCTCGTGCACTGATCTCACATTTTGCCATGTCTGTACAGCTTGTATCCCTGAAAACATTGAGATGACACTTTTAATCCTCTGTAGGCAAATCAATAAACAAACCTCTCCAAAGAACAGCTGTGAACTCATGAACCTTTCCAAAGTCATTCCAACTAATTTCTCACCGTGAAATCGCAGAATTGCAGCAGATCAGGGTTGTTTGGGTTTTTTTGATATTATGAAACAGATTCTCACATGTCAGGTGAATTTCAAGGCCTGACTATTCACCTTGCTATGAGATAAACTGGCACTCAAAGCTGGCACAACAACACGCCCAATCAGAATTCTGGCTTTTGTTCAGAGAGGATCACATTCACTTATCAGCTCTTCTAATGTGACCACCAGAGACCAGCCACGGGCAGATCACCCAGAGACAGCATGTGATTACACCATCAACGAGCTATTCAACAGCCATTATTTTATTGTCATAAGGAATGAGAGGACATGGATCTGGGGAGAAATCAAAAGAGCGAGAGGCTGTCCTCGAGAAGAGACCTGCTGGAGGGAGGAAACTGATGACTGAGGAAGCACCACACCACTTTTGTCTGTAACAAGGGCTGTTTACCTGCTCCGGGAAGAGACAGAGAACTTAATATATAGTCACACACACAGAGAGATGCTCACAGAGAGAGAGACGAGGGGAAACTACCCACACACTAATACAGCAGCCTCTAATGGACAAATGGATGCACCAAAGCACTGGAAAAACACTCCCATTAAGAGTGTCTGAAGATGGATTGATGCTCTCTGACATCTCTTTCCCCAGCAGTGTGGCACAGAAGTCTTCCCAAGAGCAAACATTACATACAAGATTAAAAAATTCAGGAGATTGATGGTGAGGGGGCTTCCCCGCCAGGAAGATATCTGAAAAGCCATTTCAAGCAAATACAGAAGACTATTAAGTCTTGGTCTGAGGAAATATTGAAAAGATTGAAAAGATTTTGATGATAATACATATTTGCCTTTGCAGAACAAACATGCAATGCTCAGAAAAAATGAAAAACCCAAGAGCTCTATCTCAGACTCTATAGAGTCTTCGTGATTATGTTAAAGGTTAAAGTTCATGACTGTACACCTTTTAAAAAAAAGACTGAACATATATGGCTTGTTTGGAAGAGTTGCTTCTCTCTTTGTACATGCGCTTAGAGCTTACAGGAGGTAGGGAAGTTGAATCTGAACAAACAACAACGTCCTTTGGACAGAGAAGCCAGAGTGGAGATGTTTGACCATCATGTGTAGTGCCACATTTGGCAAAAACCAAACACAGCACATCAGCAACACCTCTTACCAACATTCAGCTCAATAAGGAGACGTCATTTTAAAAAACTGAACCTGACACTTTGAGATAGAGAAACTAATTTGGCAACTAAATCCAACAACCTATCGCGGCAAAACAGAATCCCAGTAGGGATGGGCTTTAGGATAGGAACGCACCGAAGTCTCGATGCTCGTCCTGGTCACGATGAAGACTGAAGCTTGGATGGAGCTCTGAGTGACTCGAGTGAGGTGGAGATGGGGAGGAGGTCAGTTGCATGAATGAGGTTCTGAAAGGGAGAATGACGGAGATCGCTGAGATTTAAACCATGCAGAGTGGAGGCTGATTGCCTCAAAGATGGCAGGCAAGAAGATGATTGGGCCAGTGTAATGATGTTAATATTGAGTGTGACAGCAGGGGAAAGTTATAGCAACGTGGTGAAAAGAACAGACTCACAGCTCAACACTAAGGAAAGGAGGCAAATGAGTGATTACAGACCTTCCTTATTGAACTTGAGCATAACTTTCATCACAGGGTGGAGGACAAATGATTTAGGCTTGCTTTGCAGGCACAGGACCTGGGCACCTTGCGCTCTCTGAGTCGACCATGAAGTATTCTAGAGTCAAATGTCATCTGTCTGACAGCTAAAGCTTGGCCCAAACTGGGTCATTCAACAGGACAATGAGCCAATCAGCCTCCACTCTGCATGGTCTAAGCACAGCAGCAAATCTACAATAGAATGGCTGAACAAGAGTCAAGGTGCTAAAATGGGTGATTCAAAGTCCGAAGCTCAACCCGAATGAACCGCTGTGGCTGGACTTTATGACACCTGCGCATAAATGAATGCCTGCAAACCTCACTGAACTGAAATGTAAAAAAGACCAGGCCAAACACCCTCCAAAGATGTGAGGGAGTGATGAAGTCATACAGAAAATGATTAAGTCAAGCCGTTTCTGCTAAAGGTGATTCTACAAGCTAATGAATCATGGGCTGTTTATCCACGTTCTGCATCTGCGTTCTTACTAAAATAATGGAATGATTAAAATTTTTGTTCAAGGTTGTATTTAGCTCATTTTTGTTGAAGCTGTTATTTCAATGTACAATTTTGCCAGAATGAGATTTGTGTTTTAAGAAAGTGTAGAAATTGTAAACTGCACCTAAGAATTTTCTTACCCATAATTCCATAATTTACCACAAACTGAAGCACAACCCTCAAAATGCTATTGATTTTTATCTGAGGGACTGCTTTGAGTCTCATCGACTCCTCGGTATAAATTGCACAGTGAAATGTGTTCTTTCCTCGTGAGGTGCCTTTCAACGAGATGGATATTAGACATGTATCATCAAACGTAATGGAGTGAAGCCAGTGAACTTATAGCCAGTACTGATTGCACTGGAGCTGTGAGACGGACTTCCTCTTCACAAATCCTCTCTTTTGCCTTAAACTAATTATTCTCCACTATGGGGAATGAAAAGAGGGGGTGATGTGCTATCATCTTTGAATGTTCCCGCTGCAATTTGGATACACCCAGCCATTATATTTGTAAGACATAAGATGTGATTAAAAGTGTCTCTCTGCGTGTGTGAAAGAGTGAAGGAGCTTGGAAAAAAGATTTATTACCTTGCAAGAGTCTCAAAGACAAGCAAGTAAGTTAATCAGAGCGAAATGAGATGACCTTTAATATCATAGTGAATCTGCACTGGAATTCCCCAGAGTCACTCTGATAGTGTTTGTCATGTTTTGCAGCCCAGCAGCGGAGAGTCCGCCTTCAGGAGAACGAGTTTGATAGTCGATAAAAGCAGCGAGAAGATGAGATCTCGTCCTTTCAGATAATATCTGCTAAAGCTAAAGGAGGCAATTTGTCACCCAGTGCTGCAGCCTTTGTTTATGCCTTTTTCTTTTTCCAAAGTGTCATCTAATAGACTGTTTTTTCCCCTGAAGATTATGTTTCAAACTCAGCAGGGACTGACTGACATAATGCAGTCGAGCAAAGCTGTGTTTACCAGCAACACGAACAAATCTCAATCCTTTTGAATCCTTTATTGAATCTCTTGGTGCAGCTTTCTGTATGTTGCCGGTGTTAGTGACACAAAACAGATGAAGTGTTATATGAGTTACAGCTTCACGTATATTCCAAAAAAAAAAAAATCGTTTCACAACCATTTAAAATGTGATTTCATTCCAGTTCTTATACGTGATTAAGCAAAAAAGAAAAAATCTGTGACAGTGAGCTCATCGTTAGCGGTCCACTTCTGCTGCAGGAGAGGTGTCATAAAGAACCAAAATTTGAGGACTCAAAGTGTAGATGGGGATGTGTACGCAAGTTTACCAGATTTGTTACAGGCTCAGGCAGGTCGATCCAGAGGTGTGGAGGGTAGACAGGCGAATGGCAAGCAAGGTTTTCCTTCCAGAGTGAGAGCAGTTTCCAAAATCACAGATATCCAAACCTGAGTCAATGTTATCAACACACCAAGATCAATGAATAAGGAGATGAGAGCACTAGGTAAGCGCACCGTTCCACAACCAAACATGAGTCATTTATCAGTGCTGGCAAAGAGTGGAGGAACAGACCTGCCCTTAAACACACAGTCTAGATGGGAGACAGGTGTGTCAGTTGATGGTGAAGCTTGCCACAAATGCCCACATGCAGGAGGCAGAGGAAGGAGACGTTTGGACCACAGCAATCAGTCATTAATAGGGGCTGCACAGTGTGCCGAATTTCAAGATGCAGACATAACAAAAGGATCTGTTCAGTATTTTGGATTTTGTTTCCTTCCTTTAAAAGCAGTTTGAATCCATTTCCAGGAGAGAATTAGCTTAGAAACAGACTGTCTTACTCCATTAAATTTACCAACACTACTAGCATTCACTTTATCAACTCAAAGCTACACAAATTATGTAAAATGGATAACATTTTTAGACTGACTAACATGGTGTAAATATTTCCTAACACATTATCCATCTGTCTACTCGTGTGCTGCATCTCAGCTGGATGCCGGGCCATTACACTGCAGAGAGAAGATTCAGCCTGGCTTATTGATAGCTTTGGTTCAAAGCAGGCTGCTCGTGTATCTTTTACTAGACTAGTACAGCATTACTTCAGGTGAATTATACTTCAAATAGGAGGCATGTTTGTTTCTCTGAAATAAAGAGTTGCTTTGCATAAATTAGCTTTACAATCCACTCTCCAGCAGTAAGCGGTGTGTTGTTTTTGTTTTTGTTGTTGTTGCTGTTTTCTGATTGGCTGGCACCAAAAGAAGAGGTTTGAATGGTGATTGTGTGGGGCTGTCGCCACAGATATGTGAACGAAATCATCACATAAGGACATTACCTCGATGTCATCATAAAGAGCCAAGAGTAGGGAAAAAAACTGCTGAAAACTGAGCCTTTAGAGCAGCCCAGAGCCTGACATTGTGGCTCACAAGGATTACTTGAGATGAAACTTTGGATGTTTTTTAATATCAGCATCTACCATGGTAAGAGTACACTATCTGAATCTGACCCCGGATGCATGTTTGAACTCCACTCATAAATAATTTATACAGCCTGTGCTGTGAAAGAGCAGCTGAACCCAGAAGAGTCTAAATGTCATGGGTGTTAATGAGAGAAACACTTTTGAATAGTTTGAGAAATGTCATGCTGTGGAAGTCAGACTGAGGCCAAGGAGAGTGCATCAGGGTTTGATCACAGCTAAAAGATTTGCTAAAGATGGAAAGTTCAGCATCTGAAAGTGCATCAGTGCGTGGATCAATTTTAAAGTGGAGTCAAAGTAGAATGGATAGTTGTACATTGATTTACTATAAATTCCCACCCACTGCTTCCTTTTTCTGATTTTTCTGAAATCTTACGTAATGGAGAAGTTTTGATCCATTTGATTCTGTACTATAAAAAACACAATTTTAATACTGTTGTCCGCAGACAAAATTATAAATTATATAAATATATTAGTAAATTCGATGTACAAGCATACTCATGGGTAACATCATTAATGAGTGCGATCAGAGGAAACAGACGGTGATATTCATACAAACACAGCTCATGTTTGCCTTTCAGTCTTGTGTCTAAAATGATGAATTATTGTATTTTCATAAGCTAAAATGTAGGATTTGGTATGTGTAATGATAGAGCATTTTGTTTGTGTGGCACATTTTTGAGGATTGTTACATCGTTTAGAAAACATAATAAAATAGCTCAAACTCAATAATAAAAAGGTACACGAAGTTCATTAATAATGAAAATGAAGAAAAAACAACGAAAAAAATCCAGAGAAACTGAATAATTTCTCATTTTAAATAAATACATGTATTTATAAATCAGTCTAAAGCAACAACATTGCAACCGTGGATGGACAGGTATTCATGATTCCAATACCTAAATGATACACTACATTCTTGCCTAAGTGAGATTTAGTAACATGAAAATTAGCCCCACTTGCCTACACTACAACCCAACCCCACTCTCTCACAGTTTCTCCTGCTACATGGAGGACGGCAGCACATTAGTCCTTTCTGCTGAAGTTTTGTTGAGACTGATGTTCCAGCATGACATGGAAGAAAAAACAGGATAATAACTACACAAACTAAACTAAATAACCAGTGTGTGTGAAGAAGTGTGAAGAAGCTTTAATTGTGGTTATTGTCACAGAAGAGGAAGTTGAATAAAACTGTCTGTATGCATTTCTTTAAATACTACATTCTGACACACACACACAAATTTAAGCAGAGGAGAGAGACTAGTAGAGCTAGTCAGTATTGAGGCAGTAAAAACATAAAAAGCTGAAATGAAATGTTGTCTGCTTTATCAACTAGTTATTTTGTTGCTAGTGTTATATAAATTTTGTTTTCAGTCATCAGCACAGATAAGTTACCCCGTCACTGCAGGTTAATGGGTTATGTTCTCTAGGCGTGTTTCAACACTGGCTTCATAAATCCATGTTTTTGATACTGTTAAGAGTTTCAGATTCAAACCTCCAAGGAAAAAGTTCTCAGCCATGCTTTAGCTTATTTTGTGTTTTTACAGGTCTTAAAACACCACGCAGATAACCACATGAACAAAATTAAAAAAAAAACAACAAAAAAAAAAACTTATTGATCTTCAGCTGGCCTTTAAAAGCTTTAGGGCGATGTTTTGGTCTTCGGGTTACTGTGAAGGTAATTACAAAAAATGATTTCTGCTATTTGCTAATATATGTAAGTGCACATAACAAATGTAACTATAACGGAGATCTCTTCAAAAACACTCTGCAGATGACCTGCGACAATTAATAGCATTATCTACTTGACCCTTGAGCTATAGTGTGTATACATTCTATTGAGGTGGCAGTGGAATTTAACATTTTTAAAGGTATTTTAGGAAACTATGAATGCAAAGAATGTTTCAGGGTCATTAAAAATAAAAATCCCAGACGGCAGCCCTGCAGAGAAAACTCAACCTCTGATTAACTGAGGTTGATTTAAATGAAAAAGTAAAAACAACAAAATTAAAAAACGAGAATGCCCTTGAGCAAAGTAGAAAAACCCAAACTGGTCCAATGGAGCTGTTCAGTCAGTGTTCAGCAGACTGTGGTTTTATTAGGTAGCATCCTGGTGTGAATTCATTTAACTGTGACTGAGCCTGATTAGTGCTAAAACGAGTGCACGCTCAGTCAACTTTCCCTGGAGAAACAAGATAAGACAAACTAAACTTTTTATTTATTGATCCCCGAGGGGGAAGACACTCACTTAAATAATTGAGATGTCAGCTCACGAAGAAAAGATATAAAGATAGCCAGAAATAAGAATGAAAATATTGGAGGAGGATATAAATATTTTAAAACAAAAAGAATGCATATTACAGTGGTTTCATATCTTGAATTTATTGATATAATGTCATCCACACTGGGTTCATATGAGGATACAAAGAGACATACTGTAACTCTAGCAGGACTTTCCTTTTCCCTGCTGAGCCTTGCTTTTCTGACATCGACAGAACGCATCATTTAGCCCCGAGGCGCTGACTTTTTGCCTTCACTGCCACTGCCAGCAGGGCCACGGGAACAAGGTTGCATACTGGACAGAAAATGTGGCAATGTCCATGTTTCCCAAGTGTTTTTCTAAGCTAGACCACTAAATGGTAGAGCACGTTTTTATACCTTCACATAACATATGCTCATTTGGTGAGGATCACTGATATGGAAACAGTGTAAAGCCATGATTACATAATGAGCCACGGCGCCAAGATGCAGTTATGGAAATTAATTAACAAGGTAGAAAAGTCATTTTTCACCTGATCTAAAACCTGAAATTGTGAAGCATCACATGATATAGACGGCATATAAAAGGTGAACGTACCCACTACGTTTGCTTTTATGGTTAAGGTGAAGTATTCTTTTATCAGCTGATGCTAGAAATCTTAAGATGATATTTGCCATATAAGTAAAGATATTTCTGAGGAAACGTCTTAAAAACATCAGCTTTACTGAAGGCCTCTTTGTTTTCATTGTTATGCTGATAATCCACATATATGCAGTTTTTAATTAATGCAGTTTTTAATGAACACAACATGGTCAGTTGTGTTCACAGTAAATCAGATTATAAGAGGATGATCCATCTGAATGAAGAGCTAAGTTGAGCCTCACACTAGCGATCACAGTTTCAATATATTTACAGTAATCGTACGAGAAAGCCATTTACCTGGTCAGGTAAAATCCAGTCCTGGGGGATTTTTGCCATTTTGCTTTGCTGCTAACTCACTCAGATGAGAAAGGTGAGGTCAAGTAAAGGTGGTGCTACAGATGATCTTTCTTTTGGAAGAAGGCACTAGCAACAGCACCCCATGATCTTCCCTACTAATCTATTCCTGACCGAGACTGAGGCACAGAATACGTCTAGGATGAAACATTAGTGCAACTTAATTTCAGGTAAACTGAAGACAAGCCACGTTAATAATAGTTGCATTAGAATACTCCAGAGCACAGAAGTCCTGTTCAATGACTCACTTCAGCTGAGATGATGCCAGACAGGCAGCAGCCACCTACAGACAGCTGTGTCAGCAGCATCCTCCTTTCAAAGCATCCGTGCCTCTGATAGCATATCACTTTAAACTTTATGCATTTCAAACAGGTTGGTTATTAATAAAAATCAACCCTTTTACAGTTGTGCTTGAAGGGAAAATAAGCTACAGAGGCCAAAACCACTTTTGTGGCAGCTTGTAAACACGTTTACTTCATTTCAAAGTGAGAGTCTGTGGGGACGAACTCACTTTAGGAGGCAGATTAAAGGCCTTTCAAAGAAGTGCTGTTAGCATTTCCATGTTGGTTTCATTTTTCAGCCCCTGGAGGAAGTCTCTTGGACAGAAATTGAAGATTTTTTTAATAAGACTTAGTTGTCAGTAAATTAAGGACCATTACATTTTGTTGGTCAGTAATATGAAGTTGATAACAGGTGTGTTGCTTGTTACTGCGTGGGATACAGCTGAACAATTAAAATGGGGGGAAAAAAGATGGCAGGTAAAAACTGAATTGATTTTGACTTCTGTTAGAAAGGAAACTCATCCATCAGCATCTACAAGTAAAGACTATCTGACTGGAAAATACCAGTAAGTATAATGTGAGTAATAATTTAACTATTAGATTTTAACAACATGATCAGTTACAGCAGTTGCGTTACTTATCCTTGCACTTAAGTTTAAAATGCTCACTAAACACTCACATTGTTGCAAACAGAACAGTCCTTTGATTTCATTATTTTATCGCCAAGGCAGAGGAAAAAGAAGTGGCATTTATCTTTTTGTTTGTCCTTTTTTTAGTCAGTCCTTAAAATCTAACAAGTCAGTATAATGTGGGTTAACTATCTCTTTGTTTTGGAGTCATTATGAATGCAGCAATCTAGAGATGTGAACCAACAACCCCACAGTGACAACCTTGCATCTGTCCTTTTGCTCTGTCTTTGTCTTCTCTGTAGCCAGAAACCAACAGTGGCACCCTAATGTACTGGATTTGCTTTAGAGTCTTATCAGCTCTTCAGTGTTGGGCTGCGTGGGTTTTCATGTTGTGTAAGCTTTTATGCCAGTGAATGGAGGTTTAGAAACACCTCTGCTCTCTGACATCATTCATTTCTTCCTTTCTCCTTGGCCACAAAAGACATTTAATGTTACATAATTTTTCCCTTGAGCAGCAGAAATGCGAGCACATTTTACTCATGCCTCTACTCAGAACCAAATTAAGGAAATTAAATGGACAATAATTTTGACAATACATATTGACTAAACTGCAGAGTCGCTCGCAGCAACAGCTTGTGCAGTCCTTTTTATTTTTAGTTCCAGGCTAAAGGGATTCAGTGTGGCTCACTGAGTAGTGCAAAGTGCATTGACTGCCAGGGTTAATGGTTTCATACCCCGTTTGTCTAAAAGTAACGTTGTAGTGCAGTTTAATGTCTTTTAGTGACTGAACCCATATCCGCTTATAAATATCTTACATATTCAGTGTGTCTTCTTGGATGGACAAATAAAATCCAAGGAGAATATCACATGGCCTGATAGATACTTTATAGATGAAGCAACAAAAATATTAAAAGTAACTGATCAGTCTGCACAAATATGCATAAATTCTGTCATTCATAAAGATGTCTTAACATAGGAGAGGTTAGAACATAAAGGCATGGCACTCGGTGGATTGTGAATGGAAAACTTTAGAAGAATATTATAGAAGTAAAGATGGATTTTCAAAATGTGAGATAATCAAGTGTCATTATTTCATCATTTCAAAAGAGTTGATGACATGTCACTGAAAGTCTTCTCTCTTATTTTCTGACTACTGGATAACAAATCAGAACGAGATGTCTTAAAGGCTGGATTATGTGCATGTTCCACTCGTGCTGTGTGAGATCCCCAGGGGAGAATTTTTACACCTATTTGTTACAGTGTGCTGTGAGAAAGCATATTCAGTGCAGTCATCCTGTGCATGACTTCAAAGATTTCGATAAAGCATGATAAAATGGAAGTCATACGTGTTTCGCGTGCTCACTTGTACTTTGTGATCTGTGGGGGGTGAAGTGGGGGTTAAGCCCGTCATAAGGAGATTCATTAAAAACCCAGATGCAAACATTTGGCTCCTGGTTAATTAATTGGTGGGAAAGCTGTTGTTTTGAGTTTTTACAGCGTGGATCCTGGCCACAGAATCAGCTCGAAGCTTCATAACATATGTGAAAGCTTAAATTACTGTTTTGTTACACAAATTTATTAAAAGTTGTGACATTAGTATGATGTACCTTAAAGATCAAACAGTTCATATAGAGCAAATAGCACCGTGCACACTGCACATACCAAATAGCACAGTGTCTCAAAATACTGAATAAAGCAGAGGTAAAAATCATTGCTTCCAGTCACATGTCAAGAGAACCACAGTATTAGATTTACTGTTATATGATAGTATAATTCAGGATCGCCCAGCTAATGTCTGTGGCCTCTCTGAGTGAATCAGACTGCTGTAGAAAACAGTAGCACACGACGCTGCAGCAACAGTGTTCGCTTTCTCCTCACGTTCCCTTTGAAGCTCCGAGATGGAGAAAGGAGAGACTGACACATGTTCACACATTGCTTTTCTGCTTCCAGTCCTCCTGTGTACGTGTGTGTGTGTGTCCATGTTTTTGTTTGCAGGTGTTTCCTCTGCATTGGGGAGCATTCATCCTCATGAACACTGCAAAGAAAAATGTGTCACTCAGTCAGGAGCTCACCTGTGCATGATTGTTTTGCCAAAAAATAAGAAGCCAACACATCAAACACGCAAACATATTATATAGAAACATTAAAGAAGCTTAAAAAGATTTGAATCTTCATCTTCAATCTCATATAACTGCTGCTTGTATTAGGAATTTTTCAAACCTGAGTCCAGCAGTCTCACTGCTGCTCAAGCTTATGATCCAAGGACCAGATGACAGTTTTCAGTGGATGAGCCAACAATGTCCAAACCTGAAGGTTGTTTGGTTGGTTAGTTGGTTGGTCGGTTGGTTGGTTGGAACTCAGTGGTGCAGAATGAATTCATTTGCTGGGCTGGATTGTTAACTTAAACTCCCATTGTGTCCTGGCACAATGCAACTTCAGCTTCCACCCCAAAATTAAACTTAAGTTGAAGAATTGCTGTTTTGACACAGCAAATGATGTCCGGTGCACACAGCAGATGTGCATCATGTGGTCATTGAGGAACTTCAGGTTAAAGATGCAAATCTAGCAGGAAGTGTGAATGGTCCCGCACTAAAAACAAGACTGCCTGTTTTTTTGTTTTTTTTTCTTTGTTCTACTATGCATGACAAATGATCAATTCAAAATGCAGATATGGAAAGGGGAAAAAGGCCATCTGGATTTGATTATTAGGCTGTGCCCTTTACAAATGGCTACTTCCTTACTCCACTTTCTTTCATTGCTGACATCCAGGCACATTCTTAGGGAGGCAAAATGCCACAGAAAAGTAATATAGAGCATTTCTGGACAGACGAGGAGAGGCAGTGACATTTAAGATTCCTTGTTTCTTTTCTGTGGTCGCCCCGCCTTAAAGAACCGACTAGTGATTTTCAGCCCGATCCAATATTTGAAAAGGAACCGTGCACACCCTTCCCATTTCTAAAGATGACAGCTGACATGAGGCACAGTGCTATTCCTTGGCCCATTATTTCAGCTTGAAACCAGCTTCATGCTGAGATATGCTACAGTGAAGCAGCGAGAATAACTACAATCACTGAAAAATGAAATGTCGGAGACTTTCTTTCAGACCAGTGGGGTGTCAAAAGCCAAGTGGACAGCTGACATGTATGCTAACATGTTGCAAAAAAAAGTCTACAGCCTACTCTAAGAGCAGACCTATGAAACTGAGGCACAATTTTAAGTGGAAAATACTAATTGCATATCTCAGTATTTCTGTACTTTGGACGTCTAAGATGGCCAGAATCCAAAATGATATTCTTTATACATTAGCTTGGGTGTTTCTATCTCGTGAAATGCACTTGTGCCTTTTTTGAGTGTTTATATCCCATCAACTAGCTTTGTTCCACTCCAGCAGCACCCGTTAATTAAGCCACCACGGATGAATATATTCTATTATTGGATTCTTTCTGCCAGCGAGTATCCCAAATGTGTCCGAGTCCCCCTGCTCTTCATGAATTGGCAAGATGTTGGGGCTGTAAAGTACATAACAATATGATGGTAATCCTTAACAAAATACAAGAAAATTGGGCCTGAATGTGTTGCCTCCCTCCCCTTAGGACTGCACTTGCTTCAGCAGGGACTCACAGGAGATGGATTTACTTATTATGGTGTCTGTGAATGTGAATAAGCAAGACGTGGAATCAATAACTCTGTGGGAAAAGTGTGAGGGCCATAGAAATAAAGGGTCAGGCAAGGTTACAAGTAAGGCAATTCCTCCAGTAAAAGTAAGCATAAAAGAAAAGCAGCTCCTTCCATACTGCTGTATAAATTATTAGACAGTTACTAAGAAATTACCACATTAATTAACTGCAAATAGCCTCCTTTTGTCTTCTGTGTTTTGCATAATAAGCTCATTTCAACCTGCCTACTGTGAGCTCTGTTCACTGGGTTTCTGAACACAATTAGGCTTTAATTGTGGGCCTCAATTGAGTGAACAGAGGCTTTTGTGGTTCTGCACCTTGGAGGATTTTATAGTATCATAGACAGAACATGCTTTTTCATGGTTAGAGAGGGTCCTTAGTTTGAATCTTGAGACTAGGGTGAAAGAGGCAATTCCTTAGTTTCCACCACCAGCAACAGAAGAGATTAGGTGAACAGAGAAATATTGTAGATTTATAAGGACAGTTGGGAAGATCTAATGTAAGCTTTCACTGTTCTGACTTGTTGTAAGAAAATCTCAATTGTTCTTATCTCAAACGCATCAGAACTAAAGTCCAAGTGGAAGAAAACAGGTGCAGGAGTTTCTGCACCTGCAGCTCCAAAATCAAGTCAGTCCCCAGTGACTTCAGTGTAAAATGTTCAGTTTTACAGCATTACAAAGCTTGTCTATGGACTGCTACAAAGCATTGTTTTAGTCTCAATGCAATGTTCCCCCATTCATACCAACTCTGCAGTCAGTGATTTTTATTTTTATGTAAATCGGTGATTTTAGAGATGAGATTTTTTCAGGCTTAAAGTTAGGGGCATGAGTGCTTTGACTGACAGCTTTGTTGACACAGGAACTCTGTTGTGTTTAGTTGGAACATATTGGAGGATTTTTAATGGAATTATCAGGTAAAATACGGCTGAAATTCCAGTACTTCATTTGTTTTTTGCTCAGCACTAATTCACAGGTTTCTGTGCCTTTTGCATGGCTCCCATGCACTTTATTGATGCAGCTTGGTAGCCTTAGCTGATAAGTTGGTACTCCACCTCCTGATTCAAATATGCCTTTAAAGAAAAAGTACATACTAGTGGTTAGCTAAGTGGATGAGTCTATTGTCTATGCCCTTAAGTTCCATTTTGAAAACTATGGGTTTAGCACTTTGGCTAAAGATTTTGTACCAGACAGTTAATTTCTCTTGTATTTCTCTTGTTTTGGGGCGATCATGGCTTAAAAGTTGGCAGTTCGTCCTGTAATCGGAAGGTTGCCGGTTTGAGCCTCGGCTCGGACAGTCTCGGTCATTGTGTCCTTGGGCAAGACACTTCACCCGTTGCCTACTGGTGGTGGTCAGAGGGCCCGGTGGCGCCAGTGTCTGGCAGCCTCGCCTCTGTCAGCGCGCCCCAGGGCACCTGTGGCTACAATGTAGCTTGCCATCACCAGTGTGTGAATGTGTGTGAATGACTGAATGTAGTGTAAAGCACTTTGGGGTCCTTAGGGACTAAGTAAAGCACTATACAAATACAGGCCATATACCATTTGTTTTTGGGGCTTGACATCCTGAAGTGGCAATTTGACAATTTTTAGCTGTTGCAGAGATTGTGCTTCAGTAGACCAAAAATATAAAGACCATTTTGAGAGTAACGTATTCTGAATACTTTGGATTATTTGATATATTATCATGCTTTTTACAACTACATGAATGTACTATTGCTGAGTGATTTATTACTATTACTGAAGGTTATTCGCCATACCAATACCAACTAGATTTTTAAATCTTAATATAAAATGAGTAACAGTAGGGTGGACATTAGGTAAGGCTGCACTTCGTGCGTATATAAAACGGGACCTCTGGCTAATATGTCGGATCCGTGTTGGGCTCTTAGCCAAAAACTAGCTTTACTTTGTTGTCTGGGTCAACTTTGCTAACGAAAGACAGAAAGAAGCGTTGAAGGGCTGCTATAGTTTGCCTTCATATTAAATAATTTTTTGAATAATAATTTTTAAAAATGCTTCTTCACGTCATTATGCGGGCCGCTGCAAGTAGGGGTGACATGGGCCGCGAGGTTGAGACACAGGCATTAGAGGCTCTGAATGCATGTTTTGTTTGGGTCTCCACCAGCGTGGAATTACCAAAAATAGAGATGGCATAGCCTAACATGTCAAACAAAAGACGGCCGTGTAATCAATTTATTTTAACAAACTAACTGTATTCTGAATACCACCTTTTTAAATACAGTTACTCATTTTTGCATTTTAAATACGTAACGCATGTATTCCGTTACTCCCCAACACTGATAATGAAGTCTTTATTTTCCCCTTTCTGACTCTTTTCCTCCCAAATATTTTTCCAGGTGGAAATAGAGGACCTAAACTAAAATAAAGACTAAAAACTGAAACAGTGCCTTGGTGGAATACCCTTATTTTGCATGTAGAGGTCACATTATTCCCGAAGCCACTCCTGACTTTACAGTAATAGACAGCTGACATATACGACCTGGTGGGAAGGGTGTTGCCAGGGTTTCTCTTTAACACGCACAGTTACTTCACATTTTGTTTGTACATTCAAGCACATCACAGTAAATGTTTTCAAGGAGAGGCTGTCATGAAGTGCGCTATTATTCCCATTTGTATTATTTATCTTCTCGAGACTAGGAGGACAGAGTTCTTGTCATCACAGACAGAGGATGCTGTAATAAGAGCTTTTCCCTCCACCACTGAGAGGAGTCCTTTGCAACAGATATAAAGACTTTTGCCTTCATGCATACATACAGTCAAATAACACATGGCCTAGTTTGTTTGAAGCATGCCGAGGCCTTTAGAATATCATCAAAGTAGTGATGGGATTTTTTTTTACAGCTTCCAAACTCAAAGCCTCAAAAGGCGTCACGAACCTTTGAAGATTTTTCTTCTATCTTTTAAGTCCCGATATTACTTTTTCTTCAAATTAACATTGTTTGCAATATACAAGCTTTTATTGTTCCTTCACCATTTTTTTTATTTTAACACATTCATCATACACATTGCAATCTTCTAAACAGAATCCATTAGATCCTCATTTCATCTGCTCCTGCTTTTGGTCAATGTCCACAAACGCCTCCAGTGAATTCCCAAAGAACCTAAAAAAGGAAAATCAGTTGCAGACTTACATGAGTTTAGACACTGGAACAAGCAGAACCAGTAAGTGAAAAGAGAACTCTTACCACACTCAAAACTATTCACTTGTGTCAGCACTTTGTGTGTGTTTTTCCTTTTTTCTTTTCTTTTTTTTTAATACAACACAGCCCCTGAAGCCTTTCAGCTGAGGAGAGGCAGCGGCATTCACCCGGTAAGTGGATAGCCTCTATTTACATTGTCACGGGTAGAAGGGTACCCAGCAGCATATCTCTCTTGTACAGACTGCTCGGGGGCTAATGTATATCAGTTCACGTTTGTGCTGCCTGGTCCGCTGCCTTACAGGCACAATCCCATTTCCAGCTCAATGCTTTATCACCTTGATGACCTGTTATTTATCGCGTTCCATTGCAAGCTGCCACGGCATGAGCAAACCCGATTCTGAATCTTTGTGTTTCCCAATCTCCTCTCCAAAAACATGAATGCTGTCCTGCAGCCACAGCTGCAGGACAGGCTGAGTCCTGTTTTTGTGCATCAAGAAGACTGAAACCATCAAAGGTTTCTCACTGAGTCCCTTTTGGCTCTTTCTAATGCATGCATTGAAAATAATGGCTATGCCAATATGACTGAAGCTCAGACCCATGTTACAGCACAGGAGGTGAATCAAGAATTACTGCCTGGACAATAACCCCCACTCTGCCATCACTACCCTATCACCAATACCTCTCCTCACAAACACACTCCTTCCACCCACTACCACTGATGAAAGACATGAGCGAGTGGTGGAAAAATCAGCCATTAGCAAGGAGCTGTAAGTAGCTTCTCAGCAGCAAATTAATGGACTCTTGTTGACTGTGTTTGGCAGCCAGGTACACTCAAGGGCGAAGCTCTCAAAGAGACATAAACAAAACCAAACAGATCAATAAGGCTTTGTCATCTGATGTGATTGTTTTCTTCCAGAGTCAAACCATTCAGGTTTTTGTGAGGTTCTCCTCATCAGCTGTTTCCTGAAAATGTTGTGAAATGAGCATTGAAGGAACATTCAAATAACATTTGGATGATCTGAAGGTGCAAATTCGCATTAAAGAAACACTGAAAGGGACTATAAATACAATATGATGAAGAAGAGGGCATGTTTGCTTCCTGGTTCCACTAAATTTAGACCGGTGGTGTGTGCAAGCCTTTAGCAACAGACTTCTGCACCTTTTTTTATTTAATCTTTAAGACTATACAATAAAAACAACATAGCTGCTCAGGTGTTGTAGTACTTATGTTGACTTAGCATTGGGGTGGAGCTAGAGCAGGTCGATTTGATCCCTGGCTGCTCCCGTCTGCATGTCAAAGGCCCTTGGGCAAGGTTCTAACCCCAAGTTGCTCAGATGCATCTATCTGAGTGTAAATGTGTGTTAGAAAGAAAACACTTATATAGAAAAATAATATTTATATTTTTAAATGTTATGCCAGAGCAAATACACTCTATGTTTAAGATGGGTTTGAGTGAGCTGAGTGTTATCATTCCAAGAGCATCATTGAGGGGATGCCTTGTGTTTTTAAGGCATCTTTAAAATACATGTAATCCATTACTGATGCTCTTTGTGCACTCCAGTATATTATTCAGAATATTGTCATGCAAAGCGACACTTTGAGTTGCACTTTTTCAGAATCTTGGCAAGAAGAGACAGTTTTGTCTGCGAGGATAGCTACTGACCTTTTGGGATGCTTAGCAAGGTAATATCAGGATGAAAAGGCCTGCCAAAAACATGTACTGATGAGCATATGATTTCTGGGAAATTCCTCATGGAGCATTTGGTCAAAGCAACCAGACTGAGTCCCACCAGCTGTGGGGGTGTTTGCTTGATGTCTGTTGTCATTTATGTCTTCTTGATGCGTTATGCCTTGTTGCTTCTCTGTAATAAAAATCTTTTGCAAAAAAAGATCATAAAAAAAGGCAGGGGGAGTAAGACAGGGCTAAATCAATGAGGCACAAAAAGGGCCAAATGTTGGCACCAGAGGTTAAAAATTGAATCCCTTACCAGCAGTCTTCAACTGAAGACTCAATCCCAGTAAACCATGAGGTAAAAAGAAGATCTTGTGGATGTAGCATTTAATTGTAACTGACTTGATTTGGGGCACCTTTTTTCAGCCGTTGGGTGATCCTTTCTTTACATGTTGGAAAGACTTAAAGGCATTTTCCATTTCATATTCCTTTCACGTTAACCACCTGCTACCTGAAAACAGTAAGGAAAGTTGACTGCAGATTTAAATCCTCCACTCAATAGAAAAACACACAGTAGATGTAAAGTGAGGTTCCTAATGTGTTGGATAAAACATAGGTTCTGATGTAGTTTTGCCTCTGTACACATCATAGTTGATTTTAAATCAAGATGTGATTGGAGTGCACATTTTCAGCTTTAATTCAAGTGTTTCACAAAAACATTTCATTAAATTTTAAGGAATTACAAAAAATTTAGTAGTAGTTCCTCATCTTCAGAGCATCAAAATTAATTGGACAAATGACTGCAGTTTAATGGCTACAGGAGCCTTGTTCCCTTGACAAAATGAAGCAGAAAAAAAATTCAAAGTTTTCGAAGCTTTTTACTGTAATTGCATATAAAAACAAAATAAACCTGCTGGAGAGACATTAGGAGTGGCCAAATCAAGAGTGTTGTCCATTCTTAAAAATGATGACTATTCTGACCTACTCAGGAACACCGACATGCCTGAATGATGTCAGAAAACAAGGAAAGTGCATGATGACAGAATTATTTCCAAGGTTAAGAAAAACAACAACATAGAGCCAAGTCAAGGTCACTCCCAAAGAGGTGGGTTAACTCTACAATCAACAGATGCCTTCATGAATGGAAATACAAAAGATTTGAAAATTAGACTTTGCCAACACTGCTCTGTAAACTTCTGGAAACCTTTTGGACAGATGAAACAAGATGAACCAAATGGGCAGATAAAAGTATGGAGAAGGGAAGGAACGGCTCATGATCTGAAGCATATACGACATATGTCAAACATGGTGAAGGCAGTGTTATGATGGCAGGATGTATGGTTGCCAATGGACCTGGGGTCACTGGTGCAGGGCTATATTCGCTGCACAGATTCAGACAAATGCTCCAAAATTAGTTTAACAGGGCCACACGATGCAAAAAGGATCATGACTCAAAGCAAAATGCAAAACCAACATAAGAGTTTCTCAAAGATATAGCACAGATATGTGATATGGGAAATTCAATGGCCAAGGCAGTAACCTGATGCCAACCCAACAGAACAGCATTTCATTTATTAAATACAAAACTGAATGTAAAGAGAGCCACAAAAAAGAAACAGCTGAAGTTGGCTGCAGTAAAGGTCTAGCAGAGCAACTCAAGAGAGGAAACAGCATTTGATGTCTGTGGATTCTAGGCTTCAGGCAGTCACCGACTGCAAGGAATTTCATGCAAGTATTAAAAGCGTTCTTTATATTAAACATAATATTAGTTTATCCAATTAGTTTTGAGACTCTGAAATTGTGGAGTGATGTTTAAAAAAGGCTGTAATTGATAAACAATTACTGCAGGTTTTTTGTAAAATCCTTGGAATTAAAGTTGAATTAAAGTTTGTATTTCACTCACATCTTGACAGTTTGATTTAAAAATCTGTTGTTGTGGTGTAGAGGGGCAAAAGTACAAAAATAGTGTCTTTGTCCAACAAATCACTGATCCATCTGTATTTGCTTACCCAAACTCCCTGCCTTTTTGAAGCCGTACTGAAGAAATAACCTGTCACTCTGTTCACAGTCTGATAATCCATTACATTGCATCAGCGTGATGTTCTTTAGATTCTAGTGTCTAATCAGCATAAACAAAAAAAAAAACAATCCCATTAGGTTGTTTTTTTTTCTTGTCTGATGTGAATGATGAATCTATTCTATAATGTCCAATTTCACACAGAAGATGAGATTGGATGTTTATTTTTCTTCTGTAGCTGCTTCTCGGTTTTGTGAATGTGCAGAGTTCAACTGAACAGCAGAAAGCATGCAAAGAGAGCCCGGTGCATCCTACTCCAACCACACATCTGTTCCCATCGTTTGCTGACAATTCATTGCAAAGATTTACTGCTTCATGTAGCTTAATCGTATCTGGGTTTATCCCAACTAAAAAGCAACATCAGTGAGTCTCAGCTATTACATGCAGAGAAGTTTGTGTAAGTTTTCATAGTAATTGGCCGACTGCTGGTGCTCCTGTGTCTCAAAACACTGAACACAAATACATACAACCAACATAGCATACAGAATACCTGACAATTATTATCATTTCTTCTTGCAGCACCTGCAGTGCCTTCATTTGTATATTATACTCCATCAAAGCAACACAAGCTGTTATGCAACAACTGCCAATAGTTCCACACGACACGACGGGGTAAAAATATAGAAAGTAGGGCAGCTGTCTGATGTCTCGTTAACAGCACTCTGTAATATCGACATCGCAGACAGTCCCATAGTGATACATGCAGACATGCATTGATACCTGGGTGCTCTTCTTTCTCCACTCCTTCCTCAAACTAATCATTATGTCTTGTTCTGCTGTGCTGTTGTCACAGTCACGGGGTTTTTATTATCTCTGAGTTTGGGTTTAATTATCCCGGCATTAGAAATGTTGGGTTCCTGTTTTCATTTTGTTATTATTCTAAAGTGAATTTGATTTCTTGTGAGGTGTCCTGTGTTACAGTTCATGCTTCAATTGTGTATTCTAGCATATTAAGCTTTAGTGTTTTTGCAGAATGCAGACTAGATTCTGGTTTCTGTTCTAGGATTATTCCTAAGAAGTTCCTGCTTTGAGTTTGTTGTTTGTGTTTAGTTCCCTAAATATTAGTTTAGTTCCCTGTCTGTTCATTCCTGATTTGATTTCCTATGTGGATGCATCTGAGTGCTCAAAAGTTCATTTGTCTCTGTCTTCATGTTTATTGAGACTTCTCGTCTCTGCATGTAGAATTGGGCTTCCTTCTTCCTTTGTGTTAGTTTTACATCCCACTTTGTTATTGTGCTGTTTGTTTCCACCTGTGACCTGTGTCTCATTCCTCTGCTGTTTCCTACTCACAATCAGCCCTCAGTGTATTTACAGTCCAGTCCTTTCTTAGTGTTTGTGAATGTTTCTGCTTCGGGTCCATTACTGTTCAGTTCTGAGCATTAAACCCTTCATGATCATCTGCTCTCTATCTCTCACTGTTTTTTTCTTTGCACATTGCTATACACTGCTCAGAATAACGAGTAGTCCACTGGAGGTCAATTTTTAAGGCTCTGGCAGCACTCCTGCTTCCCCCCATGCAAAAAAAAGCAGATATGGGCCTGCTGCTGGGTTATTGCCCTTTCTACAGTCCTGCCCAGCTCACCTCATGTCTTCTCCACACTCTTAAGACTGTGTTGGGAAATGCAGCAAACCTTGCAATGTCTTGTACGGATGTGCCATCCTGGAGGAGCTTGACCTGCAGTGACAAAAAACAGAGGAAAATGAGTTAGGGGAGGCATGAGGAGAAGGCAGCAGTCTGCTTCCTTTTTTGAGAGTTGTCTTGTTGTTGCCTCTCGAGTTTACCTATTCTCACTTACATCTGCACTAAAGAATGGACTCAGCATTTAAATGGTTTCCATGAGAACAATAGACAGTTTATCTGTGAAGATTTTCCTAGATATGTAGAACTGTTTGTAGTGGCTGTAAGTGGTAGATAAATGCTGTTTGAATGAATGTCACCATTTGGTTGTTGTGTCCTTGTGTTCCTTTTTGGCATGACAAAAAAAAGAAGAAGAAGATAAGTGTAGTTACACCAGCAGTGACATTCTTTCAAAACGCAGTTACAGATCAGGTAAAAACATGTTTTTTCACTCAATTTTTCCTCCCCGACAGCACAAAGACAGGTTATGTTTCTTTGTGGTGGTAATGTGTTCTAATTATGTTGGAAAGAGGTAACAATTTTTCACACCAAGAATGGCACCTCGCATAAATAGAAACGAAATTTCTTTTGTTTTTACCAGAGAAGACGGAGTGATTGCATTACAGCCTTTTGTGCTGCTGTCACTCTTCCAGCATGGCGGCGTCTACCTCATCGGCAAGCAGTCTCCAAACAGCAGCCTGTGCTTTGTCCTGCCAGAAGATGGCAAAATTGAATTGACATCTTTCTTGTGCTTTTATGGTAATATATTCGGGATGACTGAGGTCTTATGGTATTGTGTGGAAACACCACTCCTCCCCTCCCCATCACGTCTGATTCCCCTCATCGTTTCCCAATATATTTCTCCATCTGCAAAGGCAAATGAAACCGACCAGGATCTGCCGTGTTCTCAGTGCCAATTTCATTTGCCATGTGGATGGGGCTCACAGTGGGATTATGTCATGATTGGCCAAAACAATCAAACCCAGGCCTGCAGTCTGAAGTGCTGCTGCACTGTGCACTATTATCATTATAACCTTGAAAGACCTTCATGGGCAGAAAGAGGGAAGTCAAGAGGGCCTCGATGCCATTACTGTGCAAATAGCACCCCCTGTTGATCAGCAAAAAAAGGGGAATTGGCTGTGCACACGCTACACGCTTATGAGGAAAAGATCCCTTAATGCTGGGAATGGTGCTTTGATGCCATGTAAGGACGCAAGAGGAAATCCACACTCAAACAACCTTAATTAATTAAATAGCCATCTCAATTTATTTGATCTTTTCTAGCAGAAAAATAATTCTGCTGTCCTTTGAGGCTACCCCAAGGATGAACGGCTTTCCTGTAGTTTAAAAATAACTGATCTCAGAATTAGAACATCTACAACAAATGCGAATATTGCAGCGGAATCATGAATCAGTGGGTGAATTTGAATTACGTTCTACTCAATCAAAGTAACATCGATATTTGGAGGGAACATTGAAAAAAAATTACAGGTGCCTTAAATGAGACAAAATAAAAGACTAATTTAATAACTTTATCAGTGTTAAAGAAAAATAATTATGAAAATTTCAAACTACGGACGTTTTAAGTGCACTGAACAACACTGGATTAGATACCTGTTTTTATTTTATCTGGGTCATTCTATATCATATCAGTTGACCAAATTCCCAGCCTGACCATATGTGATTTCCCTGAAAAAAATAAATAAATAAATCCTGGCAGATGGAAAAGTTCTTAAAACTTTCCAATTTTAGTTTTGTAATGTTATTCATGAAATAAATAAAACACTCTAGAGTTTTGTGATGAGGTTAGGGGCATTTTAAGCTTGAGCAGTATTTTTTATACTTATCATCTGTGTTACAAATTTCAACCCCCATCTTTGAAATTATTATTTCAATAAACCTTCAAATATGGTCGTTCAGGTCTTGCTGTCAAATTTTTAACCAAACTCAAGCTCTCAGAAATGTATGTTGAACTTCAGCTTCATCACAAAAATACTTCTTACCTTTTTCTGACCAAACTAATAACAGTGGAGAGCTAAAATTAAGCATGTTTGTTTGTTTGTTTGTTTGTTTGTTTGTGTATGATGAGGTGGCCTGCCAGGAAACAGGTGGTCAGTTGACATAGAACAGGGGTTTTTTTTAATACAGTAATGTGAACTAGTGCAGTTATTTGGTATCTTTATTTGTTTTTGTTTTAAGAGTTTGAATATTATGAAGACGTCGAAACGTGAACATTTTTGTCATCCAAAAACAAAAACGGCAACAAAAAATAACTCCATGTTTTTTGAGCGTCAAATGAATCTTTTATTTTGGAAAACAAAAACCGCCTCCTGATCCTGTTTCTTCCGGTGCCGTAGCCGTGTGTTCCTGGCGTTTGTTTCTGCTGTGGACTCAGGAGTGCATCTTGGAGGCTGTTTTCACATAAATAATCATGTCTCTGGAGGTGGAATCTGCAGAGTAAGTACTCCGCTTAACTATTGTTAAAGGAGGGTTATTATTAAAGTAAACTGGGTTTTAAAAGCTCCATATTTGATCACATTTTTGGGCAGTGAGGCCTCCTTCATCCTGCAGTAGCGGTAGGTAGCGTTTTTGTGCTAAGCTAACGAGCTAACTTCCAGCCATACGCTGTAGTGTATGTAGTGTATGGCTGGAAAGTGGAGGTAGTGTCAGTTGAAAGAGTACCTATGTGATATGAAATATTTATTTATTGATCATTTATATTTTAATCGCTTCTGTGTACTGCACAAAACTGAAAGAGAGGTGAGTAAATTAGCATTAGCTTAAGATGTGCGCTTCCCAGTCGCCGTAGATTCTGACATGAGCTGGAAATGTTACTGATTCAGACAAACCAGACAACTCACTAAAGTAGCCAGATTACTTGACATATTAAGTCTGCTTCATTTAGTGTCAGTAACTCCACTTTTTGTCAGTAACTCGCGGTTTATTCAAAACTAGATTCACACTAGATTTAAAACGGTGCTCATAATTTGCTAATATTCAAAATCTCGCAGGAATCCATAATTGAATTATCTGAACTGAGGCTTTTTGCAAGAAAAAATACTAGTGAAAACATTAGCAGTAAGCAGGGATAGTGTTTAGAATGACCACACATCTGTCTGCAGATTCTTACTCCTTAAAATGAAAATTTATGGCAAACACAGTAACAATAAAAAAATAGGGAAAGTTAGTGATCACGACTGAAGGATGTGCTACAAAGCAAGTTTAACATACAGGGATGCCTCAGGATTTTTTTTTCATAGGGGTGGCCATTTGAGGGCAATAATACTATAGGGGTGGCACACCAAAAACAGAATTTCCAGTTTTATTATGTTGTTGTCAAATATATCATATATAAATATATATGTCAAATATATTTATATACTTGAAAAATATGGTGAGAAAGAAAAGAATTACATGACTTTGAAAGCCATAATAATCTGTTTTAATTGATTGATTGACTAACTGGAAAACCCCAGCTCTGTTTCTCAGCAGAGCTGAGCAGGAGCAGCTTAAGATTCCTCTCCCAGAATGGAGTTCACTTTAAGAGAAAACTTGTTGAGGAAAGACAAATGAGTATTAGATCATGTATGAGTGTGAACTGTTTGCCTGTCTCTATGTTGGCCCTGAGATGCACTAGCTTTTCTGCAACCTGATATGGATTAAATACCTATAAATAAATAAGACTTTTGACATTTTAAACACCACACAGATATTTCCATGTGTTTCACAATCAACTATTTACTGATGCAAAACAAAATAATCTCTTGGCAACACATTTATTCAAAACAGTTTTATCCAGCCATCAAAGTTTATTAAAATGTATTACCAACATAGGACAGTCTTGCTAAAGGGGCCTCTGGGGAGGACAGCAAATTTTGCCCCCCTGGCACCCCCTTGGTGGTGCTGATGGTGATGATAATCTAGAACATAGTTTGAGTTTAGAAGTTATTAGTTCACTCAATTCTAAAATGAGTGCTGGACTTCCAGTGCATGCAGGACTGGCATTTTCCTACACTAATGAAAGAGAAATCACTTTAGTTTGTTCCCAGATTAAAGTGAATTATTTCAACAGATTTAATCTTCTCCATGATGAATAGCCAATAAATAGCCTACTCATTTTTTCTTATCTTTCTTCTTAGATTGGCTGCATTTGTGTCAGTATAATCAGACATTGCAGCAGATAAGAGTCAAGCATAAAAGCATTTATTTTCTGCATCAAAGTCTAAATGTATTTCAATCCCAGTGATTATGTGCCACATTAATGCACCGTGGTGTTAGTAAGGCACAAACACTTATTCCCACACCAGAGAATCTATTTCACTCTTAGAGCGTACTGAAGACTTAGTGAATATAAAATGCAGATAATGGTATATGTTTGGTATAAGTTACTATGAGAACCTAACAAGGTAAAAAGAGCGCCACTTTGTTACATGAAAATTCTGAATTTGAACTCACTATACCTCAAAGTGTAGGGTATCATCAGGAACATTTCTGACCACCAAATCCTGAGCTAGTTTTACCTGAGCTGAACCGTCTTCTGTCTTACGTTGTTTGTCTATTTTCACAGCGTGGTCCGTCTGATTATGCAGTACTTAAAAGAGAACAATCTGCACCGGACACTAGCCACTCTGCAGGAGGAGACTACAGTGTCTCTGAACACAGTGGACAGTATAGAGAGCTTCGTGGCAGACATCAACAGCGGCCACTGGGATACTGTTCTACAAGCCATCCAGTCCCTCAAGCTGCCAGACAAGACCTTGATAGACCTTTACGAACAGGTAAGGTCTGGATAAAGTTTTGATTGACAGGTCCAGAAGACGCTGGCATCTTATCATCATCTGGGATTATACGGGGGGATGAGGGCTTGTCTGTATACAATAAGAAGTGTTGACAGTAAAGTGTGAATATTAGATTTAGAGAGTTATAGATGTTGATGATGATGATAGTACATTGAACTGGGCTTTCACACCATTTTGGATGGTGTCCAAAGCTTGGCTAAGTCCTCCAGCTTTATTTCTAATGGTTTCTGGTCAGAAAGGCTTTTTTCAGGTGTTTCTTGTAGTACTATCTTTATCCAGATGTTTTCTTGTCATTCTTGGCTAAGCATTTGTATCATAGCAAATCTCCCAGTGTAAGCATAGTAGATCTTTTTGTTTGTTTAAGTTGGGCCTCTGTGTTGATTCCCTCACCAGGTCGTGTTAGAGCTGATTGAACTGAGAGAGCTGGGTGCAGCTCGTTCACTGCTCAGACAGACCGACCCCATGATCATGCTGAAACAGACCCAGCCAGAGAGATACATCCACTTGGAGAACCTGCTGGCTCGCTCCTACTTTGATCCCAGAGAGGTGAGATAAATTGCTTAAAGTGACTCTTATTTATTTTTTCCACTTTTTCCTGATTTTTTTTTTTTCCTCCTCGGTAGAATGTAGGCTTTGATAAATTCTCTCTTTTAAATCTGGAAAAATAAGGTTTTAAATCAGAAAGAACATCAGATTAAAATGTGCTGTACATTTTTAATAGATGTGCATTTTTCTTTCTTACGGATTGTTGAAATTCTATCCAGGCGTACCCAGATGGCAGCAGTAAGGAGAAGCGTCGGGCGGCCATCGCTCAGGCGCTGGCAGGAGAGGTCAGCGTGGTGCCTCCCTCTCGTCTCATGGCTCTGCTGGGACAGGTATGTGACCTGGAAATTTGCAGGTGTTGTACTAGTTTGTGAAACTCATTTGCCTCTTAATTTTACAAAAAAAAATAGGAATGTACAAGCGGAGTTGTCCTTGATTATGATTCTGCATGCATAATATCGACTCTTTGTTATTGTAGGGTCTTAACTACACACTGTAAAGCACCTTGTTGTGATTTGGTGCTATATAAATAAAATTTGTTCCTCTATTCAGATAAAATGCAAATGCTTATGTCGTCCGCCGTCATTTTTTTTTCCTTCTGTAGGCTCTGAAGTGGCAGCAGCATCAGGGTCTCCTGCCTCCTGGTATGACCATTGACTTGTTCAGAGGTAAAGCTGCCGTTAAAGATGTAGAAGAGGAACGCTTTCCCACGCAGCTCAGCAGACACATCAAGGTACCCACACTATCCCAAAATGGCAATTTGTATTAATCAGCTTCTTCACTGTGACCAGGCCTTACTGACATTTCTTCAAGTTCATGACTTAAACTTGTTCTGACGTGACTTGTTTTTCCTCCCTGCGCAGTTTGGACAGAAATCTCACGTGGAGTGTTCCCGATTCTCCCCTGATGGTCAGTATCTGGTCACTGGCTCTGTGGACGGTTTCATCGAAGTCTGGAACTTCACAACTGGCAAAATCAGGAAGGTGGGTTGAAAGGAAAAGAAAGGCAGATTTCGTTTCTGCTTAAATATCACTCTGTTTATGCCAGTGATTTTTAATTATTATATATCTTTTGTGTTTGTAGGATCTGAAATACCAGGCTCAGGATAACTTCATGATGATGGATGACGCCGTGTTGTGTATGGGCTTCAGTCGGGACACAGAGATGTTGGCCACTGGAGCCCAGGATGGAAAGATTAAGGTATAGAGGACCAGCTGTACTTCAGTTTCTGTCATTGTCCTTCTGTGTTTCATTCACCAATTCTGTACTTGCAGCCCATTTCTAGGCTATATAGCTATATCTATTGGTATAAAATTATAAAAACCTATCAAGAAGATGTTTTAATTATTACACATGAAAGCTCTCAGAAAACTGAAAACCTCAGTTGCTTTCACTCGTGTGTTTTCTGTTTTACTAAAACACGAGTTTAGAACAAACTGTATGTGTCTGTGTAGGTTTGGAAGATCCAGAGCGGTCAGTGTTTGAGGAGGTTCGAGCGTGCCCACAGCAAAGGAGTAACATGTGTCAGCTTCTGCAAGGACAGCAGCCAGCTCCTCAGTGCCTCCTTTGATCAGACCATCAGGTAAACTAATATCTGACCGTTTATCCTTACCAGCAGCAGAGGAGGCTGTGCAGCCATTAGGGTGGTGTTTTTCTAGTGGTGTTTTCCCCATATGCACAATGTGTGTCCCAAACACAATAAACTCAATCATGCACTCACTTCTAGTTTCTCACTGCGACTGGTTATGGCTGCCACGGGCACCACTATTATTTCTCAAAATCTAAAGCTCATACTAAGGACGTGCAAGGTTGTTTAGTTGTCACAAAGTGAATGATCTTAGTGCTGATGTCCATGATGACCAAACTTCAAAGCAGGCTATGGGATCATGAGTGTGGTCTGGTTGTGTTCAAGCATGTAGGAGGTGGATGGGAGCAGGTGAAAAGATCACTTTTTCCCCAAGTTCAGTTGGCTTTTTATCGTGATGATTTTGGTTGTTTAAGAAGAACTGTAGTTTTTAGCTCCACTCGGGCTCTCTCTTTGCTGTACACTCTGTGTGAGTGTACGAGTGGCTGCTACTGTTTGAAGTTCTCTTATCTAACAACAGCTGGTGCCTAGATGCTAACAATGCTGTTACCATTGGCAACAAAAGACCATACTAATTGTGTCTTGAATTGTCTCTGAACATGATTTACTAAAGCCCCTCCCCTCACTAGCAGCTGAACACACTAACAGTAGCAACAAACAACCCAACCAGTAATAACAAGGAATTTCAAGAGCTCAATAAAGCTCCAATTTTAGGTACTAGACAGTTACACTGTTTACCTGACTGGCACACATGTTAACATTAGCCATGTAATTACGTACATTATGATTACGGTAGCACTACCGGCTATGACTAATAAATTATAACATTAATGTTGGAGCTGGGCAAGAAATAGTTTTGGTCCTTTGTAACATTAATGTAGTGTTGATTTAAAAGAATAGCATAGTTACTTTTGTTTCTATTAAAGTCCCAGATGTTTACCAGCAACACACAGAAACAGTGGCATCCAATCTTAGCCTCTGTATTTTATGAGCAACAGAAAATATAGTGCAAAGTCAGCAGAATCACAGGAATTTAACAAGGCTGAATAGACTACCGTTCTTCCAATCTTCATTAAAACTACTGTGCTCTTCAGTAAACCTTCTTAAATTATTATGTCGACATCATCCCTGTTTGTTTGTTGTTGTTTTTCATAAGAATCCATGGACTTAAGTCGGGTAAAACTCTAAAGGAGTTCCGCGGTCACTCCTCGTTTGTCAACGAGGTCACATTCACTCCGGACGGCCATCACATCACCAGCGCTTCCTCTGATGGTACAGTAAAGGTAAGAGAAGCAGCTGATTAAAAATAACCCCATTCATCCACTTCTTTCTCATAATGCCTCTTGCTTTCCCACTCATATTGAACGTGCTTCAGGTCTGGAACGTGAAGACCACTGAGTGCACCAGCACCTTCAAGCCTCTGGGAACGTCAGCCGGCACTGACATCACAGTCAACAACGTCATCCTGCTGCCCAAGAACCCGGAGCACTTTGTCGTGTGCAACCGCTCCAACACAGTGGTCATCATGAACATGCAGGGACAGGTCAGTTAATGTCACCACATCTCTAACAGTTGTTTGGGATTTTCTTAGAAACCCGGAGTTTTAGGTATTAAGCTGTTTTCTTGTTGTGCAGATCGTGAGGAGTTTCAGCTCCGGTAAGAGGGAAGGTGGTGACTTTGTGTGCTGCACTCTGTCGCCCCGCGGCGAGTGGATCTACTGCGTGGGTGAAGACTTTGTGCTCTACTGCTTCAGCACAGTCACCGGCAAGCTGGAGAGAACACTGACGGTACGTTACGGCACTCAGGATCAGAGTTTCCAAAAATACCGCACCATATTCTGTCCTCTGTTCCTCCCCCAAGTTCTTATCGCTGAAGTTTTGAAGTCAGTGTTGAAGGGGGGGATGTGTAGCTGCCTTGTCTTCCTTGTAAGACTATATACATCTAGGTGCCGTACTGGTCACTGCTGATGTGTTTCCATTTTACACACAGTAGCTGAAGTTGGAGGGATTGTTTTAGTTTTGCAAAATAATGGATAATTTTTGTGTGAATCCATCACTTCAGACTGGAAGAAGCTCCACTCTGTTTCACTCTTCATGTTTTTGGTGTATCCTGATCACATCTTACATCTCCCATCTCCAGGTCCACGAGAAGGATGTTATCGGCATCGCTC
The DNA here is from genome assembly GCF_036321145.2 of Pelmatolapia mariae. Classification (NCBI taxonomy): domain Eukaryota; kingdom Metazoa; phylum Chordata; class Actinopteri; order Cichliformes; family Cichlidae; genus Pelmatolapia; species Pelmatolapia mariae. The sequence continues at coordinate 13,146,110 of NC_086228.1, read as the reverse complement.
ACCATCCCCACCAGAACCTCATCTCCACCTACAGTGAGGATGGCCTGCTGAAGCTCTGGAAACCTTAAAAAAAAAAAAAAAACCCTCAGGAGAAGAGACTGATGCTCTCCTCAGTCTGGACACGGCTCCGCCCACTTTGATTTATTTAACCTTCTGCAGCCCTAATGAATCCTTCTCAGATTCAGGTGGTTCAGAGGTTTAAATTAATGGGAACACAGTAGTGACTAAAAATGCAAAGACTGAGCAGGATTTTAAGAAGTTTTTGTATCATTAAAAAAATATACATGTGAATGTTGACAGCTTACGACAGTTTGGGGTGTTTGCACAGCAGAGTCTTATTTAACTCAGCTTCTTAGGTTTGTTGCATATTTTTTACAAATAAAGTTTTCATTTCATGTGTCTTAGAAAGCAATTTGATGAACAGCGATGGTATTTAATAATTTGTAGGTCACCCGCTGTTGTTGTTGTTTTCATTAAGTTTTCCACAGAAATTATTACAAATGTGAAGAAAACGTGATTGTCACAAATTCTCGAACTGTACTCACTGAAATCCTAAAGAAAAGAATTCTGCACATTTTCCACTGGCTGTTCAATAAATAAGATTCTGTTGTTCAACATGCAAGCATTTCCAACTTTTATGTAAGAGCGCTTCAGCAGGAGGAGAGAGGTCCACAGTCAGAGTGCAGATACTTAAGATGACTCATTTAAAAGTTTGTTTTTGTAAATATATTGTTTGCGTTTTTTTAGTAAGATCTGGTTAAATAGTTCATGGTTGCATGTTAGTTCCTCTCATTTAGCATAGAAAAAGAATAAGATAAAGAAAATGTTACCCAGAATTTTTGAATTCCTCAAACATTGCTGATCTTGGACAGAAAACAGTTTTGTTCAGTGATCCATAAAATACCACCTATTTGGTTATAATTTGGAAATGGGGTGTAATATGTCAAGTGTTTTTTGTTTTTTTCCTTCTGGTTTGTTTTTGGGAGGGTTTTCCCATTTATATGAATTTGCTGTCTGGATGCACACGTCCTGTGTAATGCCGTCTGTCTGTGCCATTAAAGCTATTTAACCAGAGCAGTGAAATGTGACGTCTGTGCAAACGAAATAATCCACTCCAGTGCTTTTGAATCATTGCGACATACCAGTAATTCAAGAAATCGTCCACATTTTAAAGGTGAGAAAAAGAAAAGAAGCCTCACAAAACATCTGAAGTTTTTAAAGGCAGCTCGGTCTACATTTCATTTCCTGCCTCCCCGAGTGCTGGAAGATGTTTTGGTAATTCTGTGCCTCTGCGTTTAATCCCTGAATAAACTGGTGCATGGCTGTCGGTACAGCAGCTCTGCAGAGAGGAGCATCCAGTCAGTCAGCGAGGTAAGGAAGGTTTGTAAATCCTTCAAAATAAAAGCGCAAATGTGAAAAGTATAACGTACCTCTACTCTGATTGTTGTCACCAGAATTGTTTTGATTATTTTACCAAGTCAAGAACATTTCAGAGAATTATTAAAAGATCATTTATTCTAAAGATTCTGGAGCCTTTTATTGTTTCCTGTAATGGCAGCATGTAAGAAGGATGTGGTGGTTTCTTACACCAATGAACATTTCCTATGTTTAAAAGCCTTTAAATTACTTATTTGTCTTCTTGTGTCTTCATTAATTTGTATCCTACTTTTTTCAACAAAAAATAATTCCACACAAACTAAGGCTCGATTTTTTTCAGCTTTTTGAAGTCTTATTTAATTTAGCCAAAAACACATCATACTAAAGTTTATTTTTTTAACTTCTATATATATACAACAGGAAGTTGTTTGCATTGCTGTGGACTTGATGTTGCAGAGCAGCGGGTCACAGAGGTTGAATGAGAAGTTCGTGTTAGAGGGTTTTCTGCAGGGGAGAGTTGCTATGGCAGGATTTCTGCTCATCACTGTGCTTTTTTATCTGAGCTGTGACTTATTTGTTGTTGTTATAAGCAGACCTGCAGATGGCACAACCTCAAGGAGAGCCACTGTGGCTTTAAACACAGCTCTAACTTCAACTGAGAGCCTTTTTTCTGCAGGGAAACCCAATACCACTGAAGTTCCCACCGCAGGATTCACAACTAGGTATCGCAAGTCAATAAACAAACCCACCACAGCTCCAGAAAGTCTGAGTGAAGCTGCTGGTAAAACAACTGAAAGAGAAGAAGAAGGTCCTCCAGAGTTGGGTGAGTGGACACAAACTGATATTTATTTCTGTTTTTCATTTTCTTTAATGCTGTTTAATCTCAAATTGATGACAAATTGTTAAATTCAAAGGGTTCTCCTTCATGGAAAAGCTTACATGAGAGTAAATGAACTCCACTGATTGTCCTTTGGTTTTACTGGTCATTACTTTTCCCTTAAGCAAAAAGCCTATGTGGTAAAGCAGTTTCAGTGTAAATGCATCATGGTGACAGTGAAAGAGAACAAAGCAGCCAAAACTTTAATTCAATGTAAATTCTGCTTTGAAAGTTAGATGCAACAAACTGTCTACCAACTCTAATCATGGTCGCATTAATCACTGATGAAGCAACAGACTTTCAACAACAACTTGAAGCCACAGTTTTGTAGATTCTCGGAGTGTAAAAGGACTGTGTTAGTGTTTTCATATCTGCGGTCGGAGAGTCATTGTCCGAGGGCTGGGGGAGGATGTTCCACATTCTGCAGAGGGTGCAGTGAAACATTTTAGCCGTGTGTTTCCGCTGATGAAAACCAGATGGGCTGTGTGATGCCTGAGAGCAGAAAACAGAAGGCAACTCTTCTTAAAACCAGTCACATGTAATGTTGGTAATGCAGCGAGCAGATGCATATCCAGAGCATCTACTGCAGGGGTTGTTAGTTTGTTTATTGAGCTCGTTATTTAATTCAAGAAGGACAGTGCATGTTAACTGTCTCACAGACTTGGGGCGCAGGGGGTAACATCTTGTTTGCTCTCTTTGCAAGAGTCATCTCACCCTCAAAAATTAAACTGTACATTATTATTATCGCATCAAAAAATGATGGACAGCACCAAGAAACAGCTGGCCTTGTCTCCATAGTTAAACTTTTTTGAATTTTTAAATTTGATTGTTTGTGCAGGACTTTTTCCCGTTTCTGTGTTAAGCAGACCAATTCATTATTAATAGAAATATATGAGAGTCTCATCTAGCTCTCTGCAAGAGATTGAAATATAGCTATTTTCCTTGAAAGCAAAGCTCCATTGTAAAGTGTCCTGTCTGAAATATTGCATGTTGATGTGGTATGAGGAATGCATGTCCTGTTGTGCATGAAATGGTTTGCTTTTTTATAGCAAAGAGGTCCACCAGAGGCATTAAGGTAGCAAAGAAGCCCAAAACGGTCCTGAAGAAACCCAAAGTCATCGACAAGAAGCCAAAAGCTGCTGAAAGAGCAAAACCCCAGGTCAAAAAAAGAGTGAGCCAATCAGTGGCCACAGAAACAGCCCCACGTATGTATCGGGGGTTAGCCCCAAAGTATACAGTATGCCCATCAGACAGGTTTGGTTGCTTTTTCCTGCTTGAAAGAGGTCAAGCTGTCAGGTCACACTCACACCAGGCAGCCACAAACAAACCAAACTATTTCCTAAACTAGCTCAGATAAGAGCCATTTGTAGGTTTAATATTGTGACAATCAAACTCAAGGCAGTGCTGAATGGAGGCATACTGTATATGTAAAAACTTGTACTTCAAATCAGCCTGATGTATAACTGCTGTGTGTTACACTTGTTCAGTGCAAGCTCAAACTAAAGCCTGGCAGCAGCTTCCATTCACCTGCAGCTACTTTTAAAAACACAGGTATTCATGATACAAACGCAAAATTGATTCATTGAAGCCCTCAAAAGGAAAAAAGTGCAGACTCAGACTTTTGCTGAACTCCTCACAGATTTCACTTTTCTGCTTCTGCCAGTCTTCTTTATTTACATTGGGAACATGATAAGAGATGATGTATTGTACCATATACAATGAGTTTCCTCCTCCTTCACTTCAGTTTAAAGAGTTTTATTATCTTCCTCTAGCTTCCTTTTACTCTTAGAGTCTCTTGATTTTTGTCCCTCTTGTATGATTGAGCATGAACTGTTTTGTAGCTACTAGTGTGATTATGCACAGTCTGGTTTCTGCCGTGTGCATATTCCCTTGTAATATGTATATACAGTACATATCTCATATTTGTGTACTAGACTGGAAATCGTGCCAGCTGAGTAAGCGTGTGTGTGTATAGTGCATCTGTCTGCATAATCTGTGTGTACAGAGGGAATGATCGAAGGTTAGCTCAGTGGAGGCTGGCTAGAAATAAATGCTTAGTAGGCAAGCTGTCATGTCATGTCAAATCAGAGCCGATGTTCATTAAAATCCATGCAGGCCTGTCAGACAGTGCTGGGGCGAGATTAGCAGTGAGTGATATGACAGAAAATGTTGCATGTTGAGAATAAGTACGTGTCAAACTTATAATATTGCCTCTTCCTGGTTGATAGCGGAGGTGTTTCCGTGCCTTCATTCATCAGCAGCATGATGCATAAGTTAATATGAGTGTGACTTGACTTGAACTTTAGAACAACAGGAAGCAGCAAAGAGCGAGTCTGTGAAAAATGGGAAACCAGCACAGAGGTCAGATTCAGGGTCAGGAAAACATCTTCTATGGCTTCATTCATTTTAAATGAAAGATGAAATCTTTGGTGCTGGAGAACAATGAAAGAGGCACAATAATGCTCTTCTACCTCTAGAAAAATTCCTGGTGGGATTTATTTACACAGTTAATCAGCTCAGTTGTGGATTCCTTTAATGTAGTCAAAGCTGAGTGTAATCCGGGCATCGTTGTGAGTTTGCCAGCTGTCATTGGCTCCGCTTCAGAAGTTTGAGAATAAATTTGTGGTTTGGCAGGATTCCCGTGGTCAGCAGCAACAAAGACACATTTTGACTCACAAGCAACTCGAAAGAGATCCTACAGGAGTGCAAGGCAAAAGGGGGAAAGGGTCTTTACAGGAAATGCCATCAACATTTAGCATTCATTTATGCTACTTCTACATTCTGGCCCAACGCTTTTTAGCAGCTAATAAAGCTTCCTAAGAGGAAGAGGCGTTTTGAACCGAGCTGAACCCAGCAGACAATGAGAGTCTGTCCGAGGACTCACGGCTGCAGAGCCCGTGAACAGGTTTACAGAAACCTCACTTCTTCAACTTTCTCTGTTTTCTACCTGCTGCCTTTGGCTTCAAGAATGAAGGCATCAAGAATGAAAGATATGAAAAAGTCTTAAAAACATAAAATAATAATAGTTATGTTTCCGCTCAGTGCTTGTACAGAGGGGTTCAGATTTTCCCACTAAAAGCTCAACAATAATGATGAGCATTTCCAAATTCATCATACAAGCGAGTTTTGTATGGAAGCATCTGCCTTTTTATCTAATCTGCTGAAAAAATGTGAAAAATGCTTTTGAGAGGTCAACTCTCAGCTTTTTATTTACGAGAAACGTGTGTGTATGTGTTCAGTAAAATATGTACAAGGCACGGTTATGTTTGTTTAAATGCAATGCATCCATGCTGCTGAATATTTTATACAATCACATATTAATGTAGTATATGTGATTGTAGTTCCTGGTAGTTTGATTTGAATATCTGCATTTTAAAATAATCTAACGTGCTTCACTGTAAATAAGAAAACCCTTTTTTCCAACAGTGCGTTCTGTCTGATGGCACTAAATAATCAGAAACTGACAGTTCACAGATATTCTGTCTTTTAATAACGTTCTAAAAAAATCAGACTTCTACCTTTCGAACTCACACGTACCCCTTCTCCTGTAATTGCATTCATAATTAAGTGAAATGACTGATAAAGCCCTGCTGGTTGTCTCAGAATGCCCTCCACTGGGTCTCGAGTCACTGAAGGTCAAAGACACACAGCTGAGGGCTTCGTCCTACAAGCGCCGAGGCCTGGGTCCCCACAGGGGTCGACTCAACATCCAGGTGACTGCACAGAATTTAAAAAAAGATCCACTGCTGCACTTCAGGCTATACTTGCAGAAGCATCATAAATACTGTGCATTCCATTTGTGTGTGGCAGTCTGGAACAGAGGATGGAGATATCTATGATGGGGCCTGGTGTGCTCAGTACAGAGATAAGAAGCAGTGGCTGGAGGTTGACGCTCGACGGCTGACTCGCTTTAGTGGTGTCATCCTGCAGGGGCGCAACTCCATCTGGAGGTCAGTGCTGGTGGGTTAGAAATCAGTAAGCCTGCTGGGAAACTGGTTTCAGGGCAGAATGGAAGTATTGTTTCATTTTTAAGTTCAAGATAATGTTCCCAAAGTCTGCCTACTGTGAGATGTTACTCAATGTTACTCAATTTAAGACACAAAAGCAGGCTTTGCTCTGTCTTCAGGTTGTGCTCTTTTTCTGAAACCTGGTAATGTCTTGATTAAGTTAAAAAGTGTGTGTCATATCACATGTGCCATATTTACAACCCAGATGTGTGTTTTCTGTTCACACACAGCTGGGACATTGTGCATACCTACAAGGTGCAGTTCAGCAATGACACACTGGTCTGGAAGCCATGTATGAACGGGACTGAAGAGGCTGTGAGTGAACATCCAAGATCTGATCTTCCCTCTACTCTGTGTATACATTTCACTTTCTAAGCTGGTTATAAAACGAGTCACGAGGCCGTTCTTTGTCTTGGGTTTATCTGTTAAAGGTAACGGGTTAGCCTTTTGCATGTTTATGAAAGAATACAGCCCAAAATAATATAAGCAAACTGATGTATCACTTGACTTTTAGGGATTTTTTTTTTTTTGGTGTTTTTCTTATATTTGTGAAATAATTTTACGTTATTCTTACTCCCACCACAGAAGCTTGAACCCACTTCATGGAGAAAAAAAAAGGAAAAGCCATTAGAGTTTAATTTACCCGCAAGCTGTTACCATCATTCCAACAAAGTCCTGTAAAGGAAAGTTTGGTCCGTAGTGTTGACGCGGCACATTTAAAGATTATATGCTATTTCATTTTTACAGTATGAGGGCAAAGTTTGTGACGTTCGGTTATTGAAAACGCAAAAACTGGTTTAACTGTGCAGATTTGTTGGGGTTTGTTCTTTCCCCTGCTCTGTCTGGCATGTGTGACTCAGCCACAGCTGGGCACGATGTGCCAGATGTGCTTTGTCCAACCTTTTTTTTTTCCACGGGGCTTTTGAATTCAGGTGGTGAAAATCAGAGGAGATCAAAAAATGAAAATAGTTTTTACAGTACAATTTTTTTATTACTAAAAAAATCGCATTTGTATTATAGGTCGTTAACCTAAATGTGTCCTTGTGTCGCAGATATTTGAAGGAAACCAAGATGCAGAGACACCCGTCCTCGCCCTCTTCAACACTTCCACAGTGGCACGCTACATTCGGATCAACCCACAGACCTGGTACCAGAATGGGACGAAGGGGGACATCTGCCTGAGAGCTGAGGTGTTGGGCTGTGCACTCCCAGGTATAAGAGGCCACTAGCTGGAAATAGTTTTTTACATTCATATAGATATATGTATTTAATTAAAGTGACACACGTTTCCCATTTTACAGATCCAAACAGTATCTATCCATGGCAGACAGAGCCCACAGAGTCCAAAGACAAGCTGGACTTCAGACACCACAACTATAAGGAGATGAGAAAGGTGTTTGTTTTATATCCTGAACATTTTAATGTGTGTGGTCTGCTTGGTCTGACCAAAAGCAAATATACAGAGGTTTCATTCCGTTGAAGCGGCGTCCTCACTGTGCTGCCACTACGAGCTGTCTGAATCTGACGGTCAGAAAACAAACAACCAAAGCAAACACAGGTCCACCTTCCCCAAACATAGCCAGAGTTCTGACATGGCTGATTTATGGGATGTAGACGTATGAAATGTTTATACTCCACTTCAGTGACAAGAAGTTTCCCTGTGCCATCTAACTTACTTTGTATGTGTATTTTATGCATTCTTTGGCAGTTTTTTAACTTCAATTTCCTAAAAGAAGTGTTGGATAAATACTTCAGATGGTTCAAAGACACTCAGACTAAATGAGGAACCTTCAGATAATTAATTTCTAATAATCCATTTGTAAAATAATTTACCCCACATTTTTATACGTATCATTTGTTTCCCGCTGAGATGGGCTGAAATGATGCACTTGAATTTTATCTGGGCATCATCTGAGCTTAACACACTTCCAATGAGGCTACAAAACAGTTGCCCTTTGAAATACTTGTCAGTGAAACACATTTTTTTTGTTTTCCCAGCTGATGAAGTCAGTACAAGAGGAGTGCCCTGACATCACGCGCATCTACAGCATCGGGAAGAGCTTTACGGGGCTAAAGCTCTACGTCATGGAGATCTCCGACAATCCAGGAAAACACGAGCTGGGTGAGACAGAGAAATGTGAAAGCTGCAGGAGGGGGAATCTTAACTCTCCAGTCTTACTAGTTAGAAGGTCGGTGGTTTGATCCCTGACTCCTCTAGTCTGGATGTCAGAGTATCCTTGCGCAACGCAAAAAAGTGGAGGACCCCAAATTCCCTTAGGATGGCAGTGGTGCTCTGTGCGTGTTCACGATGTCCCACCACTGGTGTTTTTTAATGGCTGTTGTTTACTTCTCAGAAGCTGAACGTCTTATTTCTAATTAGAAACATGGCACAAAGCTGCAATCATTATTTATTTATTGAGAGCTTGGAACACTGTGAAGGGTCAGGGCTTTGGCTCTTTACTGGTTTAAATCTTATCTTAAACTCAGGATTTTCTCAGCTATCACTAGAAAATACTCCTGCGGATCAGCTGTTATGACATCTAGAGTTCCACAGGGGTTAATCATGGAGCCTGTTCTTTTTTGTCTTTGTACATGCTCCATCTAGGTCAAAGTATTCCTCAACATAATTTGCCTTTTCATTGATGTGTAGAATATTTACAGTTTTATTTACCGTTTAATCTGGGCAGGCACTGTTTCATAAGAAAGCTTCAACTAAACCTTGAATCTTCCACATGGTGCTGTGCTGCCATGCCGCTTCTCCCCTAATGAGACAGTAAACTAAGAGGTCAGCGGGTCAGTATGCTGGTTCTGACCGTGTCTTTCAGCCCTTCTTCAGATACAGTGCACTACTGTGCGAGACATAAACAGTCCAGAGTTCTCCCTCATTTGCTTTAAGGTGTACAAATGTTTTCTTTGGCCTCATCAACTCAGCCCGCGTGGCAGCAGAGTGGTAGGTAGGGTATTTCCCGCCAAAAAACATGCCAGTGAAGCAGAGGGAGAACAGGAGACCATGCTAATCCACTCATTTACATTTCTACAAGGTTGTCCATAAAATCCTCTCACAGGTGCAAAAATCACTTCAGGTTGTTATGTTGAAGTCGGGGGGGTGGGGGGGGGTCTGTTTGGGTTTAAATCTGTGCTCTTGTTTGGTTAACCACATCTTCTTCATTGTTCTTTTCTCTGATTTATTTTGCGGTGCTGTTGATGGTTGTGTCATCAGTGTTTTGTTGAAGCTATGTTGAAAGGTCATATTTATAGAATATGACCTTTCAACATGGTGTGAACAAGAAATTGAATGCAAATCTGCCCCTATACTCAGTTTATACTTGGTCCCCTGGTATAATCCCAGAACACCACACTGGGAGGGGTGATGATATCTCCCCCCTGACCTGTCATCCTGGCTCCCCCTTGCCATAGCATGTGTGCCGTACCTCATCAATCTCTAGCTGTGAGAACAGCATGAGGGGTCTAGCCTAGGACCCTTGCTGAATACAGATGCCCCAGGTGAGAGTCTAACTTGAAAGTCCCACTCCAGAGGCGTGTAGTCTTACCAATACGCTATCCAGCTGCTATTATACTATATATATATATATATCTCTATAGATAGATGGATGGATGGATGGATGGATGGATGGATGAGCTTTAAATCTGTGCTTTAAAGAGTTTTAAATAGCCTCAGAGCCATTTTCATATTTAAAATATATTTGCTTACGGCACAGCTCGCTGTTTGAAAACTTTCTGAGTGTTATGTGCCGTATGTGTTGTTAGCAGTGAAGTGAGCTCAGAGTCCTCCTCATGAACATTTCTGAGAATAACATGTGACATTTCAGAGATACCTGCCATTGAATGTGCAGTATGTGGCCCACTGATCTGTGCAACTCTGCGTGTAAAACATCAAACTGCACGTGTATTAAAAGTTGTTGCATACGATATCCACTGCACATAAAGGATTTTGATGAGATTTGTGTTTAAATCTTAAAAGGCATTAACCAAATGACAAGTAAAAGTCTGGTATGAGCCAGCCTTCCCATCTCTGTGTTTGGCGCCCCCTGCAGGAGAACCAGAGTTCCGATATGTTGCAGGGATGCATGGAAACGAGGTGCTGGGACGAGAGCTCCTGCTAAATCTCATGCAGTACATCTGCCAGGAGTATAAACGGGGAGACCAGCGCATAGTGCACCTGGTCAAAGAGACCCGCATCCACCTTCTGCCCTCCATGAACCCCGATGGATATGAGATGGCTTTTAAAAAGGTGCAGGAAACTCCCCTGTCAGCTTTGAATGTCAGCACTAGACATCTGAGAGTAATAAATTACCAGAACTGAAAGGAGTTAATCCTGTTTTCTTTGACGTTCAGGGCTCAGAGCTGGCAGGCTGGTCGCTGGGACGTTACAGCTATGAAGGCATCGATATGAACCACAACTTTGCTGACCTCAACTCAGTGATGTGGACCGCCATCGAGCTGGAGACAGACCGGTCCAAACTCATCAACCACTATTTCCCCATCCCTGAACACTACACCACCGAAGAAGCTTTTGTGAGACACACGAGTGACAAACACACATCTCACACACACGAAAAACATCTCCATCACCTGTTTTCCTGCCTCTAAATTTCATATTTATATTTTATTGTAGAATGATTTAAAACTTTGAGACTTTAATGACGTTTTAATCCTAATGTTTTAAACACGAGGGGGAAGGGTTATAGTATTTTCACATCGATTCAGTCCTGAGAAAAGGCATCAGTAAAAACAACCTGTACAAGTGGATCAGGGTCATGAGGAGGCTTTCAGAAGCAGGGATAGTTCAAACCAAACATGTCTAAATTTAACATTTTATTTTTAATTTTATTTATCACCCAGACAGTCAGAGAATTTTAAAGATTTGCAGTATGAATGAATTAATTAAAAACCATTAAACAAATAAAAACTTAAAAAAAATGTAATTTAAACAATTAAACTGGAAAATAGAAAGAAAAAGGGATTTTTTTAAATAAGAACAGATATTTTAAACTTAGTTTTTCTAACAATAGGACAAAGTCCTTTTTATAAGCTTCCAGTTTTTTTTCCTGTAATTTTGTAGGTTTCGCTCTTAGATTGTGATGAATCATACCTAAATGTTTCTTTTGGCTAATTTGTGCCTCCTTGTCTCCTCTTTCCTCCTGCCTGCGATCCCAAAGTTATCTCAATACAACACGTTGAAGGATGTCTTAATTCAAATGCATCTAGTGGGTAGAGGAAGAAAGGAGCTGCAGGAGGGTTATAATTGATGCTTCTTTGTTCCTTGTGGAACAAACAACAGCTAGAGCTTGTAAAACAGCTAAAAAGGTGGACAGATATCCACAGCATCATGTTTTCTGGGGATACCGTCCACTATTTACTGGCATTAAAATGTCACCTGAACATCTAAAACAGAGTCGAGTTTACCCTGATTGCACGTTTTAACAAACTCGCCACCTTTAACATCAGGTGGCGTCAGAGACCCGAGCTGTCATCAGCTGGATGCAGAACATCCCGTTTGTTCTGGGTGCCAACCTCCACGGTGGAGAGCTGGTGGTCACCTACCCGTACGACATGACACGGGACTGGGCGCCTCGTGAGCACACGCCCACCGCTGATGAGAGCTTCTTCCGCTGGTTGGCGGTAGTGTACGCCAGCACCAATCAGGTGACTGCTCCTTCCACGCTCTTAAACTACAAAACACCTTAAAGAAAGTGAGTGAACAGTGTACTTTTACATGTAATACAAAACAGGTGATGTCCAACCATGACCGCCGGCCGTGCCACAACAAGGACTTCCTGAGATACAACAACATCATCAATGGAGCCGACTGGCACAATGTACCTGGAAGTAAGAACGAGTGTTTTTAAAGTCAGATTTAAAGCTTAAATCTCTGTTCTGTTTCTAAAAATTAACATTTAATTATTATTCTGTTTATCTCCTTTATCAGCTCACAAGACAAAATTAATCCCATCAGAATCTGCAGACACATGTGACCTTAGCTCTAACTTTTTCACTACCTAAAATTACTTACGCATTACTAGGTTACTTACAGTCTGCTTAAATTTAATAATAGTATAATCATTTCTTTGTTACCTGTGAAAAACTGACTTGTTACCCTGTTATTCTGGTGTGCCTACCTTTAAGTCAGGGCTCTCGAACTCCAGGCTTCGAGGGCTGGTGTCCTGCAGGTTTTAGATGTGTCCTTGATCCAACACAGCTGATTTAAATGGCTAAACGACTTCCTCAACATGTCTTGTTGAGGTAATGAATCAAATGAACTAATCATTTGATTCAGGTGATTTGATTCATTTGATTTAGGGTGTGTTGACCCAGGGTGGTATCTAAAACCTGCAGGACACCGGCAGTCAAGGCCTGGAGTTCGAGACACCGACTTTAAGTATGTAGGTAAATATAACTGCACTGAAATTTCGTTTAGTTACAGAGGAATTAAGGCCATTGTCGTGGGCTGTATTACAAAGTGTTGCTGTCAAAATATTAAAAGCTTTTTTCAGCTTTCTAACAAACCTGGTTGCTCTGAAACTGATGGTATACATATGTACACCTATTTAAAAGTAAATAAGATGCTTTGGGTGAAATAGGGGAGACTAAATGGATAAAGGCGATATTATACAACCTCTGTACCCTTAATGACAGGTTTTGACACCTCAGTATGTATTAGTAAAGACGTGGTTTGACAAACATTAGAATAGGTCACAGTTTTTTCCGAGGGTATCCCACACTCGACCCGCTCCAGTTCGCATACAGAGCTAACAGATCAACTGAAGATGCCATTGCTACAACGCTCCACACCACCATCTCTCACCTGGAAGTGCAGGGCCGTTACGCCAGGCTGCTCTTTGTTGACTTTAGCTCTGCTTTCAATACGATACTCCTGGGCAGACTAATAGTTAAACTGCTGGAAATCGGACTTCCTTCTACCACCTGCCGCTGGATCAGAGACTTCCTCTCAGACCGTGTACAGAGAGTTAGAGTGGGGCCTCATCTTTCCTCAGCCCTTAGCCTCAACACCGGCTCTCCACAAGGCTGTGTACTGAGTCCACTACTGTACACTCTGTACACACATGACTGTGTTAGTACCCACCCAGACAACGCAGTCATCAAGTTTGCAGATGATACCACCGTGGTGGGGCTCATCTCTGTGGGAGATGAGACGGCGTACAGAGCTGAAGTTCAGAGGCTGTCAGATTGGTGTGTAGATAACAACCTGGACCTCAATACCACCAAGACAAAAGAACTGGTAGTTGACTTCAGAAGGAAGAAGTCTGAGCTGCAGCCTGTCAGCATCGTGGAAAGGGTCTCCAGTTTCAAGTTTCTGGGTGTGCACATAGACACAGACCTCCAATGGAGCTCTATCACCTCTGCGGTTTTAAAGAAGGCCCAACAGCGTCTCCACTTCCTGAGAATCCTCAGAAAAATGGACCTGAAGAAGGAGCTGCTGACCGTCTTCTACCGCTGCTCCATTGAAAGTGTGCTGACATATTGCATCAGTGTATGGTTCTCCAGCTGCACCACAGCACACAGAAAGGCACTCCAGAGGGTTATTAATATGGCCCAAAAAAATCATTGGACATCCTCTTCCCTCCCTGAAGGACCTGTACAGCACTCGCTGTCTCAAGAGGGCACGCAGCATCCTACGGGACTGCACACACCCAGGACACGGGGTGTTTAAGCTGCTGCCGTCTGGCAGGAGGTTCAGGCTGCTGAGGTCCCGTACAAACAGACTCAAGGACAGCTTTTACAACAGGGCAATAGCCCTAATCAATGCAAATAGCTGACCTGATTGGCTACCTCCCTGGACTTTTTTGAGGGGGGAGGTAACAATGGTTAAAACAATAACAATAATAATCTTATCTTATCTTAGTAAGGTTCACAGGCGCAGATCACCCTCACTAGCTTCATTTTGTTCTGAAAGCAGGGCTGAAATATGACCGAAACCTCTCGGGTCAGAACAGATAAACTAGGGTTACCAAAGGAGAAAGAGTTCAATAACACAATGTGTTTGATTTAGCTGAACATGACTGTCTTTAAAAACATAAACTCAACACCAGAAAAACTACCAATAGTCCACCTCAGCACAAAACATAACTTGGATTGAATAAATAAAGTTTGTCATATTTTTCTTTTTTACTTTCAGGTATGAATGACTTCAGCTATCTGCACACCAACTGCTTCGAGGTGACTGTGGAGTTGTCCTGTGATAAATTTCCTCACGCCAGCGAACTTCCCATCGAGTGGGAAAACAACAGGGAGTCTCTGCTGACTTACATGGAGCAGGTATATTACTTATAGGTTTATTTTATGAACGGCTTGATTATCATTTTATTTTTTTTAAAGGCTGTTTATTTTATTTTAGGTGCACCGTGGTATTAAGGGTGTGGTTCGCGACAAGGATACGGGGGCTGGAATAGTAGACGCCGTTATCAAAGTCGATGACATTGATCATCACATTAGATCAGGTACATTTTTATTTCACGTCAGATATTGAATCAGTTTTGGTGGTAAGAATAACTAAACATTAACAGCCTGTCAATAGATTCTGGACATTTTAAATTATTTTTTTATCATGATGTTAAGTGGAAATCTGATAACGTGATATAAAATGTTGGCCCTTTTTGCTTGTTTTATAATAAAGTAAAAAGGAAAAAAACTAAGGTTTTCTGGATGTGTGTATACTGTGATAATCCACTGCACTGATATTTTTCCTCATGCCACCTTCTGTTATTTCCTTTCTGCAGTGGCCGATGGCGATTACTGGCGGTTGTTGAACCCCGGCGAGTATCGGGTGACGGCCACCGCAGAGGGCTACTTCCCCTCCTCCCGCACCTGCCAGGTCATGTATAAGCACTACCCCACAATCTGTGATTTCCGCCTCACCAAGATGCCCAAAGAGAGGCTGAAGGAGCTTTTGATGAAGGGAGGGAAACTTCCCAAAGACCTGCAGCTCAGGCTGCGGCAGCTACGCATGCGGAAGCTGCGTGTCACCACCAAGGCGATCAACCAGAGGCGCGCTGCTGCCGCCAAACGGGCAAAGAGGGTGTGATATTGATCGTGATCAAAGCGAGAACAAAGCAGGACTTGGTTCAAAGACCCACCTTCACAGGATTCACGCACGCAGTTTAGAAATGTTTTTATCTTCTGCTGTGGAGCAGCAGAGCAACTTAGGAAACAGTGCAGCGAAAGCCACATTAATTATTCTGATTTCTGGGAAAAAAATGTATGTGATGTCATATTGTTTTCTTTGAGCTCAAGAGAATGAACATATTTTATAAGAGAAGTCAATATCAGAGTCTTTATTTATTACATGATTAGTATTTGACCTTACAGTTAAAAATTAAAATTAAAAAACAAAACTAATTCACTTCAGAACACTGAGCTTCCACCTGACACCGTTTCTCATCTTTGGAGCGGTCGGGACCTCGGCGTCTACGGAGGGGAAAAGATGGGAAACAATAAGAGAAAAATTTAAATGGTGGCATTTAATATTTATCTGACTAAAAAGGTCAAACTAAGGAGAAGAGAAGCGACTGACTAAAGAAACAAATTCTGCTGACCTTGCTGTGAAGCTGCTGGTCTCTGCTGCTGTTGGAAAGAAGCCATGATGCTGTTTGCAGTGGAGTTTGGCCCAGTGAGCTGCAGAGCAGGAAAAGTTTAAGATTTACTTTCGGCCTTTGTCATTTTTATGACAGGTCCGTGGAGCGGGCAGGAAAGGAGGGAATGACGTGCAGGAAGAGGCCCACAGCGGAATCGAACCCTGGCATCTGCGGTTGTCTGCTCAACCCACTGAGCTGTACCTACACCCTGAGCGATACACTGCAAATTAATAAACACCAGTGATGCTCCATACATCTCTCCAGCGTGTCCTGGGTCTATCCTGTGACCTCATGCTGGTAGGACGTGCACAATACCTCGCCTAGGTGGCATCACAGTCAGATGCCGAACCAACTCATCTGGCTCCTTCGATGTGGAGGAGTAACGACTCAACTCTGTGTCCCTCCCAAATGACTTAAACCCTCACTCTAAAGGAGAGGCCAGCTCATAGCAATAAGTCAGATACGTCATACTCCTGAAGAACCTCCTGAAGAAACTACCACAGATTCCTCTGAGAATGTGTTCGAATCCTTTCTCAATGTCCGCAAAACACATGTCGACTGGTTGGGCAACTCCTACACACCCCAAATATCCTCAGGATAAAGAGCTGGTCCAGCGTTCCACAATCAGGAAGAAAACCTGAATCTGATGTTCGACTAATGGAGAGACCTCTCCAGTACCCTGCCATACATCTTCCCAGGAAGGCTCAATACTGCGAACCCCCCTAATAGTGTACCCTTATCCCAGGCAGGGTGAACAGCTCCCTTTATTTGTTCTCTTTCATAAAAGGTCCTCTTAGGGTATTTAAGGTTCATGTAAGATAGATCTTTAGATCCATACTAATGCACAAAGCCAAATGTGCAGAAAGACTGTTAAAGACAATGATAAGAACTATATTTACCGGGGCTTGGCTGGTCTGCAGGCCTTCAGGCCACACCTCAGGAACTGCTGCCTCCATCACCTGCAGAGCTTCATCGTAGCTCAGCTGCAGCTTTTCTGCCTGTTTGTCAAACTGGAACAGCACCAACACCTTCAGCAGGTTGTGGACTTCCTCTGTCAGGGGGAATTAACAAATAAGGTTTCACCTTGATGGATGTAACATCACTGACTTATACAAGTCTTGAATTCTGTTTTAAAACAATACGTGTGCACGTGAGCAGTAAAACTTTTCTACTTATTATGTTTAAATTGCACACCAAGTCAGACCAGGAATTAATCCTTTGATGTCGAGCTCAAACAAGAGAGATTATAAAGAAAAACCTGTCCCGGTGTGCATGTGTGCAGACTTTCTGCCATGTGAAGGGGAGCAGCACTAAATGTGGGCAAACACAACTGTTTGCTGATGTTTTTGTTTCATAGTCGTACCTCTCATCTTGTCCACAGTGGTGATGATCTCAGCCAGGGCGAACATCAGTGCTCTGTCCTCCATTGGGCTTCCTTCCTTCAAGCTGAGCTTCTTTCTCTCTGCTTTCCGCCGGTTCTTCGATGATCTCCTGCGAGCACATTGACAAACATTCCATCAGTAACAAAGCTGAAGTATTTTCCAGCTGGGCTACGCTTGACAAACTCTTAAGGTGGAAGCGTCTGGCTTACGAGGAGATGCGGGAGTTACTGTGAGAGTATTTGGAATTGGTCATCACACTGCTGGCTTCAGAGTAAAGCTCAGCGTCAGCACAGTCTGGACCGTCTTCGTCTGGTGAGGCGGACAAAAGGTCGGGTCACAACACGTTCACGTCAGATAACACAAAAACCGCTAATTCAGTCCGATTCTCACCGAGCATGTCCAATCTGGCTTTCTCTTTCTGCTCTCGAACCACAGCCAGGCGGGTCTTGTGTCGGGTGAAAGTCCCAACCTGAGCCTCCAGGAAGGAGGTTTGGGTATTTACAGCTGATGGAAAACATCAACATGATAAGACTATACCCTCTTTGTATGGCTGCCCTCTTTCTTAGTAGCATGGTTCAATAAAATGAGAGACTGAACTTCTCTTACCTTCTAATATGGCGGGTTTCAGGTTGGTTTCAGTGATGTCCTGTCTGTTGTGCATGTAAATCTGAGGCAGGCAGAGGAAATATTTGTGTTCTATTGTGTAAAAAGAAAGGTGAAGGCAAAGTGAAAGGCCCAAGAGATGGCGATTTATTTACTGACCAATCGGAGCGCCTCCTCCCAGGATGCCCCAGTGATTAGAGCTAAGATGGCTTCCTCACAGTCCTGTGGGAACAAAGGAAAATCAGGCATTCAGACCTCAGCTAGCAGCTGCAGGAAGGAAGTGTTGCACTGCTGGATGATCTTTAGCTGTATCAGAATTTCTCAGGTTGGTCATGGCTGCAGAAGAGCTTACTTTAGCATACTGGTCCAACAGCAGAGCAGCTTCTGAGTAGCGCCTCTGTTCATTCAGCTTCTCTACAAAGGAACAAAGCAGAAAAATTCACTGGAAATATAATCCAGCAGCGATGTGGCTTCTCGACTTTCCACTTAATCTCCAGGTCACATGACCACCTGTTCTCATGATTACCTGCCAGGTCTCTGGCCAGCAGAGCTAACTGGTCGGGTGGTAGCGGTATCTGCTGCGCCACGCAGATGGCGTTCCTCCAGCTGGAGCTGGTGGCAAAAGCTTGCAGGGCCCGTGCTGGCTCTCCACATCGCCAAAGGAGCAGGCCGGCCTGCTCCGCCTGCTGCTGCTCCACCAGGTGCTCGGCGTAGGCACAGCTCAGAGTCTTGAGGTCAAAGAGCAAAGGTGTTAAAATTAACTGGCATATAAACACAAGACCGGGTGAACAGGTGAGCGCATCCTACGGGTGAGTGGACCTGCGTGGAAAGGTGGCTGCTGCTAGCACTGCTAACGTTAGCCAAACTTGGCAAGCTAACCTGAATTTATGTGTGTGACCTTATTCACAGCGTAAAGTGCCACATGAGATTTGAAATAAGGTTTGATTATCGAAGAATGCAAAATAAATTATCTATTTATATTTGTGTTCATTTGATCCATTAGACTTTGCTCAGTGCCTTTTTATTTTTAAGATGTTTTTAAGACGTTTGTAGTCCGATTTTTCTTCTTTAAATTACCTCTAATAATAACCAATACATGAAAAATAAAACCTTTTAAATTGTTCTCCTTTTCTTTACATTTTAAAAAAAAACTTTTACATTTAATGTCTTAAGATCTGTCCAGCTGTCATCCAAAAGGCTTCGGTGTCTTTGACTCAAACTGAATCTCACGTAACCCAAGATGTGGCTCACTGCAGTCACAGAGGCCACGGTGTGGACACTCTGTCAGACATTTCCCCATCATGCCATCACGAGCCATTAACGTCACATGTGGGTCAAATCGCCTGGTAAAGCATCTCAAGTTTGTGTTGTACTTCAACACCGTCAGCTGGTGTTGAAGACCACCACCTCTGTTTGATGATGGTCAATCACAGTGGATCTACATGGCCTCTTTTACTTAAACCACGTGTCGTGTCTACTCAGTCCAAAATGTAAACATCTGCACTTAAAGGAAAGAGGAGAGTACAGCTGAGTCCTAAGCCTCATGTTGTGCCGTGGCTGTTCAGTCTCTCCTATGTAAAAGGTCCAAGCGCTCCTCCCTGCACTGCACAGCATACAAGGGGACAACCCTGCTAGGGGTTAAATACCTGAGACTCTCCATCAGTGTTTCCAGCTGTATGAGGTGAAACGTTTCAAGTGTTTCACTCCATCCAGATCTGTGGATGACTGAAAACACAACACTGACAAATTTCACATTTAACAAATTATCTTTTATAAAACTTGAGTCTGGGAAAAACAAGAACAATCTCAACAAAATGCCTCAGTTTTGCCACATTCATCCAGTCATTACAAAGAAATTCCACTGTAGTAAATCAAAGAGCCCCATCAGCACGGCTCTTTTGGGTTTAACCACCTGACTTTGGTGTGGCATGGCAGACAATGTGGGATGTCTTTGTCAGACAGAAGGCTTTAAAACTGACAAAGAGTCAGACCTCTGGCCTGGAAATAATAAACAGCTCAGAAAGCCTCTTTCATCGTGATTTATCCTTGATGATTTTCCATTTTTTTCTGCAAAACCATCCTATGGGCCAGACTAAACCCTTCTGTGGGTGTATGTTTGTCATTCCTGGTATTAGTGATTTGAAAAACTATGATCAGTGTCATGAATGCATGTGTCATGTTGCAGTGTTTGGGTTTGGCTCGACACGGACCTGAAACAGTCCTGAGCTGTCTGCGTACCTTGTAGTGAGCGTTGTCTGCTGTGTACAGTCTCAGAGCTTCACTGTAGAGCTTCTGTTCCTTCACGAGCTGCAGAGCTTCAGGAAAATGTTCCTCTCCTGTACAAAAACACTCATCATGTAACTTAAAAAGATTCTGGCAGAGTTTCCAAAAACAGCAACTCTCAGTAAAATAAGGCCAAGCTGACAGGCACAAGCGGACTGACCACACTTGCTGATATGGTGCAGGGCCTTTCTGTAGCGCTTCAGGTGTTTGTCGATGGTGTAGCGCTGGTAGTTTGGCTCCAGGCTCTTCAGCATGTTCAAGAAAGGCAGGTACTCTTTGGGGTCCTGCAGGGATTGAGGAGATAGAATAAATTAGAACGATCCAAAGAACAGAGGCAACATAAATCAGCTGTATCCTTACTCTATAAACAATGTGAAAGATGAACCTTTCTGCTGTTGCATGTGGCTGCCCGAAATATGAAGATCTCAAAACTTTGGACATGGAAAAGTCTTTAATTCACACCAAATTCACAGATACTCTTTCCCCTGATTACACCACAGGCTCTCAGAGCATTAAAGTCTCCTGTTTAATGTTTGAAAAATAAAAAATATCGAATGGTGTATCATTATTAGAAATAATAATGTCGCATACTGATGATCCACTAACTTATTTAATGATCTCACTATCAATGATTCTGTATAAAGTATATAGTATATCATGGCACTGAGGTAAAGTCTGGTGGTTCCTCTTCCCCTGCAGTCTCCTACCTTCTGGGATTTCTCTGCCACCATGAGTACGAGGTCAAAGTCGTATGTTCCCAGCGAGTAGTCATAAAGGTCGTTGACATTGACGAGGAAGAGGAGGTACTTTAACGCCTCCTCAGCACTCACAGCACCAGGAGCTTTAGGAGGGTTCTCTAAATAGGAATGCACACACAGAGCACTGAGTGAAGGATCAGAACAAGTACAGACAGAAAGGTCATCGATGGGTCTAAGGTGTGCTCACCTCGAAGCTCGTGGACCTTCTGCAGAGCAATTTCCAGCTCAGGAACGGTCTTCTTCACATGAGCAGTAAGGATGGACAGACAGAACCTGAAAGGAGAATCGTTTTATGTCCCACTGCTCCCATCAAATGATCCAATTACTGAACATTTCTGATCCTTCCTAGTTTTACTTTCAGCTATTTTAACTTTACTATTTGGGAAATAGTAAAGTTTGTTACATTAATATGTTTACTATCATTTAAGAAAAAATAAAGATTTCCCTGACTTGTTTGGATCCATTGATTCCATGACACTCCGTAAAGCATCACACACCACGTCCACTTTCTTCTGCTTCGAGGCAGGCTGAGGCTGGACCGGGCTGCTTTCAGAACGGGGATACATACTACCGGTCGTATCCTCCTCTCTGAGTAAAAAACGGAAGAGAAAACTATAAAAATAAATAAATAAAAAACAAGCTGCAACCTTCAGGGATTAAAGATTCAATTCAATTCAATTCAATTCAATTCAATTCAATTCAATTTTATTTATATAGCGCCAAATCACAACAAAAGTCGCCTCAAGGCGCTTTATATTGTACAGTAGATAGCACAATAATAAATACAGAGAAAAACCCAACAATCATATCATATGACCCCCTATGAGCAAGCACTTTGGCGACAGTGGGAAGGAAAAACTCCCTTTTAACAGGAAGAAACCTCCGGCAGAACCAGGCTCAGGGAGGGGCGGCCATCTGCTGCGACCGGTTGGGGTGAAAGAAGGAAAACAGGATGAAAGACATGCTGTGGAAGAGAGACAGAGATTAATAACAGATATGATTCGATGCAGAGAGGTCTATTAACACATAGTGAGTGAGAAGGTGACTGGAAAGGAAAAACTCAATGCATCATGGGAATCCCCGGCAGCCTACGTCTATTGCAGCATAACTAAGGGAGGATTCAGGGTCACCTGGTCCAGCCCTAACTATATGCTTTAGCAAAAAGGAAAGTTTTAAGCCTAACCTTGAAAGTAGAGATAGTGTCTGTCTCCTGAATCCAAACTGGAAGCTGGTTCCACAGAAGAGGGGCCTGAAAACTGAAGGCTCTCCCTCCCATTCTACTTTTAAATACTCTAGGAACAACAAGTAAGCCTGCAGAGCGAGAGCGAAGTGCTCTAATAGGGTGATATGGTACTACAAGGTCATTAAGATAAGATGGGGCCTGATTATTTAAGACCTTGTATGTGAGGAGCAGGATTTTGAATTCAATTCTGGATTTAACAGGAAGCCAATGAAGGGAAGCCAAAACAGGAGAAATCAGATCAAACAAATGCGGAAATAATAAGAAACTGCAGTTCCTATAATGTCCACTTGAGGCTCCAGCAGTGAGTCGGTCCCCGTAGACTCATGTTAAAATCTCTTTACAGCAGAAATAAACATGTTTACAGCCTGATACAAAACTGTTTTGATCCAGGCATCCATCTTTTCACCTATAGCCAATTTACAGTCACCAGTTAAACCAATATGCAAGTCTATGGACTGTGGGAGGGAGCTGGAGTACCCAGAGAAAACCCACAAAGGATCTAACAAATAATATGACTCAATGGGAACGAAAATCCAATATTTTCAGCTTTATTAAATTCTAGTATTTTAATTAATCAGTTAGTACTAATTAGCAGGCATCTGTTTCTATGCACTGCACCAATACTAAACATTCTTTTCCAATATGATAACTTGTGGCTGAAATGTTGATGCCAAGTCTTTAAAATGCAGTAAAAACAGCAGGTGATGTCACACCATACAGTCAATTTTCTTTTAAGGTGAGGATGTATTCCTTTGACCTCTTTGAAAAGTCTTACTTGAGTTCAGTGAGGAAGAGGTTGATGTGGTTGATGGAGCTGAGCTGTTTGATGAAGGTCTCTATGTTCTCCAGGAA
The DNA here is from genome assembly GCF_036321145.2 of Pelmatolapia mariae. NCBI lineage: Eukaryota > Metazoa > Chordata > Actinopteri > Cichliformes > Cichlidae > Pelmatolapia > Pelmatolapia mariae. The sequence goes on along the minus strand of NC_086228.1, from coordinate 13,123,114 downwards.
AGCCTTTGAAGAAAAATAACACAATTGTTTTTACTCATTCACAGCCTTGTTATAGCTTAGAAACATCCACCCATCCATCCCTCTTTCAGTGTCTAAGCACAGAAACCTCCTGCAGCTTCTCTGGCTTTGCAATATATTCACATCACTTTTGGTGACTAATAGTAGATATTACTATAAACTTTAGCTTCATTTTACATAAACTGCCTGCCCTGAACATTAAAGGAAAATAAAAAAGTTATAAAACTACACATAAAGATGCAGAACAAACCTTTGGGTTGTGATCATAAATGAAGTTCAGGTTGATCCTCAGCTTCCTCATGCATTCAAAGGCGTCTCTGAATTTCAAACTGGTTATTAAAAAAAAAAAAAAAAACAAGTTTAATGTTTTCAGTCTTAACACATTATTTACAAGATTAAATCATCATCAGAGCCTGGGAGCAGAGGTTGTTGCTGAGATTTCGGCTACAGTGTTTAGAGGTGTGATGTCTGGTTCTCAAACTTTTTGGGAGCAGAGAAAGGGAGACATTTTCAAATGTCAGGTGCACATATGTTTACAGTCATTTGTACTCTCAGATCCCGCTTGAACTGTGTACTAAAACTTTAAAATTCTTCCAACTGTTTCATAGCAACAAACAGAAATAACTTCAAATTTTAGCCATACCAATAAAAAGGATATATACATTTTAAAGATAAACTCCACGAATAAAAAGGACCAAAAATTTAAAAGAAGAAGGCCACCATCTACACAAACACGTCTCATTTTTATGATTTAGTGTAAAATGTTTAGTCTTGGCTCTGGATATCAGAACCTTACTGTTCTCTGAAAGAACATAAGACGATCTCAAACGCACCTATCCAGCCACTTCCTGAGCTGAGCCAGCACCAGCGCTCTGTGATGTATGGTCTCCAAATTCCCACGAGGCATCTGGATGGACACAAGTTAAATCAAAATCCCGGTCCCCACACGTTTGAAGGCATTTTTGAGAGTCAAAATATGGTTTTAGTGTCAGGGTTACAATCAGGGTTATGGTTAGGTTTAGGGTCAGGTTTAGGATTAGGCATTCATTTTCGAAGATGTGAATACCCAACGTGTGTGTGTGTGTGTGTGTGTGTGTGTGACCTGCAGAATCACTCTGGTGTCTTGTGGCACCACAGTGACGATCCTGGATCCTCTCTCCACTCGCCTAAGCGTCTCATCATTCTGATCATTCTGACCGCCATCGGAGGCTAGAGCCGCCTGTAACCCTGTGGGGTCAAAGTTCACTCAGCTCACCATCACTATTACACACGAAAGAAGAAGACCTTGCTCAGTAAATGAAAAACATTTATGTCCAAGCTGTTCCTGAGCTGGAAATGACCAAGCTACTCACTTCTTCTTTATGGAGGAGCCCAGAAACCCATTTGAGTGTATTGGCGATTCACTCTTACAGTCAATAGCCAGAGCTCACAGCTGTAGGTGAACATTTATGTGTGATCCATGTCGAAACATGGATCATAGATCAAACACAGATGGAGTAAATTTCTAGCTCAGCTCCCTCTTCACTACAACAGACCAGTATAGCATCTGTACTACAGACTGATCACCCACTCTGCTTTTCCCTCAGTTAAGAAAATAAGACCTCAAAGATACTTAAACTCCTCCACCTGTGGCAACAAATCATCCTTGACCCACAGTGGGCTCTTTTCCAACTAAAAACCATGCCGATTACGATGCACAGTTAGCAGGGATTTATGCTTCAGCGGGAAATCTACGCTGTAACCTGACGTGCACCTCTCGAGAAATATTACTACACTCTGGGTCAGTGCACCCCACAACTACAGTGATGAGCCTGTTCAGTGCAATTCATCCTGATCCTGCACATTTCCCGCTACTTCTTCACTGCAGTTTTTGAATTTTTCAATAAGAGATTAACGATCATCACAACAGAATAAGAAAAAAAAATTATAGCATCAATATAAAGACTCACAAATGTCAGCAGATTCCTGCTAAAAATATCAGAATTGATGTGAGGGAATGTACAAAGAAGGGGAAAAACTTGAGGGACAAATATGCCTGCCTTAAAAAAAAAAAAAAAACTGCACAAAGCAAATGGAGAGGACCCAGGAAGGGAAAAAACAAAATTAACGGAAAAAAACAAACAAACAGCATTTTATTTGTTTTTAATTGGCTGGTACTGTATATAAAACACTAGAAAAGGACCAAATGCTAATTAGGCCTTAGCCTCCCCGGGACAAGGTTGAGATTGGAGCCTAAAGGGCAAGTGTCTGGAGTCTAATAGCCAAAAGGTTTCTGAGCGCATAGAAGTGTTTAAGTAAACAATCTTCAGTCCCCCCACTTCCAACCATCCCCCAGCCTCAGTAAACACTTACTGACAGGTTTATGAGCTCAAAGCACTATTTTCAAGTTCATTTAGTAAATATGGTCCTTGTTACATAAACCATAGTATAATCACACAGCCAGTGTGCAATGTTAAAACACCAAGATGATGACACTGAAAACACTCAGAGGCTTCTATCCAACAGGTCATCAACTATCATGATTGTTATTTTCACACCTGGTCTCTAAGGCCTATTAAGAGGAGGAAAAACTCCCACCTTTGACTGTGAGCGTGCTCAGCTGGAGGCATCGGCAGGTGTGTGAGTGCGTGGTGACGAGGAGGAAGTCATTGCAAATCGCAAAGGAAGAAACACTAGAGGCGAGCTGAAAGTAAGCAGAGATACAAGCACATATTTCTAATAAGCTCTGCTGCTTCTTCACTGCCAATGAAACAAGAAAAAAAAATGCAGACCTCTGAGTCTCCAGCATATAGGTGGGATCTCTCCGTCAAGCCGAGCAGATATTCCTGAGGATGGAAAGCAAAAGCATACATGAGCATCAGGCCTGCAGACTAGAACTTAGGCATAATTACTCATGTAATTAATTATATGCTGGTGAGTTTCTACCTCTCCGCTGATGCTGCAGAGGGCCATCTGGACACAGGGAACAGGAAAGTTGATGCTGCAGCCGCTGGAGTCTCGCCAGTCCTCCACTGATGGCTCTTGACAATCTACACAGAAATGTAGAGAAATAAAACATTTATTACTGTAAACTGATACAGCTTCCTTACATGTACAACAAGCTTCAAAAGAAAGTATCAACATGTCAGAAAAATGAAAAAAGGAAAATTAACCCCCCACCCCACCCCATGGATCAGTTGCTAAAACGCATGAATAAAGGTACGTTTGCTGACCCCAGATCAGTTTCCTGATCCGTCCATCCTCCAGCTGCAGGGCCACAGTTCCTGTCTGAGAGGAATGAACCACACTGACCACAACACCGTCCACTTCCACCTCAGACCTGAGGCAGAAAATCAGTATTAGAAAGATTTGTTAATGACATCTGTGACACTCTACAAGCTTTACGGGGCTGCAGGAGGTTTCTTAGTTTGCGGACCTGACAGTGAGGGTATCACCAGCATCCTGACTGGGGCGGAGCATCAGCAGGGTGGAGGAGGTTGGCAGCAGACCAGGACTGACACCCAAAAACAGCTCATCCTGCAGCCACAGCAGCTGCCGCAGAGCCAGAGGAACATCCTGAAGAACTGCCGGTCTGCAGGAGGGAGAAAAATCAGGGCAAACTGTAGAAACAGCCAAATCAGGTGAAGAAAATGAGAATGTGTGTCTGAAGGCTGTGTTACCTGAAGGATTTCTGCAGGATGAGAGGATGAGACACAACCCTGAACCCATCTGCCGATTTGTTTGATTTTTCTCCTGAATCATGCAGGAAGATAAAGTCATGTTTATGAGACAAAAAAATTTAAGACACAGTCACATAGGTCTTCTTCTAGCCACAAAACTTTAAGTATTATGATTTTTTCTTTTAAGTAGTTTGTATTTTCACTTAAATTTAGAAGTTTCATTTTTATTTCAAAAGTAAACACTCTCTGGTTTTAACATCAGGTTAACATCGCTTTTATGCATTTGATGAATAGAATTTAAAAGGTGTAAAATTCTAAAACTACATGAATCCTAAAACTTCAACTTTTTTTCTGAAGGAAAATGAATAGATTAATTTGTTTTTATTAAGCCACCTTGGGTGTAGATTGAAATCTGTCCATCGGCGGTGAATGCTGCCAGCTGATTGGTTCCCTCAGGCTGGCACAGAAAGGTCACCTGGTTAACCGGTGATTTTAACTGGAGCTCGAAGGAACACATGGGAGGAGGAACCACACACTGCCGGAAGGTCGTCACCAAGATTTTTTCTGAGGGGATTTTGGTAAATCTTAACACCATACTGGAATAAATCTACAACTGAGCACCCTCTCGTCTTTCATTGACCCTTACCTCCATCGATCACAGCCACGCTGGCGTTGTCAGTGGCGTCCAGTCCGGTGCTCCGTTCTGTTGTCCAGCCCCAGTCGTAGGTGATACTGGTCCAGCTCCGGGTCACCACATGGAGCCGTAGGGAGCACTCCGGGTCCCAGCAGACACAGACTGGCACCTTCTGAGGGTCTGGTCCAAACTCCAGGCTCTGCTTCAGATACCAGTGGTAGTTTGCCACCGTCCACAGCTGGACTGCAGAGCGAAGACACTTTTTTTGTTTCCTGATTTTCTGACTGACTACAACATGCAACACTCTCCATGTTAACGGTATTTTTCCTGTTCCTGCTTCTTAACAAAAATGAGTTTGCAGCTGGTGGCATCTGTGGCAGACAGTTCACTAAAACTGATGGTGAACTTACTGTAAGTGTTGACCTGTCCGTCCTCTCCAGCACTCATGTCCTCCAACCAAACGACTAAAACAGCGGAGTCACTGTTCCACAGGAGCTCCCTCACCTAAAACACAAACACAGTGCAATGATCTGATTAAAATTTCAACTGGATCATAAACTGCAGTGTTTGTGCAGATAGAGTGATTTCGATGAGCATGCCTTGGCTTGGTCTTTACTGAGCGGCAAAGCGAAGTCTCCATGCAGCAGCCCATTCTTCTCCATGAACACCACGCTGTGCTTGTTGGGATGGCGCTGAGTGCTCGCTATCAGGCTGCCTGAAGGTCTGAAGCAGACAACCATAAGTGTGCTTCAGATTTATAAAAGTTCTCCAGAGAGAGAAAGGGGGAAAACTAATGAACTAACTTACTTCCAGCAGAGCGCCTGCTCCAGGCCGTTGATGGGCTCGCTGGTGGCCTGCAGGACACCCTCCCTGTTCCAGACTCTGACCTTCCTGGCTCCAGTTTGGGGACAGATGGCACTGACGGCAAAAAGCTGCCCGTCCCCTCGCCACGTCACCCGCGGCCTGCGGTCGTCCCATGATACAGCAGGTTGCACCTCCTGCAGGCACACGATCAAATCATCAACTTGACTTTACAGTTTCTTTTTATAAACTCAAATATTTGAGTAATTAAAAGGGACCTGGATCTTCCTTTGTGCTGCCTGTTTGCCCTCTGAGCCATGAAACTGAGTCTCCTTCTTCCCCCAGCCCACAGTGATGAACTTCCCTGCAAAACAAACTTATGTGGGTGAGCACATCACCGTCTGGTGAACCTGAGTAGCTCCTGATACTCAGCTGGGAGACCACTAATTTATTTAGAGTCACCATACCTTCACCAAAATCATCCTGGTGGATTCCAACCTCTGTGATCGGCTCAAAGTCTTTAGTCATCATGATGATCGTTTCCTGGCCTGTGAACACAAAACACTAGTGACTCAACCACAACACCTATAACTGTGTATGATTAATAATTACCTAAGCTATGATGTGTCACAACATTTAAAAAAATCTCCAAATATTGAACATTTCGGTTTATCTTACAAGAAATTCTGAACTTTTCTTCATCTGTGATGGTTTCCAATCTAAGAAATATTGCTCACTATGGAAAACATCAGCAGCACTTCTATTATATAACATACTGACCAGTAGTGAGAATCACAAGCTCTTCATCAGGACTCCAGCTCATCGAGGTGAGGCCCCTATCAACACTGCCGACGCACTCCAGCTGTGGATCAGAGCACACTTACTGAGGACCCCGACTGTCCTAACTTCTTTCCCCCTGATCATAACCAGAGCTTGAACCTAACTTCACATTTTTCAGGGGACACAAGTTTTAAAAATCTGTCTGACTTTGAGCATTACTAACCTGGCAGGTGTTGAGGTTAAAGAGGACGACATCACCACCTGCTGTGGCCAAACATGCAGACTCCAGTTCAGCCAGGTCCTGAAGTCCGACCACGACCCCGCTGCCGTCCTCTGGAAGGAAACCGTCTGCTGTCAAAGAGGCTTCACTGACAACCTGCAGAAGAAAAACGGAGAAGAGCTGAAAGCTTATAAGAAAGATGCCCTGTTCAAGTCCCAAACAGTACAGGTATGAAGAAACTCCAGGTGCACCTTGAGGCAAACATATGTTACACTTGCAAACAACGCAAAAATGTATAAATGCTGTATAGACACAAACAAACACACCTCCTCTAAGGAAATAGAGGCAATTATCAGACTGTCATATATTTAAGAATCTGAATATTTTATTTAATATAATAATTATCAAACCAAAGAACATTTCTGATTAAAGTGCTGCTCCTTTTCTTTTATTACTTGTTAAATATTCAAATTTGGACACTTTAAACACGTCCGTCTCCTCACTGAATCACGCTAAACTACACCCTGTTGAGTATTAACAGCCCTTCATAGTATTTCCAGTGTGTTAGTGTTACATCATCGCTTCTCACCTGGCCTGTCCGGGGGTCGTACTCTGTGATGGAGTACTGAGAGGCGATAAGCAGCGAGCCGGTGTCCGCCCGCACAGAGAAACACTGCGGCGAGCCTGGACCCTGCAGCTCCGAGCTCCGAAGGCTCTTCAGAAGTTTCAGATTCCTCATTTCACCTCAGGACCTGCCTCCAAGGGCCAAAGGAGACCTGACACAGTATATTTGGTACAAATTAGGCAAAAAATAAATGTTTGGTTGAAAGGGTTTTTACCTAAATTACCACAGATTAAAACCACAAGATCTGTGTTTCAGTTTTAAAACTCAACACATGATTAATATTGGAGGGAAATATAGAATAACTATGCTGAATGTGGAGAAAATGACGTTTGCATTCGTTTTGTTTTACTGGAAAAGTCTCATATCCATTCAACCTCATCTTTTAAACCAGCGTTATTATTTTGAAAGTCTAAAATGTACAACAAAGAAAGAAATGGATGTTATCAGCTGAAATTTTCATCTAAAGAAGTCAGATAGTTTGTTTTCCCTTTAGTTATATTCTCCATACACATTTTTTTAGTTTGCTCTCAGATGAGATGGTACACTCATAAAAATTAACAATAGAATCTGAAAATATCACATATGAAAAAAATAATCCAGGAACAATTCTACATTTAACAGAAAATAAAAAGTTATTTTTAGTTTTGCCTTATGATGGGAAACAAATCTTAAAAGCACCCAAACAAATTATAAAATAAAATAATAAAAATTATGTATCCTCATCAATACTGAGTTACTTACGAACGACTGCAACTGTATTGATCAAGGATATTTTAACTGTTTAAATTTCTCCAGATTCATAAACATTAAATATATAAATACACATTCTTGTTTCACATGAGTTTAATTACTATTCAAAGGCGTGAAAATAACTTCGAGCCTCCTTACAGGAATATTTACGTATGTAAGGAATTGTATTAAGCTGTTAGCAAGGTTTCTGAGTCAGGACTGAACGTTTTTTACGCATAAACAGTAAAATAAATAAATAAAAGTGATGATGGCAAAGGTTTTTTAAAGACATTTAACATTTTAAACAGCTGGTTTGTTGTCCAGTACTTGCTGCTCAGTGTGAGAGGGATGAAGACGCCGAGGCTACAGGGTGTCCGAAAATGGAACAAGACGTGCTAGCTTGCTTTAAACTAAAGAAACTTTAATACGCGACGAGGCCAAAATAAAATGATAAAAATAATAAACCCACCGTGAAAAAACAAGCCGAGGTAAGGAAAATCTCTCCAGTCTCCAACATCAACAACATGCATGTGGCGGTGTCAGACTCACAACCTTTAACCTCTGACGCGGAAACATGAAGTGGTGGCTATGTCGCCCCCTAGCGGCGCGGAGGGAATCTAAACGGCTACTGAATATGGAGAAGTTAAAATGATATTGATCTTTTATCACATATTTATTACAATCGTGTGTGTTTTTCTGTGTTTTATGGGAAAAATATTTTGCACTCAAATGGAAATTTCAGGGTTTTATCTAGAAATTTCAACTTCCTAATATTCACTTGTGATTAATAAATAAATAAATAATTAAAAACTCAGAATTTTGCGTTTTTACAATTAAAATCTGAGATAATAAATCACAATTTTGTCTTGTGTATGCCAGAAATACTGTTTTGTTTTGTTTTTATTTGAATTACATTTTATAGCTTCTAGTAAGTATAAATGGACACTAGAAGTCTAGTGTATTCCTCTTGCTGTTGTAGCTCCTGTTAAACCTTCAGCTGTTGTTTGGTCTGGTAATAACCAATCTTCTTCCACAGATCAGAATCTGTTTGTGACCCACATGTTTCAAGGGATCATGCCCACAAAAAGTGAGATATTCTACTTCTCAGGTGTAGACAATTTAAATTTAAACTGATGCAACATCCAGAAGCTGTCACCTCTGCAAGACCAACAGTACTGCAGATGGGCATAATACTATTGGCATTACAGAAGCGGATAAGTCCACTACTAGACGAGAAGGTTAAAAGTCTGGTGGAAGTCAGGTTTATAAACTGCATCGACTGCGGTGCGTCTGAATGCAGTTTGCTTGGACCACGCCCACCACTGAAAGAGATCACCCACACTCACAATGACAGGTACCCCACCTGAAGGACAGGAGGGACCATGACACCGAGTTGTTATTGAGAGTGTAACTATAAATGAAAGCAAACCTGCACCTTTGCCCCTGCTACCCCGCCAGGATTTCTGCAGGTTTCTAAAACAGCTCCATGATCTATCAGTGGTTAATACTGCCAAAACATCAAGGCCAAGCATCACCCTCCGGGGCAGAGAAATGAAGTCACCACTAAAGAGGCTGGCTCCAAAAGTGAGTCACTTCCCACAGACTCCCATGCTAAAATGGCTCCTCATCAACTGCAACTGTAGGCACTTCAGAAAGAAGTCTGGAAGAAATCTTTGTTGTGATGCTTCACTGAGGAGCAGAGGGAGAAGTTGGTGGAAAAAATCAGTGTCAGAGTGAATAATCTGTGAAGTTACTTCATGCAAACCAGAGCAGCAGCTTCCTGCTTTTTTTAAATCTGGAAAATTTGAGGACGCGTTTGTTGGAACAACTTAAGCCCACCCTGGAGGTCCAGTTCCAGTCCAGTTCACCTCCTCCAAACTGCTCCTATCAGCCTGCTCACATCTCCTCGTGCAGGTTTAAATTTTCTGCTGTGATGCTTTCCTGCTGATAATCTGCTTGTGTGGGGAAATGAAGAGCAGCTGTCACACAGACATGGACACGTTATGTCTTTGTGCAGAGGGAGTTTAAATGTGGAGTGGTTTCCACTTTCAGATATTCAGATATAAAATCACATCGAACTAAAATAAATCAGTATTTAACTCCAGAAAACAGAAAGTCTTTTTTTTTTTTAAAGGGCGATCTGAAGCCAGGAACGGACATGTCAGAGACATTTAAGTTCATGGACCAGTAAGATGAAAAACTGTGACTTCAAACAAAGCCACTGGGCCATTGTGATGTTTTTTCATTTGGAATGGCAACTCAAAAGTAACAGAGGAAACAAATGCTATGAGACTTAAATGTCCACTGTGCTGGAGAAGAGATCACTGAAGAAACTGTCCAAAATCCTGACCACCCTCTGCACCACAGGCAGCACCAACAGAGTGATTCTGCACATGACAGATACAGGAAATCATTTCACATCCACTAATTCTGTATAATACTGCACATCTGTCCAGCAGACAATCATCTATTCTTTAATTTTATTGACACATGCATAAATAAAACACCAGACACTTTATTAGGTACACTTTATTAGTGCCAGGTGGAATCCTCTTTTGCCTTCAGACCTTCCTTAACTTTTTACATGTCCACGTTGACACGACAGCATCACACAGTTGCTGCAGATTTGTAGGCTGCTCGTCCAAAGGTGCTCTGTTGGACAGAGATCTGGTGATTGTGGAGGATGTTTGAGTACAGTGAACTCGTCGTCATGTTCAACACACCAGTCTGAGATAATCTGAGCTTTGTGACATGGTGCGTCATCCTGGGAAGCAGGCGTCAGACAATGGCTACACTGTGGTCAAAAACAGCTGGTTGAGGAGTAGTGTTTAAACAATCCTCAGTTGGTAAAGTCAAAAGGACAACATCCCCCACATCATCAAACAACCAGCTCTAGCCTGAACCGCTGATCCATGATTTCATGTTGTTTGAATCAAATCCTGAACGTTCCAGCAGAAACTGAGCCTCATTGGCCTCAGTTTCCTGTTCCTAGCCATCAGGAATTGCACTCGCTGTGATCTTCTGCTGCTGTCCATGTGCGTCAAGGCTGGACGTGTTATGTATTCAGAGATGCTCTTCTGCATACCTTGGTTGGAATGAGCGGTTATTTACTTATTAGTGGTTACTGTTGCCTTGCTTGAAGCAGCTCCTCAAGGCTCCTCAAGGAGGGAGGTATGGGGTCTTCACACACCCCCGTTCTCTACTAGCCATCGGGGCGGGGGGCTGGGAGGAGGTGTTGGCTGTCCGATTGGCCTCCCTGCTGCTGCAGAGCCTGGGGCGGTCTGCTTGCCTCCACCCTGGGGGAAAGGGTCACATCTCTTGGGTCTGGGTGCCGTTTCCCCCTCTGGGGGCGAGGGTACCTGGACCCGGGGTATAGAGTATGTTTGGGGAGTGTGATTGTGTGTACATGTCCATGTATGTCTGTCCCTACGTTGGGTGAGTGCTGAGTGTTTGTATATGTGTGCATGAGGGTGGGAATGCATGTTTGTGTCTGTGTGTGCCTGTTTGTCTGTGTCTATATGTCAGGTCGGGTCTTAGACTCCACCTCCCTGGGAACACCCAGGCCCTCCAAAGTGTGGAGGTCTATCTCCCCTCACCACACTCCCTGCCAGTGACTGATGCCCTCAGGGGTTGGTGCATTGGTGGTTCTTGGTGTCCGGGGCTGGGCGCTCAGGTATGCACCAGCTCACTCCCGGTGGCTACTTGGCGGGGCCTGGTGCCTGTCGCTCGGTCAGGCCTCTTCCGGGGCAAAGGGGGCCCTCGAGCCTCCGGCCTCGGGGCCTGCGGCTCGGTTCACTCTGGCACAGCTGGCTGCCGGCAGAGCCGGCGGGCACGCCAGTGCAGCCCCCTCTGGCTTCTGCTCCGTGGCTACTGGGTGACCCCTCGTCTGGGGATCTCCTCAGCCCTTCCCAGGAGGGAGGCACGGATGCCCCTCCGGTGGTCCTCCTTGGGCTCTCGCACTCTGGGGCCTCTGGATGTCTGGAGCCTGGATCTCCTCCATGCCTGCTTCATGCCCTGGGGGACGGGGCTATGGCCCTCCACACCCTCTAGCAGACCGTTACATGGGGAAACCTTTTGTATACAAGCGCGCTGATCCACACAGGTGTGCACACGGGTGTTCACTGTTTGTAGACATAAACTACACCTTTCTTAGCTGCTACTTCAAAGCACATTGTGCGCTGTCTGTCCTGCGTGCTGCACAACAACATTCAATATTTAGTATTTACTGCTGTTTACACTTAGCTAGATTAACGTGATGGTGTTGTGTTTAGTATGTTGCTTTGGGGTTTTTTTGCTTGTTTTCTCTTCTTTTTCTCTCAACAGGTGATCCAGGAGATTTTTTTTTCTCTCTTTGTCTTTGTAAGTGCCCTTTCTCACTGTCCCTCTTCCCTTCTGTTTTTCTTTTCCTTCCTCCCTTTCCTATCCCCCAGTCATGTCTGTCCCATCTGTAACAACTGAAAATAAAATAAATAATAACAACAAAGGTTGATCAAATGGACCAATACGGCAATGCCATGATGATCCATTTGGCAAAATAAATCCATTTGGTATCCTTGTTGGTCTTAAGACAACAATTCTAACGGCTAAAGAACCAAATGGGACAGGCAAAAAAAAAAAGAAAAAAAAAAGAAGCAGCTCCTCCTTTCTCCTCTGACCTCTGGCATCAATAAGACACTTCTTCTCAGAAAACTGCTTCTTACTGTATATTTTCTCTTTTTCGTTTTCTCTGTAAACCTTATAGATGGTTGCTCTGGAAAATTATTTCAGCAGCTTCTGAAATACTCAGATCAGCCAGTCTTTCAAAAACAACCATGCCACATTAAATATCACTTAAATCACATTTTGTCCCCATTCTGATGTTTGGTTTGAACATTAACTGTTTATCCTGACCATGTCTACATGCCTAAAGGCATTGAGTACTGCCAAGTGATTGGCTGAGTGGCTGATTAGATATTTACGTTAGTAAACACTTCAACAGCTGTACCTAATAAAGTAGTCAGTGAATGTGTATGTTTTTTGTTCTTTTTAGATTAGAGGAAAAAGGCAAAGTGAATAACCTCATGTCAGCAGATCTTCTGTGGCCACCATAATCTTGAATCTTTACTGAATACTGATGTTTCTATGTATGATTTAGTAAATACAAGAGAGATGGAGAAGGTGATGGGGTGTCCATTCCTGTTCATTTACTTCAGCACATGAGGTGGAAAGTTTTAGACAAATAAAATAAAATTAAAGTTCCTAGCAGCATTTTTGGGTTTTAGTGTGTGGAAGCATGAATGTGTTTCAAACACTGATTTTTTTTTTTCTTTCCGTTAAAACCACCCCTGACTGTGTGAGACATTCGGGGGTGTCATCACCATCACGATGAACACAGATGGAAAAACTTCAGCCCTGCCTCAGTTCACAGAGAACACGTGGGCCGACTGTACGAGTTTTAGGAGCTGATGTGAGGAGAAAAATCATGTCATCTGTATGAAGTAATGTCAGAAAACAAATCTGAGCTGCAGCTGTTTAATGCCCAAGAGAGATGGAGGGCAATGAGATCATATGCAAATCTCATATCATCATCTGCATTTTAAATAATCCCTTTTTTTGTGAACCTTAGTGACCTGAACCATCAAACCAGTGGAAACACTCAAAATTACTTCAGGGTCTGAAAGGGAAAAAAGGAAACACACGTGAAGCAAAAGCGTGAAACTGATTTTATCCTCACATATTTTATTTGGGATTTCAGAATTTATTCTACCATGTTTTCAGTTTTTACAAATCTGTGGAGCCCATGAGATCTGATAAGGTGACATTTTTTTTTATCTTACTGGAACAGCAAGAGTACTGACAGGGACTAGAAAGAGAGAGCATATTTCTCCTGTTTTGGCTTCCCTTCATTGGCTTCCTGTTAAATCCAGAATTGAATTCAAAATCCTGCTCCTCACATACAAGGTCTTAAATAATCAGGCCCCATCTTATCTTAATGACCTTGTAGTACCATATCACCCTATTAGAGCACTTCGCTCTCGCTCTGCAGGCTTACTTGTTGTCCCTAGAGTATTTAAAAGTAGAATGGGAGGGAGAGCCTTCAGTTTTCAGGCCCCTCTTCTGTGGAACCAGCTTCCAGTTTGGATTCAGGAGACAGACACTATCTCTACTTTCAAGGTTAGGCTTAAAACTTTCCTTTTTGCTAAAGCATATAGTTAGGGCTGGACCAGGTGACCCTGAATCCTCCCTTAGTTATGCTGCAATAGACGTAGGCTGCCGGGGATTCCCATGATGCATTGAGTTTTTCCTTTCCAGTCACCTTCTCACTCACTATGTGTTAATAGACCTCTCTGCATCGAATCATATCTGTTATTAATCTCTGTCTCTCTTCCACAGCATGTCTTTCATCCTGTTTTCCTTCTTTCACCCCAACCGGTCGCAGCAGATGGCCGCCCCTCCCTGAGCCTGGTTCTGCCGGAGGTTTCTTCCTGTTAAAAGGGAGTTTTTCCTTCCCACTGTCGCCAAAGTGCTTGCTCATAGGGGGTCATATGATATGATTGTTGGGTTTTTCTCTGTATTTATTATTGTGCTATCTACTGTACAATATAAAGCGCCTTGAGGCGACTTTTGTTGTGATTTGGCGCTATATAAATAAAATTGAATTGAATTGAATTGGAACAGAAAAGCATCTCATGCGTTTATAAAACTGCAAAGTAGATGCATGCAGCCCCCAGAGCTCAGCTGGTCAAATTTTAGTTTTACCTGAAGGCCATACAATGAAATTCATAGACAGGCAGTGTGTTATACAGCAAATTATGTCTATGTGCAAGAATTATAAATTGTGGCAAGTGTAGCTAAAACACCGTTATCTACACAAGATAATAACTCTTTCACAAGAAAAGACCATGCAAACCAATTATTATATTATTAACTTTGTTCAAATTATTAACTCATTTGCACGAGACAGTGACTGATTTGCACGAGACAGCTCATTTGCATATGATAATAAGTAATCTGCATAAGATAATTGCTAATTTGCATAAGACAATAACTAAGGTGACTCCGTTTGCACGAAATGTGTTCTTTGCGCAGGAGAACTCATTCACACAGGATAATGTCTGGTTTGCACGAGATAACTGAAAAATCTAAAAATTCAGTGACAAAACACAGACTAACTTTCTGTGTGGAGCTTGCGTGTTCTCCCCATGTCTGCGTGGGTTTCCTCAGAGTACTCTTGCGTTTTCCCATAGGCCAGAAACAGTTGTGAATGTGAGTGTGAATGGTTGTCTGTTTTCCGTGTTAGAGCTGTGATCCAGGGTGTACCCCGCCTCTCCCGTGTGACAGCTGGGATTGGCTCCAGCCCCCCACCCACCCATGAAAACACCACCACCCTCAACTGGATGGATGAGCGGTTAAGAAAACAATGGTTGTTGGTATATATAATTAAATAAAATTAATAAAATAATGACTTATTCTGACAATATAACGTGATCAAAGTAACGGATTCACACAAGATAAAAGACAAACATTTGATCGACTCATGAAGAACAATCAACAAATAAACCAATAATATATCATCGGTGACTCGTGAATTCAAAGCAGTAGTCTCATGTTACTGCAGGGTACTCTTAAAAACTTCAACTTGCCGGGGAGTATTTTACACTATTGTACTAGTACTTCTCCCGCAACAAAGGATTCTCCCAGCTCTGCTCTGGTGCGCCCCTCCCCATCCTCCTCGCCACTCCTCCTCATCCTCCTCCTCTTTCTTCGGTGTATAAAGCCGGACTGTCCTGGTCCCTGCAGGGACCGAGGGCTGCAGAGAGGGAAGGAGGAAGACGCACAAGAAGAAAGAGAAGAAGAAGCAGCAGCAGGTTTTTTCTCCAGAAAGTGAAGATGAAGGTGTGCGCGCTGGCCCTGGGTCTGGCCCTGGTTCTGACCGTGTGTGGGGCCCGGTCTCCGTTCCAGGCGGTCCTGCAGCACAGCCGGATCAGAGGCCGGACGCATGGGTGAGGTTTTTTTTTTCTCTCCTGAATCGAAGTGACCCGAGCCGAGCCTGGTCCTGCCCGACTGAACCTCAACTACTACTGAGCTGATCAATAGAAATGATCAGAGAGTGATCGATAATCTGCGGGAGCGTCAGTGCTCTGGTCCTTTAGTCACCGCACTAAATGTACTAAAACTTCAGCTTTAATAACGAAGTAAAAGTCCCGATTTGGAAAAAAAAAAGTATGAAAATAAAAGTACTTCATTACGCAAGAACATGACGTGTATCGAAATTTTTACTGGAGAAATAAAAAGATTCCTTCTAAGGGCGACTACTAGAAATTGACTGAATTTTATTGATCGATTCATCATGAATATACTTATTTGCTGCAGATGAAAAACAGATGTTCTGCTGATTTCTATCAAGTTCGTGTTGTGCAGCTTTTTTCTGCACTACACCTCAGCTAAAATATCCATTTTACTCACATCTGTCTGACGGCTGTTTCTCATGGCCTATACTGTGCAGGGAAAAGCGCGTATCTCCATATTTGGACAATGGTTGTGATCAAGTTTATTCAAGAACTACCACTTCACGTTTTCCTCATGATCTCAAAGAGTATAATGCACTCCTCCAAAGCACAACTGGAGAATTGAAAATCAATAAAGCAACAATTAAATGATCAGAGATGATAAAAGGACAATTAAAAAAATAATTTTAGAAATAGTCTGAAGGAAGTCGCTGACTTTTTTAACATCATCTCCTCATGTGATTGGTTCAATGTGTCTGTTTTTTAGCAGGACTGCCTTTAAAGTTCTGGATGGATTCACTTGATGGGTTTTTGTTAGAGGTGGAGCTCTGGCCAACTCAGGTGATTAATGTTTTGAGTTGGTCCACATCTAGTCATTCTTCACTGTTGTGGGATGGGGTATAATTGAATATTTGTTGTCATATCTTCACACTTCATACAAATACAACTGAAATATACAGACAAAAAGGGAGACATCCTGGTTTTTCTGAAGAAAATGTGAAAAAATTACCCCAGCTCCAGATATCCATCTGAATCCAGGGTTTCAATTCGTGCTAGGTGTGGTTGGTAATTTTCAGCTCTCACTGGAGTGACACAGTTTCTTGTTTCTTAAGCGAAGGATCTGAATTCTTCTTTGTGTACTGCAGTACGATATTAAATATCCATGGTTTGGGGGGGGGGGGGGGGGGGGGTGTCAGGGTTTAAACAGCTGGATTTCCTTCACAGACAGGAAACTGGTGCCAGCCTGAGCGAGTCTGTGTGAGTGTAAGCCGAGAGTCAACGTGTGAGGGTGTTACAGTGATCCGACTTGTACTCTGTGCAGACTGGTTGATATAATCTGCCATAACTCTTCATGTTCAATTTAAGTTCATTTCTATACCTAAGCTGAAGACCCTACGATGTTAGAGAAAGAGCTCCAGCAATCAGTCGTCGACCATTTGACAAAAACCAGTGCCAAAACCTTTATAAACGACAGCAGTTTCACTTTCAAGTTTAGTTTCCATCAACTATAATGACCTCAACTTTTAGAAAAAAGTTTTTATTCATGTGTTCTGTTTTTTTTGTTTGTTTTTTAAACAGCTATAACAGGTTTACAAAAGGATCGTAGAAAAGTTCTCAGAGGATTTTAACAAGAGAAAAAAACTCCCGGTTTCACTTTCACCCTGACTGAAATTGAAAAAAGCGATGTAAACTGTGTTTATGCACAAGGACAAATGCATTTTCCTAAATACTTCACATCTGGCTGTGAGCCCAGGCTGGAAGGGAAGAAGGGCAGACAACATTTTCTTAGTTACCAAACTAGAAACAACACTTCAGAAAACGGTTGCTTACTTGGTTTCCGCACAGAAGAATTACCTAATATCAGACCTCCTCCTGCCTTCTCCTTCTGGCTCCTCGATGAATATAATCACATGGGCCAACTAGTGGGAACTGTAAGGTGCCATTACGTAAATCCTCATTTGGATAAACAGCTTTTTCAATTCGGGTCAACAACGTGACAAATTCCTAACCTGCAGAACTCAAACTGAGATCATTTTAATCACTTTGACGGTTGTTGCAGAGGGATCAGCCCTGCAGCCGTGAACGATCTGCTCTTTCATGTATTTTACTGCGCTGTTTGTACTTTATGTTCTGAGTTTGTGATTTCTTTGTGGATGATTTGTTGTATAGATTGTTTTGCTTATTAGTCATGTGCGTGTGTGTTTTGCACAGACGCCTCGGGAGACAGCCAGTGCAAATTAGCTTAGGCTATAAATTATGTGGTGTGGTTCGTCTTAATATTTATCCCTATGCAAACAGAACAATACACAATGAAACGATATGCATGCCGACTGAGATCACAACATTGTGCTTGAGTGAGTTTGAGTGTTTTCTTAATTGGGGATAATTATGTTTACCAGAGTTGGTATGAACTCAATTTTTTGACAGTAGAAAAGTCCCAGTTTATCATTTGTGAAACCTATTGCTGTCAGTCTGTTTCAGTTTATGAATTGATGACTCAAATACTTTGATTTAGACTTTTAACAGAGCTTCTACGTGTCTCTGCTCTCACGCTCAGGATTAGCGGTTTATTTAAGCCGACTGTCTCTGTATGTTGTAAATGAAAGTGGTTAATGAGTATAAACATTTGAATTAAACTAAACTTTTTCCTCTTTGTCTCTCTTCTGTTTCAGACCCAATGTTTGTGCCATGCAACAGATTAGAGGCACCAGCAAGAAATATTTCACCAACTGCAAACAGTGGTACCACCGCAAGATCTGTGGCAAACCCACGTAAGTCCCACCGACTGCACTTTTTGCCATATTTACCATTTTAAATACATTCTTAGTTTTCCTTAAGAAGCACAGCACAGGTCGGCTGCTTCTCACTTTTGGTTACAGCCGTGGTTCTGAGTTGATTTTTGTATTTGATTTCACACCAACTCTGTTAGTTTGACTTTAGTTCTGCTGAAAAGAGAGAGTTTGTGTTCAGATGACAGAGAAATGTCCTTCTCCGGAGGTGTCCCCGCCTCTTACATAACCTCAGAATAAAAAGAGCGGAGCAGAAACTTCAGAGTCAGTTTACATCTGAGGCTGAGACTCCACTCCCAGTCTCATGAGTTCATTTAAAGGGCACGTGCAAACATATACATCGACTTTTCTGATATATTCCACTTCCTTTGGAGTCCTCAAGTCTAAGTCTAAAGTCTCTTGAGTTAGAGTCCGAGTCATTAATTTAAGTCCAAGTCAAGTCTGAATTCCTTCAGTGTTACCTGCCTAAAGCTTCATTTCAGATCAAATAAGGTTGAAACACAGAACTCAGTCCCCAAACTGTAGTAATGATGTGCTTCAATGTATATGAAGCAAGCTTTTAATTTATTAAAAACACTTATTCATCCTTTGAAAAGTGAGTTTAGCTTTTAAAGTCGTCCAGAGAGTTTCTGAAAATTATTTAAACTGCAATGAGGCTAGCTCTGATTTACAGTCATGTCAGTTTAAAGTCACATAAGGATACGACGCAAGGACTAAGTAGATGTGAAACTGAAGCTTCCAGCCTTATAAACAGTAAAATGTTTATATTATTTCATAAGGACTGCAGAGAACATCCAGTGTTTCCATGTAAGCTGCAGTGATGATGGATGTAACCATTGCCAGTAATAAACCAGAAGGCAGAATGATAAACAGCATCCAGTGTCCTAAGAGTGAATGCAGAGACCTGCCTATGAATCACACTGTGGTCCAGAATAGGAAAACAAAGTCCTCTTCACTTAGCTTTATCTTACAGAGCATAGGAAAATGATCATAACAAGACTTTTAATGTAAGGCTAGTCTCTACACATTCACTTGATAAACAAAAGATCCCTCCCAAGTGAATGGCAAGACGCTGTGGGGTTGCATTAGGAAGGGTTTCCAGTGCATAACTCTACCAAATCAAACGTGGAGCTACCTGCTGTGGTAGCCATTTCTGTCCAAATCTGCCAAAACATGCCCACATATACCTTTTTTATTTTCTGTTCTGCTCTGACAATGACATAAACTAAGTTCCATCTGCATTCGATACCAGTTTTAGGTCACAGACACCCTGATAAAAGAAACTGAGGCTATATATACACTCATAGTCATTGACAGCAGTCAAGGTAAGAGAAACAGGTGGGCAACAAGAAACAGCTGAAACTAATCAAAACAAACACACAAGGGAAGTAAAACTGAATACAAGACATGAGAGATACCTTAAAAATAAAAGAAGTACCTCTATGTGGCTGTAGCTCGGGAGGTAGAGTGATGTACTAAAGTTAGTGGTTCGGTCCTCCAGTCTGCATGCCAAATATACCCAAGATGGTCTCTATTGCATCAACTGAAGTGTGAATGTTAGACAGAAAGCACTTATATTTTTCTTTTTAAAAAGTGATTGGGCGAATCAGCCAGGTTGTATAAAGTGCTCTGAGTGCTCAGGTAGTGTAGAAAAGTGCTATATAAGAACAGTCCACTTACCATTTAAAGGAGATAAAGACTTGGGGAAGAAATAATAACCTAAACAAAAAGAATGAAATATTACTTAACCCAGGAATACAAACCTTAAACAGCAGCTAAACTACAAGACTTAATCTAAACCTCAAAATGTCAGAAACCAGTTTGTTCTTAATAAAGCTGTTTTTACAGTCCAACCCACCTCTATTAATGCATCCATGTACATAAAGTGAAAGCCTTTTTGTTGCTGTTGTTGTTGTTGTTGTAAGTGTCTATGGCAGAAGTTCAAAATCCAAGTCCTTGATCAAAGTTGAGGTCATACACTGGAGGTCAGGCAGTATAGTAAACAAGTCTGTCAGGTGAAAAGCATCCACAAACAGGCAAGACGTCGTACACATCATCTGAACATTAGGAACACAAGAGAATGCACATAAAGTTTGAGAGGAAATTTGGGAGTGGAAAAATCAAATACTGTTGATTTTCTTGGCTTTCACGTTTTGTCATGAGGTCAAGTTGGCCGGTCAGACAAGCCATTCCAGAACCATCCACAAACACTTAGATTAAAACAAACTTCACTTAAGAGCTGATTTTTCCCATTTGAGCTCCATGAGTGCAGAGAAACAGAATGCTTTTTTACACCTGCTTTTGTGAGAACTCATCTCATTTGCCCTAAAGCTAAACCTGAGCCCAAGTGTGAACAGTTCTAAAGTGAGGGCCAGAAAGCCCTGAAGTCTAAAACTGAAACTCGTCCTCACAGGAATAGACAGACACAGCACTCTGCTTTAATCCTGTCCAGCTCATGCGGCATGAGATCTGCAGCACAGCTGGCCTCTGCTGCCTCATTAATAATGTGGGTGTGTGTTTCTGACTGTAAACCACTGAAATCTACTGTCTGCATTTACTTCCCAACTCCATCTTCAGCCCAAAGCGGAAAAACCTTTCTGAACGTTAAACGCTGCATTTGATTTTTATTTTAAATCCGGATTTCTGCTTGGTATGTGTTTGGAAGGCGCTGCAGAGGAAACGTGCTGCTAAATCCTAAAATCCTCCCAAACTCTTTCTATGAGCACATTCTTGAGTGAAACGCAGCTGGCTGCGGAGTGTCCCTGCAGAGCTGTGAACATGAGGAAGGTGACGGTGGGTGAGGAAGATTTAAAAGACAGGAGGCTTATTTTTCATGCATGTGTTTATACAGACATCACTGTTTAACAGGAACACAGTGATACAGTTTACTTATGAAGCAGCAGTTGCAAATGCTGAATCAAAATGACAGAACACATAAACAGGGATCTGGACTTGAAGCCTCTGCGGTGATAACAGATAGTTTTTCTCCTGATTAATCTACATAACATTCATCACTACAGGCATTAAATCTCACTCAGAAAAACTAAACTCTGAGTTATATCCAGTAGCCAGTTTAGCAAAGCAGTAATCAGCTGAACACATGAAACAAAATATGATTTAAAGGCTGTTTAACCACATTTAATCAGTCCACTCAAGTGAGAAACTGTTTTCCACAGACTTTATTAGCGTCTGTTTTTCTAACAAACTCAAACATGAACATCAGAGCTGATTTTTAAATCTGAACATTTGCAACTTGTCAAGCCTCTGACAGCACATTTTACCAAACACAAACACCCACTGTCAGTGTGAATGCATTCATGCCTTCAAAATGTGCCAGCAGTTTGTTTGTTTGCTGCCACTTTAAACTCAGCTTTGGTCCAATATGTAAGAGGAAGGTGATGGATGTTGTGGAGAAATGAAGATTTCTCAACAGCAAAAACTAAACTGAGACAAAAAAAAATTAACAAAATACAAAAGAAAAAGAAAAACTACCACCAAAACAGAGTCAGAAAATATGTGGTTAATGTTGTAAAAGCGTCTATTTGAACCCAGACAGGGTTAAAGTAGCACCACAAAGGAGCAGTCAGAGGAGATTTATATCTGCAGTCGTTTAGATTTACTGGTAAAACTCTGCTCTGGGACCGCCCCACCTTTCCGTGTGTAGCACAAAGACCCTCTCACAGATCAGAGCAGGCGTCGGTCACAGCAGATATGATGCTGAAACAAGAAAAGAGGGTTGCAAAACAGCTTGCAGAGGCATAATAAGTGTGTGTGAAGTATTTAAAATCAAAATGGATGAAAAAGTGGATTTGTGGAAGGGTATCAGCTAAGTCATCAGCTCGTGTGGGCTCAGATTAATTATCAATGAGAAATACTTTATTTATCCCATATTTGGGGAGATTCTTTAAATTAGATCAGCAGATATAAATACATGGCATCCCTGAACTCACGTTATAACGCGAGTTCTTAATAAATCATAGAAAATGAAGTAAATCGGAGTCTAAAAATATTTATTCTGACATCTACTTTTATTTTTAAATGGAACCTGAATCTTGGTGTCCCGGGTGACTCTTTCATCCGTCATCTCTCCATGAGCTCTGGACGAGGAATGCTTCACATGTTACGTAGAATTATTGGAGCATTTAGGCTGGATTCACACAGGTGATGATAAAAATAACAATTTTAAAACCTTTTTGGTCTTTGTCGCTCTATTTTTTAATATTCAGCAAGCCAGATAGAAGAGCTAAATATCAGCCCCTGTCTCTGGTTAATGTCTTTTTATTTGCCACAGTCTAGTATCAGCTGATCGGTTATTGGTGCATGTTGAATTCAAACCGAAGGCGTTGGTGTTTCTGTCACAGATTTATCATGAGGCAAACTTATGGAAATGTCCGCTTCAGCAGTTTAACAGACAGCATAAGAAATGATTCATAACTTTGTTTGCAATGTTTTCATTTACTTCTTCTTTCTTCTACTTTAATTCTTCTTAGTTAGTTTCTGTTCCCTCATCTTCTTCATCTCTCAGCCTGCTCCACTATTTTCTTCTCCCGTCTTGTATCTAAAGATGATCCTCCTCCTGTCCTCCACCTCTTTCTGTCTCATACTGTTTTCATCTCTCCTGCTTACTCTGTGTATTTATTCACGCATTTGTGAGGCTCGTCCTGTGTGTTTGTGCATTTCCTGTCCTGAATGTGTCCGTTCAGGATGTTGGACACAGCCTTGACGCAGCTCACAGTTCAGCCTGAACGTTTCTCACAAACAGATTCTTTCAGCTGGCAGCAAATAGGACAGAAAGAGGAAGTGAGACTTTCTGTGGACATTTGTAGGAAGTGAAGTCGCTGGAGGACCCTGACGCCCCATGCACACAAACCTTACAACACCCACAGTGTGGGTGTGGAAACACTGAGCTCTTATCTCTGACAGTTTAGTTGGATTTACACTGGTGGGGCATTTGGAGTCTAACAGTCATGTCTTTGTCTCTGCGGCTTTGGACCCGTGGGTTTCTGTGGAGGAGGATCCGGAGGTTAGAGGTCAGCAGAAGGAAGACTCATAACTCCCATCGTAATTCACTACAACCCCCCTCTGAACCCCCGGTCCTCAAAGTACCCTCTGTCTGTCAGACACTAATGCCACATCTGTTTCTTTAACCTTAGGTAATACTGCTAATAATAATAATAATACTTACAATAACAGCACTGAAGTAACCATCTTATTTATGTTATAAAGAACAAAAGATCAAAATATGCAGTTAAAGGAGGTAAAACTATCCAAGTCAACAGGTTTTCAACTGAAGGAGGCAGCTGTGCAGATTGTGAGAGTTCATTCATTCCACAGTTTAGGAGCTAAAACAACAAAAGCAAAATGACACTGCGTTAAAGGTTTGGAGTCAAACTGCGAGAAGAGACTTTGTGTCAGCCTACAACTGCTAAAACATGGCTCAAAGGTCAGAGATGTAGCCTGGAGATGTTTAAAGCTCAGCAGCTGGGTGAGATCTGATCTGGTCTACATATTTTTATCACTGTTACATTACTTTTGTCCCTTTGATCTTCTTGCTGTGATTTCTTATGTGTCAGAACTATTTTATAATAGTGCACAAAGGTCTGGTGTCCAAGTTATACGCTGATCTTTTGCTGCCTAACCTAGTCTTGATAATTATTATGAAATCTGAGAGCTTTGAGGACTTTCCAGATGCTGGTAGCCTTTGGTAGCTTCCAGAGCTCCACAAGTTTTGAGAACTTCAAAGACTTGAGACCTCTGGTAGCTGTTAGAGGTCCAAGAACTTTAAGAGCTCTGAGAGCGTCGATCACTCTGACAGCTCAGACACCTTCAAGGGCTCCAATAGCTTTCAGAGCTTCAAAGGTTCAAGCTCACTTCCAGCTTTGAAATCTCTGAGAGCTTTGGAAGTTTTTAGAGCTACAAGATTTTTCAGAAGCAATTTAGTATAATTTTCAAATCCTTTATTTGTAAAATGCAAAATAAAACTGAACTTTCTGTCCTTTTCGCCCACATAATAAGGCATATAGTGGTACACAGTGATGTACACATGAAGTTTGGAACGCTTGACTATGATTTGAGCTGTGTTATGTTTAGACTTTGATTATTGGGAATGTGTGATGTGGTTTGTAGAGTTTCGATTTAAACTGTTAGCTGTTAGCTTGTCATGACTGACTTATTCAGAAAATCAGTGATCTTGTACCTGTGCGGTGTATAAGACACAGAATTCGGTCAGAAGATTAGATTCCTGTCTCTTAAATATTGTGTATAAGTATTAATTTTGTAAAAATAAAAATAAATCTAGATCGTTAACAGGCATTTTGTAGTAAAGTTAAATAAAGGGCATTTCATTCAGAATTATGTACCGCACCCTCACAATAACCAAGCTTGTGTAACTCGTCCCTTAATTTCCTCACTGAGGTGTCTAACTTTAATTCATCAGCTTTAGTTGATAAAAGTTTCTCAAAGACAAAATTTGTACGTGTCCACCTTGTTTTTACATTCTGGAAATGACTTTTAATCCCTGATAAAACTTTTCTCAGGCTTTTCATGTCTGGCAGTTTCATGTTTGAAGCTTCCTCTGACAGTCTGAAGGATGACGCGCTGCTGACTGATGTGAAAGCATTTTTTTTTTTTTAAGGTTTTCATCGAGCAGCTCGATCCCGGCAGCTGAATTACTGCAACCTTGCTCTGTTTGTTTTGTCATAAATCCACAGCAGCCATCTTTACTTATGTGGAGAACAAAAGGGACCCGAGTTTCCATCTGCTTTGATAATCAGTCCAGTGTGTGTTTGCGCACATTAACACACACACCATCGGTAGCTGCTCTTCACGTGTTTGCATTTATTGCAGCGGTGATGGATGCTGTGAGAGCTTTGGGAGCTTCCTTTTTCTCTCTGTCGACGTTAAACTTTATTATAGAGGACCTGAGAGCAGAAATAAGACAACCGTCCGTGGACGGTTTAAGTGTTAATATGGAGCAGTGACTGGTTGGTGGTCCTGGCCTCACTGAAAGATTTGTCCACTAATCGCTCTGTTAAACAAACACAAGAAAGTCAGAAATTCATAATCAGATTCCCCCAAAACGACTCTTCCCATCAGGAAAATTTTTATATTTAATAAATTTGCCAGTCGTCCTTTCAACAATCGTTGACTGGTAAAGCTGAAGAAAATACACATCTGATGTTTATAGACTCAGAAAGTCTCAGAGAGAGGACATAGTGGAGGAGCTAACACAGGAGGAAGTTTAGGAAATTGATTTTTATAGAAGAATTCAACTGCTGGCAGACTGATCACTCAATGATTTATCTCCAGCTGCAAATTAAAAGTTTCCATGTCATGCAACACAGAGGCAGGCTGACACTGGTTTGGCACAAAGAGGTTGGCTTATACATGCAGGATAAATATTAAATATTAAAGCGACACAGGTAGTTGTAGCTGCTGGCTGTCTGCTAGGCTTCACCTCAGCTAATCTGCTCTCCACCTTCTACATTCTAACTATGGTGTTCAAGACTCAAGACTTAATCCTTGGCCCACTGTTATTTCCAATATATTTCCAATACATGTAGCTAGAGCTTTCATAACGATAGTATTGTCACTGTCACTGTGTGTCATTGTTATGTCCCTCTGGAATTCAACCCCAGCAAACTGCTCGATAAACAGACTGACCAAGAAGTTTTCTCCAGTTTTGATTCTGTCTTTTATAAACAGTCTTTGAAGACGACATTCAAATAAATGAAGAATTACTCTGTCATACATGTAATCAAAGTATTTGTCAGAACTGAGAAGTTCTTTTAGTGAAGATTGTTGAGCCAAAGGTTGATTTTTTCCCCGCTGAATTATGTTCATTTGCTCTCAGTTTAAAAGACACTGACTATGATTATGGGTATGCAGTCTTCTTCACTACCTTTGCAGTGACATAATAGTTCAAATCTGCTTTGGTTAAGTCTTAATCACCCTCAAGCTGCCGGTTAAACTGAAACTAGTAATGTTCATGTCCAGAACAATTCAAACTGATGTTTATACGTGCTGTCGAGTTGCCACTTTTCTCTTCATAATGACCTTTTATTTTGTAGTGGACAGGAAGTGAGGAGCTGGATGGGGGCTCCTGCCCTGGTTTTAGTGTTTTTCCTGGCAGTGGGTGCAGGTCTCCTCTCAGACGTCTAGTCTGGTTGCAGATTCTTCTCCTCTCTGAGGAAATGAGCTTTATGAGCCCAGACGGCAGAGCCACATTTATTATGGAAATCTCAACAGGAAGTCCTGAAAGCTCCATGCAGGCTGCACGCTTCATTGCAGCCCACATGTGCCTGTAGCTGAAGTAACATTCTGAGATTTTTCCAGCAGACAGACCTCCACAGGTCCTCCTGGTCCCACAGTTACTGCTTGTAAATCCTGCTCAGTGGGTGCACTTCCCAGAGTGACCACTAGGTACAAAACCGAGCAATCAGAGTCAGAATCCATTATTAATCGCTGTCACTCACAGGGTAACCCAGCCATAAGCCATACTGTTCTTTCTCCTTATTTTTTTCTACATCCAGACTATAATTTATAAAATAAACCGTGTTTTCTGGATTTTTTAAAAGATTTTAAACTACAATCTGACACCATAAACTTGTCACCAAAGCATTTCTTAAGTAATTTACTCCTTTCTCAGACAAGTTTATGTTTATAATGTGAATTCCAATTATTTTTAAATTGTTTTTCAGACATAGAGAAACCTTCTGCCCACCATGATGAACAGATTGTGGACAGACTGTGAATGTGTTAGTGCAGCGAGGAAAAACAGTCCCATACATACAGCTTTACAATGAGTAGGAGTAGTAGATGTGCTGCTTCCACTAATGTGTGACATGTAAATCTAGCACACATGTCATGACCTGCAATAAGGCGTGTGTAACTGAATCTAAGCAAGATGAAATGGTCATAAATCACGTCTACAAAAACTGACTGAAAAACTCTTCAGTTAGTGAGAAACTGGAACAAATCAAAGGGCAATTAAATGCTCTGGATGCAGAAGTAAAATTTTTCTGGTGGAATACAAACTGTGAATCCAAAGCACTCAGGGAAACACAAAGTCTTCCCTTGTCTGTTTTTCTTCTCTTTTCCATAATTTGCAGGCAGCATGTCACTCACCTCATCCACTCTGCGTCCAAATGAGTCATGTTTGGGCGCTCAGAAAAGGGTCATCAGCAAAATTCAGTGCTCACCTGTCCCACTGGATGACATTGGCTGTAGTACAGCAGCGTGATTTTTCTCTGGCTAATATTGTGGCCTCAATAGGTCCGACTTTTCCAGTGATTATCCAGAGGGTGTGCCCATTCTCTTTTGTCTTCTACAGACAAATGCTTATGTAAATAGGTAGATTGGTGTCATTTGTACATAGGCACACTAAAGAGCCACCAAACAGGCACACATGGAAGGATAATATTCATATCATATTGCCATTCCACTATCTTATACTTTGCCTTCATTCAGCACTTTGACATAATCCAGCAAAGAGTCGAGCTGCCTCTGATTCAGATCCAGCTCTCTCAAAGTCTAAGTTTCTTTTGAAGATATGTTTGGTTTCAGAGTTGCCCTTTTAGCTTGTGTCGTACGACATTAACTCCTTCCAGCTGATGACTTACTCAGGCTGAAAGATGTGTAGGTCTTCCATTCAGCTAAAGCCATAATACGGATAGTTTTTTGTCTTTTCTTTAGATAAACTAGTGGTTAGTGTGCAAAGTACTGATGCAGTAAACAAAGGTGGGTCTTCAGCTTTGTAGAAGCTGTTGTTTTCCTGGACAAACAGGCGGTTTTGGAGTCAGGTAAGGGCTGATTGGTTACTGGAGCTCTTTTTTTCTCATTTCATAAGACCACTTGCACTAGCTGCAGACTCTCAGGTCTGCTCATGCAGCTCATAACTTTATTAGCATAATTACTGTCAGACAGGAATTTATAAGTATCCTGTAGCAGAAACCCTACAGACAAGTTACGAGCTCCTGATGTGGCAGCTGAGAGTTTTATAGAGAAACAGGAACATGAAGTCTGACATGAGGCCTCTGCTCTGACGTCAGGGAATACAAGAAGGATCACAAAGATCCTCATGTTCTCCTGTGTTTTTATGTGTTCTCTGCAGGGTGATCACCTATGAGTGCTGCCCTGGTTATGAGAAGATTCCTGGAGAGAAGGGCTGTCCTGCGGGTATGACCTCTGACCCCTTACACTAAATATGTTTAAAACATCTGTTGGGATTTTACTGCAGAGAGTCATCAGCTGTGTTTGTTTATGTGTGCCATTGCAGCGCTGCCTCTTGTGAACATCTACAGCACTCTGGGCGTGGTCGGCGCCTCCACCACTCAGATGTACTCTGATCGAGCCCAACTCAGGGAGGAGATCGAAGGTCCAGGAAGCTTCACCTTCTTCGCCCCAAGTAACAAGGCCTGGGAATCTCTGCCAACAGTCAGTACACACTCACACCCTTTTACTGCAACCTCATGCTCCTTTTGTGAGGAGCAATCAGCGATGGTTCTCCTGCTAACTCATTGTGTGTCATTTGTTGTCGCTTTCCAGGAGATCCTTGACGCTCTGGTGAGCAATGTGAATATCGAGCTGTTAAATGCTCTTCATTATCACATGGTGAATCGCCGGCTAACCTCAGAGGAGCTGAAGCACGGATCCACCTTCTCCTCCATGTACCAGGATGCCCCCGTCCATATACACCACTACAGCAACGGGGTGAATGAAGACATACTATTGTTAGCCTGTAACTCTGGCACAGGAATCAAGTTTAGCTGTCATGATAACATGAATATAGACCAGAGAAATTTGTAATCAATTGCTCTCCCTTCTCCACAGAGGACTTTGGTCAGCAGTCCCAGTGCTTGTTAAGATACCTTTTTTTTTTTTTTTTTTTTTTTACCAAACTGTCTCCAGGCTCAAAACTGAGGCTGTATGTACAGTCTTGCTCTGAACATCATTATTATCTTACATTAGGTATCATACAGTTATGTGTATGATCATCATTGTATGATCATACACATAACTGTTAAAGGCGCAACACAAATATTTGCAGTAACCACACATTAACACATTTTCTTCTTATATCTACAGATTGTGACTGTGAACTGCGCTCGTCTGGTCAAACCTGACCAACATGCCACCAATGGCATCGTGCACGTGGTTGACCGCGTCATCACAGCCATCTCCAACAACATGCAATCAATCATTGACATTGATGACGACCTGGAGACTCTGCGTGTAAGTCCACTGAATTTACAATCCTTTTTTTGTTTTTAACCTTTGGAAAAAATAGTATTAAAACAGCCTATGAAATTAGAAATACCTGCTTATCTAAAAATATTTAAATGAAGTTGTTACAGGAACAGCTAAAGCAACTGTAAAAGTTGTGTAACAGCTGGTGGAACATCAGCCAGCTAATTAGGTTCATTAGTAACATGACTGGGTATAAAATGACTATCACAGAGAGTTTCACCAGGCTGTGAAACATAGCAGGGGCAAATACCTCAGCAGTTTAAGAAGAACATTTTTCACCATAAAATGACAAAGAGTTTGATTCCATCACAGTAAATCATTAAAATATATCACAAGGTAAATTATCAGTAAAAGTTCTAAAGTCCCATGAACTCTCCTTCTGAATCTAAGGTTCAGGAGTCAGTCGGACTTTCTTTCCAGCACCATGGAATATGGTATCTGAGGAAGACTGAACAGTATGATACCCCATTAACTGGACCTGCTAGTCCATAGTTGCTGTTGCAGACCTCTATGGGACATTGTGATGGACCGAGTTGAAAAAGCAGGAGGAGTCACAGGAATCATTACAAAAATAGGGTTTTCATTTGTGAACCCAACCCAAAAATTATATTTACAAAAGTAATAAATGTTGAGCTCATATAAGAGGTCAAAGAAACAAAACTCAACTTAGGCAAAGACTGCAAACTTAACAAACCAAATGACTGCCCAAACAAACAAAAATGACCTCCACATGAAATGACACACAAGGGTATATATAATGGCTGATCAGACCATTGAGACATGAGGGGTAACTAAACAAAACACAATCATAAACAGCAAACAATGCAGTACAGTCTGGTTTGTTAATAAACTAAACACCAAATAAGGAAATCAAAACTACTATACCCTAAACTAAACTCAAACATTTAATTAAGTACAACTACTTTATTTTTAAATTAAAGAAAACACACATTCTCCCCTTCAGCAGGAAGTGGTGGTACGGTCCAATTATCCCTCTTTGCATTTAGTGGTTTCAAACCCTGGCCACTACCTTTTGTCTGGCAATTTAGAGTGTGGCCATGGGTTTGGCCATCACAGACATTAAAAAGGCATGTAGGCTAAGGCAGCCCGACAATGTCTACAGCCAAAGTATACATAAGTGCACATGGCATGGGTAACATGGACATCTGTGAAGGCCCAATGAATGCTGAATGATATTATACAGCTTTTTGAGTAACACATGTTGACACTGACGAGAAATCTTTTTCACAGAAGTTGTTTCTTATGTCAAAAAGACATTTTTAACCACATGCTCCACAGTAACAGATTCCGGGTGACTGCTGTCCATATCTGTCACATACAGAAAACAATTAGAGAACTATGAAATCCTGAACATTAAGCTTTTCTCTAGCAGCAGGTTTGCACGTCCCCAGACAGTTGTAAGTTGTAGTAGTTGTAAGTTCTGATGGAATAAGCAACAGCTTAAACTCTTGTCTCTGTTTTCTTGTATTTCTCATTTTCTGTGTTTCAGACGGCCTTTGCTGCTGCAGGTCTCACCACCATGCTGGAGAGCGAGGGTCATTACACTGTCTTCGCTCCCACCAACGACGCCTTCGAGAAGATTCCTCGGGAAACCCTCAACAGAATTCTGGGAGACCCCATAGCTCTAAAAGGTGACCGGCACAAGACACTGTGACTCCTTCTATCTGGCTCTGTTTATATTTTTAATTACTTATGTATGATCTGATGTGTGGCCCCTCAGACCTGCTCAACTACCACATCCTGAAGAACATGCACTGCGCAGAGTCAATTGTGTCAGGAACACCAATGGAAACGCTGCAGGGAACCATGCTGGAGGTCGGCTGTGATGGAGAACACATGACCCTGAACGGCAAAGCTATCATCAGCAAGACGGACCAGCTAGCCACCAATGGAGTCATCCACTACATCGGCGAGCTGCTCATTCCTGACTCAGGTAATTGCACTACAAACAATACTACTAATACCACAATGCTGCACCCAATATAGGGAAGATATACACAAAATAGTCCTTCAGTAGTGGTTTTAACATAAGCACTTGGAATAATCATGGACTCAGAGTTGAATTATCAGGTCATTGGAAGAACTTCTGTCTTAGCAGGAGATCCGAAAAAAGCTCATGTTTATTATTTTTACAGATCTTTCAAGGTTTAGGGTCCTCACTGAGACTAAGAGACAAGATCCGTCCACTTCTTGGATCTCTACACTTGGGTGATATTCAACCAAATCAAATCTTGGTGTAATGAAATCACACCTTGAACCAATTGATTGGTCCGATGGTGGTGTCGAGTGACTATGCGACCAATTATATTAAAATAAACCAAGTCACATTTGTCAACATTCAGAGTCCCACTGGAAGTGAACAATGGTGGAAAATTCTAACAAACACAAGTTACAGTTACCATTTTAGGTTAGGGTTAGGGTTACCTAAAAGGATTATTAGTTGTACCAGAGATAGTATTAATACTTCTTTGTCTCTTGCAGCTAAAACTCTCCTGGAGCTGGCTGAAAGTTCATCTGTTTCCACTGCAACCAGGATGTTTGTTGAAGCTGGTCTAACCCCCCACCTGACCGGGTCTGAGGCTCTGACCATGCTTGCTCCTCTGAACGACGCCTTTAAAGGTAACATGTGGCCCCCAAAAAAGGCCTTTCCCGCCGTCCTGTAGGGATAATCAGAAATGGGTATGAACAGCCATTGTTTCCACGTGTCTAACAGGAAGTATGACAATGACTCCCAGCATGAGAAAATCAATGAGCAATCACATCTTGAAGGAGCAGCTGTCATCCAAGGCTCTATACCATGGCCAGGAGTTGGAGACACTGGGAGGCCTCAAACTCAGAGTCTTTGTCTACAGAAAAGTAAGAAATGACATTTCTTTACTTGGTGGTTTGTTCCACAGTTTGTTAGAGACACTTTTCAGATTCCTTGTGTCTCAGACTAAGTTGTGGTTACTAACCATAACTCTCTGTTAGGGCGACTGAACAGCCAAAAATCACAAATTCTAGAAGTGTACAGATGTGGTTAGGAGTACTTGGAATTCACAGGGTAAAGAAGCAGAGTAGTACTGTTTCATCATGTGTCAAAATACAGCCATGAGACTGTTTAATTGGACCTGAAACAAGTTAAATATTGTGAATGCAGAACAGCCAACTGTTCAGCTGTTTGGCTGAATTGAGTATGGATGGTTCTCTGCTGGATCAAGAGACTGTTCACAGCAGATGTTGCTCTTTTATGTGGCTTTGTTTTATGTGATTGTTTGTGGTCAGAACAGCAAGCTGCTGCTGAAGAGTCAACTTCTGATGGAGCTGCTGCCTCCGTCTGCTGCTGCCATGAGGAATTAAACCGCTTCCATCTCCTAACGAGATTCTGGTTTTCTTTATTAACTTTAACTTGAAACATGCACACAGAACTTTATTGAAGTAAGAAATGAAACACAATAAATGCTTATTTTCCTTTGATTGTTTGGAGTTGAACAGTCAGCATCACCAGTTGCTGAGTAGGCTAGCCAGATTATTAGTCATACCATGTTACTATTTTGGATGATTACTTTATGTTGTGCACCCTCTACTTGGTTGGTCCTAGTTTGTATTGTCTTAGTTCTGCTTGATCTCATTATTGACTTTAACACTGTTGATCATGACATTTAATTCAAAGCCTTCATGATTTCAGTGGTTCAGATCAGAGACCTAAACTGTGATTAGTAGTTAAAAAAAATCCAATCAGGGGTTCCTCAAGGCTCACGTTTTGGTCTATCTTTGACTTGCTGATTCTCTAACCCAGTCAGACCTCTCAAGTAATCAGATGCAGATCTTTTAACGGTTCCCAGAATCAGATCTCAGCCTGCTGAGGGTGCTTTCAGCTGCTCTGGTCTTGTTCTTTGGAACAAGCTGGCTGCTGACTGAAGGTCAGTTATAACTATGTCTACATTCAAAACCTTTTTAATCTCACAAGCTTACACCTAATAAGTTGATACCTATTTGGCCTCTATCACCCCTGTATTGAGTCACTTTGGCCTTTACCCCATGTTAGCCCTTGCTGGTGCTTGTGTACCCCCTTGCATGCTGTTAGCCCTTGTTTGGCCTCTATTGGTCCCCGTTTCTCTCCCCTCCGTTGACCCTTGTTCTGCTCTTGTTAGCCCCTCTCTATGTGTCAGTTTTAGTTTTTTTCCTTAGGCTCTCAGAAACATACTTTGCAAAAGTGAAGTCAGATAATCGATGAATGACCGAAAAGTGAACTGATTTTGTAGTTGATTAGCTGCCTCTCACACTGATGCTTCACACATTGATACGTCCTAGCAGTAATATTAATTGTGCTCTGATCACACAGGATGTGAGGCGTTTGTGTTTCTGCTCGTTTCCACATGTCCCAGGTCTGGTTTGTGGGTGGTTGTCTGCTCAGTAATGAACTCTGCAGACCACATCAAGCTTCCTGCATCCCACAGTGGTTGAGTCTTTCCATACTTAACCGTTGTGGGACAGTGTGTGTGTGTGTGTGTGTGTGTATGTGGTGTGTTACCTCATTTAAAGAGGATATAAAACTGTCTACAATGTGAAGGTTAACAGGTTTCCACAACAAATATTAGATCAGCAAATATATCAGAAACACTCTGGCTTGCTAGCAGTGGTATCTAGTAAGTAAGTAAGTAAAGTTTATTTATTAAGCGCTTTTCACAGACAGACAGTCACAAAGCGCTGTACACAAATATTAAAATAAACAATACAATCAATAGACATTATACACAGTGTAAAAGATCAAATGTAAATAATGTAAAAAATATAAAATACGTAGATCAACAAAAGGCTTGTTTGAACAGAAAAGTTTTTAACTGCTCTAAACAGTATAATAACAGTAATAATAATAACTAGAACTCGTTTTTTCTGATTCCAAAGCCCGGTGTTATGTATTTAAACACAATTTTTTTTCTTTGTAGAACCTTTGCATTGAGAATGCCTGTATCGCTGCACATGACAAGGTTGGACGCTATGCCACCATGTTCACAGTGGACAAAGTAATCACTCCACCAATGGGAAACATCATGGATGTCTTGAAGGCCGATGACCGCTTCATGTGAGGATCTGTACCATTTGAATCATGTTTCTCTGATGGAAAAGTACAGCAAAAACACTCCCTGTCAACTATTGGCAGTTTTAATGACTCTACAGTGCACCTCAGAGGCACAGAGCAGCAACTGCACGAACTATGATCAGTGAAAAAGGGTTTTTTGTAGTTTGAAGCTTCAAAAAAGTGAGTCAGCTGTTAGCCTAGATTATCATAAAGCTGTTAGTTTGGTGTAGCATAATGACTGGAAGCAGAGCTGTTAGTGTTTTGTTGTGTAGTTGCCATTTGAGCTAACATCATTTATTGCTGTTTTCAGCACGCTGGTCAATGCCATCCAGACAGCAGGTATGACCGAGCTTCTGAACCAGCAGAAGGTGTTCACCTTCTTCGCTCCCACCGACGATGCCTTCAATGCACTGCCGCAGGATGAACGCAACAGGCTGATGCGTGAGTTTTATTCAACCACACAGCTTCTCTTTATTCACATTCTTAATTAATCCACATGGACAGTTTCCACACACATGTGTAAAGATCTCTCTTCTTTACAGCAGCTTATACTGAGAGGTGGCTTGTAGAGATTTCTCAGTGGGGCTATTTTCCTGCTCTTTGTTTGGACTGAACACGCTGAATGTTCACAAACTGTTTGTTTAATCTGCTGCACAAACATCAGCAGCAGCTTCCACCCCAATAAAGACATGCAGAGACTCTGCTCTGATTCCAGTCATCTACTGACACGGGGCAAAGCAAGTCGTGGCTTATAGCAGAGCTTAGCATGAAGAAGGAAATGAGATCAGATGCACAGTAAGAACTGTTTGTGTTTCTGTGTCCAGGTGACCCTCAGCAGCTGTCAGGTGTGCTCAAGTATCACCTGGGGGAGAGTATGCTGGTGAGCGGTGGCGTCTCCTCTCACACCAGATTCCAAACTCTGCAGGGGGAGAAGCTGGAGCTGGGCTTGGTTGGTTCAAAAACTTTATTTAAAAGATGATGAAATCTTTTTTTAAAATACACAGTTTATTATTATTATTGATATAATATTATCATTATTATTATTATATTTTGATTATTCATCTCTTTTTTATATTTTGTTTTCAATACTTTATTCAGCGCTTTGTATCCTATTTCACATTTAATGGCATATTTAATTTGTGTTGACCATAGATGTTGCACAGTATTGCTGCACATGTGGAATATCACATATCTTAGGATAATCAGCGAGTCTGACGCCTTTCTTTGTCTCTCAGCGTAACTACACGGTTTACGTCAACAAAATCCCCGTGGCCGACGCTGACCTGATGGCGACAAACGGAATTATCCACGCCGTCAACAGCATCATCAGACCTCTGCGTGAGTCCCATGTTTACAACATCAAACTATGGATAAGATAGTTGTATTATTGTAGGGTCTATCTTACAGTATAAAGCGCCATGCAGAAACTGATGTTGTGATTTGGCGCTGTATACATAAAATTGAAGTGAAGTAAGCGCTTTTCAAATGTGGACCTGTCCTTTAAAGCTGACCTGTCGTTTTTGTGTCTTCAGCTCCAAAGGTGGACAGAGAGCAGAGTGATGGACCTGCAGCTCCTCTCAGAGCCATTGCCGCTTCCAGGGTGAGAAAGGCCTTTCTTTATGTCAAAAAACCTCTTCACAAATAATCTGAATATCACTTTTGCACCTCAAAATGTCCAAAATCCTGAAATCAGAAAGATTAAATGATGTAATACCTGTCCTCTGATTACTGAATCACATGTTTGGGCTGCAATGCCCTCCTTTGTGTCTTGCAGGCAGACTCCAGGGGCTTCAGGAACGGTGAGTGTTTGTAATGTCTTCATGATGTGTTTAGTTCCTGCTGCACGCCACTCTCATCTGAATCTGCTCTGCTTCATTCTCTATTTCTTCAGATGATCTCTTCCATAAGGTTCTCAACAGTCACTCCAGCAAGATGATCAGCCGGAGGCAGTAACACTGCCAAGAGGGAAGACGAGAAGAAGAAAAGTAAAGGCTCTCAGAGAAGGTCAAAGGTCATGTGTTAAATCCTCTGCTGCGTGGCCGTGAGAGGGTCTGAAGGTGATTTTCTGGTGTCATTCATGTCTGGAGAAGAAGAAATGTGTGTGAAGACTTTTTAAAATTGTTCCTTTTTTATTTTTAATCAAACCAACGTTGTTTTTTCTGTGCGCTGTAAAAAAAAATATATATATATATATATAACAGCTAGTTTTTACTTCCATAATTCAGAGTGTGAACTTTTGTAAAGTGTGTTTTGTACTCGTGTTGTTCTGCAGCATGTCAGAGCTCGAAGCAAACATAGAGCTGATGGTTTCTGTGTGTGTGTTTTTTGTTTTTGTTTTTTTTTTGTAAAATAAAACCGAAAAGTGAGACCACACTGCCGCTCATTTGATACCATGTGTCCTTCAGCCTCACCTCGCATCTGTCTGCACTAACATCTCTGTATGAAAGTGAAGTTGAAGAACAATCAAATCATTATGTCTTAGTTACATTTTTACAACCAAAGTTGCTCTGTAATTTTCTCAGATTCTACCTATAACAGTGGTTGTGACTCCATCCCTCTAACATTTGGGAATCCTGCATCGTCCCTGATGTGATCCAGGTTTGAAACTGAGCTGCTTTTTGCACAGTTTAATCTGAAGCAGTGAACGCCTCTCAGAGACCAGGACATGCTGTTAAAATTATCTTGTTTCAAGACTGAACATCAACATCAGCCGTGAGCTGTTCAATGAGTGTTTCCCATCAAAATCAAATTTCAGACATAAGCACAAAACAAACTCATAGTGAGTCTAAATCAAGTCGGTAATAAGTCACCAATATCATTAGTTTAACTCTTATCAGCTTCAGTTCACCTGAAACTTTGGAAACGGTGAGTATGACCTCTTCTTCTACAAACATGCTCTCCCTGCCTGACTTCATTAAATTACCGGGCCTTTTATTTAGTTAGTATGAGCAGACTCAGACTTCCTGTCAGTCTGCTCTCTGTGTTTGGCTTCTTTTAATGCAGAGCAGGTTTAAAGCTGCGGCTCATGTGTCAGCTGTGGAGATGAGTGACAGCAGCAGGTAATGCAGGACAGCTGCGGCTCGCAGCAGGGCACCACACGGAGTGGGCACAGAAGTTGGAAAAGTTCTCTAACTCAAACCTTTCAGCTCCGTGTAGCACGAACATCTGAGAACATCTGACCCAAGGTAACTGAGTTGCATAACCCTCAGGCGATGGGAAATTTCAGCAATCACGACATGAACTTGTTTGTTTTAGACTTATGAGTTCATAAGTTGGTAAAATGTTTCCAGCACCACACATAGGGTGAAATGTTTTTTTTCTCTGAAAAACTAAAATCAATGCCAGAGAGGGTTAAAATAATTTAATGAAAATGTGAATTCCACACCAACCGCAGGAATAAAATATTACTAGTAAGACAGCGGGAATAAATAAAAAACAAGAGAAATGCATACAAAACAAGAAAAAGGCACACATGAGAGAACAGGTCACATGACAACACAGCATATTCTCTGCATTTTCTACCCACAGATAACACATGTATTTACTCAACTTACAGACAATGGAAACAAACAGAAATCAAAGTGTCAAATTTAAAACTTTTATTGAAGTTAACTTGAAGTGCCGAATTAGTCATGTTCATTCAATCAATTCACTTCAATCTGTATAGCGCCAAATTAAATGGTGTTTTTCTCAAAGCCTTCACAATGTAAGGTTACGATCTTAAAGTAATACACAGCAAGGTAAGCTTGCAGTGTATTACTTTAAGGTCTTAACCTTACAGTATTAACAAGAAAACCCCAATAGACAAACTCTGAGCAAGCAGAAAAAAAAAAAACCAGGGGTAGAAGTAACGAATTACAAATACTCACGTTACTATAATTAACTAGATTTTTTGGGGGTACTTGTACTTTTATGAGTAATTTTTCAAGTGTGTAATTTTACTCGTACTCGAGTACAATATAGACCATGTAATCTACTTCGCTACTTATAAAATCAAAAGTCGCTACTGAGTATGCCCAGAATTTGAATTAACATTCAAATCTTTCATCTGCATCTTTGCAGCCAATAAGACCGTGCAATCGCGACCGCGCCAATTAATAAGCATAAGCAACCTCCACTGCTAAACGAATTTATAGACTGAAGATTTGGAGACAAAGAAGCCAAAATGGAGACAGAAGACAACACCGTCAACCGAGAAAACGATGTAGAAAAGAATTCTGAGATTAAAGTCAGAATTCTGACTTTTTTCTTATAATTCTGACTTTTTCCTTAGAATAATTTCTTTTAGAATTCTGAGAAAAAAGTCAGAATTCTGACTTTTTCTCTGACTTCTCTGACTTTAATCTCAGAATTCTGACTTTTTTTCTCAGAATTCAGATTTTTTTTCCTCAGAATTCTTTTTTTTTTCTCAGAAATCTGAGAAAAAAGTGAGGATTCTGACTTTGATCTCAGAATTCTGGAAAAGAAGAAGGAAAAAAAAAAGACCAGCCCACTTTTTTTTTTCCAGTGGCCCTAATCCTCTTCCGTACAACCCTTTAAAAAAAAACTTTTAAAGTACCCCCTCAAGAACATTTATATTACTGTGTGTGTGTCTCCTTCATTATTTTAACTTTTTGCATATTTGTCACCCTGATTACTTCACCGTAACATCTCAGTTAAGGTATAAAAAAAAATTAGGAAAGAAACGGAGCAAAAATTGACATCCAGGGGAGAGTTCAGGGAGAAAACCACTGCTGAGTATAAACAGCACAAACGCTCATCTCACATTTTCTGAAATGCTTCTGCATGATCCCCAAGACTTTGAGGAAAATATTCTGTAGACTGTTTGAAAAGACAAAAGTGGAACTTTTTTGAATCCCATTACATCACACTAACAGCATTTGATAAAAACAACATCATAGCAGCAGTCAAACATGGTGGTGGCAGTGTGATGGTACTCAGGAGCCATAAATTCTGCTCTCTACTAGAAAATCCATCCATCAGTTCTTGTCCTGAAGCTCAAGCACACTGAGGTTAAGCAGCAGGACAAACATCAGAAACACAACACGAAGTCCACCTCTGGATGGCTCAGAAAAAGGTGTTAGAGTGGCTGAGTCAAAGTCCAGATTGAGATGCCTTGGCGTGACTTTAAACAGGTCGGTCATGCTGGAAAACCCTTCAATGTGTATGAAATGAAAACAATTCTGCAAAGAATAGTGGGCTAAAATTCCTCCAGAGCAATATGAAAGACTTATATTCTCAGTTATCAGAAACACCCATTGAATGAGTTGATTGATCTCTCGTTTGCTCAAGAAAAGAGATCTGCTGATGTGCAAAATTAATATTTGAACTTTAAAAACTAAGGAGAAATTAACCAGGTGTGAGGTGTATATTTACATAAATTAAAGTGGAAAACAGCAGCTGACTGGACTCATATATGGAGGACAAAACCTTCCAAAATATAAAATAAATACAAAAACATATTAATACCAATTAAAATGTACAGTAAGAGCCATTAAATGCACAAAATGTAACAACTAAATCATTAATTATATAATGTGACATAACTGTTTCATTGTAAATTAATTTAGATTAGATCCTCTGTTTGTCTACATATTTATGTATTTATTTAGTTGTTTATTTAGGTGTACAGTGTCACTGTAAATGACACTTTTTTTCTTGTAAATTATAACGTTACACTTGGATTTTTGTTTTTTCACTGTTTATTTAATTGTTTGTTGATACAGTTGGGACTTCACTGTTGAACCTTTTTTCTCAGACTCATCCCTATTATTTTTTTTCATTTTTTCTAGTCTTTCAATCTACTGTCATACCAAAATATCTGGAGAATAAAATAACACTATAATGTTGTATGATTTTGTTCTCGATTTATCCACCTTTAGGTTAAAGAGAGCCACTGTAATGATTCCCCCTCTCTCCTCCCTGTGTGTTTGTGTGTCACCTGTACAGATGGGCGACCTGGTGTTTGCTCAGTTCCTCATAGCCAATAAGGACATGGAACCAGAGCTGGTGTGTATTGACAGCTCAGGACGAGCCAATGGGATGGGAGTGTTTGGAACAGGAGGTCTGCTATTCAGAGTCTCTCTTGGTCTCGTCAGAAGGTACCTGACACACGGCACCCTCTGCAGCTCATGTAATGACACCAGCATTTGTATTTAGGGTCTTTTTAACTCAGCCTAAACATTACTCAGAGATCTGCATATTAATATCTCAGATCCAGGACCAGAAAATTCCACGAGTATTAATGAGATTGAGAATCTGTGATCAGCTGGAGTGCTGATGAGGCAGGAATGGATCTAGAACACATTACGGAGATCTGTAGAGGTTACAAAGAAGGGTCAACACTGTAAATACTAACTCTGTGCATACATTTGATTTATTTGCCAATAAAAGCCTTTAAAATGTATAAATTGCTTTGTTCTCTATGAGATGGAGACATTTAAAAAAAGCTGAAGCACAAATTTCTGACACTGTCAAAACTTTTAGTCATGATTGTTTTCTTTTTTTATCGGCTCCAGGTCCAACATGAACAGCTTGGCTTCCTGATGGCAGATACAGCAGCAGCAGCAGCATAAGTGGAGACACTGAGTGATAAGATTTTGTATTTTCATGATTCCTTTAGATTTTCAGATAGTCTGAAGTTGATAATTGTCCCCCTGTTGATGAACCCAAAGATGGGATCAGGATCAAAATTAGAAACTGAAGCATAACGTGCATTTTCTAAATATGGATTTAATTTGTTACTTCTGGTTTTTAAAGGGGTTTAAATTTAAGTGTGAAGTAAAAGTTTTGTTTTTAAATTAGTTTTTTTATTCTAAATGACTTTGTGGATGACCTGCAGCATCTGTGTTGACCACCAGGGGGCAGTGGAACACAGCAACATAAAAACAAAGACAAAAGGAAATAATATTTAAAAAAGACCGAAGCAACTGTTTCATAGACAGTGATAAGAACACAGTTTCATGCTTGTTTACTGCTTTACTATTATCTCATAAGTTCACAGGAATATTAATGCTGTTCTGCAGCATTTTGATCTTCTTTATAGATCTTTATCTGCTGTTGTCTGTCACTTCTCCCTCTGATAACGTCTCTGACTGGAGCTCACTTGGTTGAGTTTGAGTAGAAGAGAAATGATGCACCAAATGCCTCCTCTGCTATTGTGAATGAGTCAGGTTTATCTCTTATCTGAAGATTAGTTGCCAAACTGGAAACTTTTCTGTGTCCCAGAGCCCCAGCGGCATGAGACATTCGTTTAATTCAAACCAAACTCAGACTGGCAAACACCTTGACTCTTGTTCTTTCCCCAAGAAGCCACATCAGGGTATTGAAGTTATAGGAAAACAACTTTATTCCAAAACAAAAGTGAGCAGAGCAGGCTGAGGACTGGTTTTAAACAGTTGTTAATGACAGTGAGCCAGGGTCAAATTTGAGGAAGCCGGTCGGTTTCAGGCTGATGATCAGCACTCATAGCACCACAATGACACTGCTTCTTCACAGAAAATGAAAAACTATCAAATGTTTATAGGTAGTCTGTTATATGGTGATTGATGCCTTTATTTGGTTTTGTCAGTTGTCATGAAACATCATCAGGGAGCACAAATCGACACCTGATTCTTCAGACAGGATATATTTCTCACGATAGTAAGGCTGCAAACATGAAGATGCTATGAGAAGTAATGCACAAGAAGATGCAACTGAAGAGAGCGCAAAAAATGCATTGAGTGGAACGTTCCAGATCACTGCAACTGTATGCAAAACCTTTGCACCTACTTGGAAAGTCAAAGATGTGACTGAACAGGTAAGGACAGCTTTTTGGGAACTTGCGAGAAAATATAGCAGAAATCTCAGGGTTGAGTTTAAGAGTAAGTTCTGCATTTGAGGTCAATATATGGTGCCACATTTGCACTTGGCTTGTTTGCCCTTGACCTCCTTAATAGAATACAAATTTGAAGAAATTTGTATTGCATTCAGTATTTAAAAGTCCTTAACTGTGATTTTGTTATTTTTCGTATTTCTTAAGTTTTAGTTATTTTTATTTTATTTTTTGTAGAGACAGCAAAAGTTTGGAGTCCTGAAACAGCGAAGAGCTGCAGGGACTCTGGTCCTCCAGCAAGGGTGTGCTGTTCCATCAAGATCCCAAAAGGTTGATTCTGTTCATCTGGACTTAGCTTTTTCAGTGGGAGAAACGTTTCGTCACTCATCCAAGTGACTTCTTCAGTCTCAGCTGACTGCAGGTTTCTTCAGCCTTATAAACAGTACATTTGCGCAATGACTGAAACTAGCCCACTGAATGAACAATGGGCTGTGACTTCAGTTTGTTTCATGGAAACTTGAGCAATCATCAAAACTCCAGGTCTGAAAATACCTCAAACTCTTCCAAACTTTCTCTTATGACTACATTCAGTAAACTCACTCTGATCAACACACTGATAATAAAAGTGTTTGGTTGTAAATCCTGTTTGAAAACCACCTTAAACTTCCTGCTGACACTCCCAGTGTCATCTGGAAAGGCACATTACAGTCCTACCATTAGAGTGAAGCTATTAGCTCCGCTCATTTACTCAGAGCAGTGCTGGACAAATCTCACACTTAGATGTGACATCAGTCACTCCTTATTTGGTCTTATGTCACATGACCACATGCTGAGCCCATCCATGCTGGTGCTCTGTTGGTCATATGATCGGTTGTTTTAAATGTTTCCTATTAGATTTTTTTCTCTACTCAGACACTTAATTTATTTAAAATGCTGTCTGCAATACTGTTCTTGATGACCCTGATGAAAGGGACAGTCTGAAACTCTTTGGTCAAGTCATAAAGCTCTTCTTTATACTACACGACTTGGTGGAACTTCATTCTCTATCAAAGGTCAGAGCAGCATTATGTATAAACAA
Source organism: Pelmatolapia mariae (assembly GCF_036321145.2). Lineage (NCBI taxonomy): Eukaryota > Metazoa > Chordata > Actinopteri > Cichliformes > Cichlidae > Pelmatolapia > Pelmatolapia mariae. Next base: position 13,079,650 of record NC_086228.1, on the reverse strand, counting down.
TACAATATTAGATTATCAAAATGTGACATGTTATTTTCAGTAATTATCTCACTATAATAGTATCCAGAACTTTAAGAACTCATTTGTGAAATAATCTGATGGATTTTAATCCAGTCCTGTGACCAGCATGAAATGCAGAAATGAAATTAAGAAAGAATCATTGCATTCAATTATGTCTTAGATGCAGCAACTGTCAGTTAGTTCGTAATGAATTAAAGTAGCTATGCTGTATTTCAGCATATGGCACATCTTTGTGAAATGTTTTTGTTTTGTTTTTTAAATATAAGAGTGGAATCTAAGGTAACCTCTGAATATTTAAACTGAACAGCATTTTTTTTAACTGTTTTCCATCAGTGTAGATACCTGGGAGAATACGTTGTGTTCATTCTGAAAGAACATAGTCAATGATTTCTGTTTATTCAGAATAAAACGTGAATTATTTTGGCACTTTTTGAATATTGAATGTTAATTTGGCAGCAATTTGTTCAAGGTCTTTAACGTGTAAATATAGCACCGGGTCATCAGCATACATCAAGGTTTTAACACCATCACACAGATGGAAAATCATATTTACTAAATTGTTTATAGTGAACAGCAATGGTCCTAAGATTGAGCCTTGTGGTACTCCCATAGTACAGGCTCTCAGTTATCATATTTTCAGTTTTATCCTGAAACACTGAAAGCAGTAAGATAAGCAGCTGCAGGACTGAATCCAGTTTGTTGACATTGATAGACAGATGGAGTTAGATAACTTTAAGAGAAGTACTGAGTACAACAGTCTTATGCAGGTCCAGAAAAACAACACCCACCGCCCATCAGCCTTAATGGCTTCAGTGAAATAGCAGCATGCTGTTTCTGTGGAGCGGTAAGCTCGAAAACCAAACTGCATGGGGTGTAGTAGATTTTCTTCAGTTAGATAGGCCATCAGCTCTTTAGACACAACCTTTTCAATCATTTTTGAAGAGGCTGGTGGTATATTGAGGTTTGTAATGTCATGGGAATATACCTTCCTCCAATTACTAATTAATAAAGTGACTAACAGAAGTAGTTAAAATGTCCTTATAATCCTTTAGGGGAAAAGTATCAAGCCCCCAGGTGCATTTTGCTCATGGGTTGGCTATAGTTTAGCTAGTTTTACATACTTTATCATCAGCTTTGTAATTGGGAGCTAAAGTAGTTTTACCAATTAAAATAAAGCAGATTGTATTTCTGCAAACTTTATTAATAAAATATTAATAACAAACATTAATAAAATAGTCGTTAAAACGAGACTGTCATTTTGTATGGTCCAGTTTACTTGAAGTTGTATGGATATACTTTTCAGGTGCTCTGATTAATACTTTTCCACAGCAATTTAATATTTATTTTTGTTTTGTTCTGATCTCGAGGAAGAAATTTGTTAAGTTGCCCTGCGACTTTGTTTCTAATGATTCTGTACATTGAGTGGTCAGTTTTAAGCTGTGATTTTAAATATTTGCTTTTAGGACTGTATCCCTTTCCCTCGTTTACGGGCGTAAAATGTTTTTTAATCAAAGCAAAGTTCTTTTTCTGTTATGCTTCGGAGGCACAGCTTTTATTGAATTTGGATAGAATTTCCTTGTATACAGGTGAAACTTGAAAGTCAAACTAATATATGATATAGACTCATTACATGTGAAGAAAGATATTTCAAGACTTTATTTTTTTATAATGTTGATGATTATGGCTTACAGCTTACGAAAACCCCAATGTCAGAAACCTCCTGCAGAATCAGGCACTGGCAGGGGTAGCCCTCTGCAGCAACAAGTTGGGGGTGAAGAGAGGAAGACAGGACTATAGTGTCTTTCTTTTTCAGGCAAAACAGATTCAAACGTTAAATAAGCTTTCTGAGCCAGACAGAGCAGTTGGGCGGGGCTTCTGTGAATAACATTTGAATAAAAAACCTGTTTTTCAGTAGCAAAAGCTTTTAAAATATTCTAAAAAGCATCAAAGCATTTTACTGGTGCAGGGAAACCAAATAATTCTTTATTTATTTAATTTTTATTTTATTGTTTTTTAAATCGTGAAATTCTGTTTGCATTACAGGAAAGGAATGCAAATAGAGGAAACAATGAAAAGCCCAACACATCATCTTTAATGTCCACATACAGAAACATATTATAGCCAACATCACTGCAGCAGGACAGAAATCTGATTTCAGGTATTTATTAATTTAACTGGTTTCATGAATCTGAATTTAGTGCTTTTAAAAGGATCTTTTTTTTTTCTTCTTTTTTTTTTCCCCCCTCCTTCCAGCCTGCTGTGTTCCCATTCACGTTTCGTCTCTGTGGGTCAGGCTGGCCTCCACCCTGGAAATGATTATCTACAGCACAGCATGACCCACAGAGACAACACCACAAACACCGAGTGAAAGAAGACAAAAAGAAGAACATACACATGGCATATTAAAGGGGAAAAAAAAAACAACACACATTCATACACTGGCTTCTCCACCAGTCCCACCACTAAGGCACATTTACAGGTGATTTGTTCACAGAGTGAGGAGGAGACTGGTCTGCAGACACAAACGAACATGCAGGACAGATAACACACACTGGATCAATATGTGTCATCAATAATCAAACGAACTTGTCCAGCAGTCAGTTGACCTCATCCACAGGATCAGTAAAGTCTTTGGTACCAATAAGGACACTTAGAGATACAATCAATCAATCAAAATGAAGTACAGCTAATCAATCAACAGAGAAACCAACCATCACCGTAAATCCATCATTTTTCTTTTTTTCTGTTTTGTTGGAATCAAAACAAGCAGATAATCAATCAGTGCTGATTAATTAGTAATAGAATCTATTGAGGAACAGACTCGTTTCATTTTGGATTAAACTTTGGCTGTAAAAAGAAAAGAAACATTGATCACTGATTGAAAACCTGATTTTTAAAAAAGGTCAAACAGACACACTCAATAACCCCTAATCCTCCAGCAGTAAAGCCCAGACCACATGACCCTGAGGGCCGCTCTGATTGTCTGATTTTCAAAACAAAAGTCTTGTTTAGGAAATATCCCAGCAGCAGCGTCTGACGCACAGATGGTGGGAGCTGATTGGTTCCAGCTGACCAATCAGAAATGAGTCCTTAAGGCCCCGAAAAAACTCCACAAACCATGAGTCTGTTTGTGCAAAAACCCAAAAAACAAAAAGAACATTAAAAAAAAAAAAAAAAAAAATCACGGAAACAGTCCAGTAGTTCTGGAGCAGAACCAGAAGTTAAAGCTTCAAGTGTCAGAGGCACGGTGTGAATTTCAGCCTGGTCCCGGTGCCACAGATCCTTCATGGCTTTCCCACATCCACGGTGATCGTAGTGAAAAGGTCAAGCTTTTGGATGCTCAACACCCGGTACTTCAGAGAGTTTATGCCATCTTTGTTCATGGTCTCTCGAGTGTGAGCAATCCGGTTAAACCTGGAACCAAAAACAGCATCCAGACCCTTCAGAACCAACAGCCTCGCTCTTAAAACCACATTTAGCCTTCATTTTAATTAGCAGTATAAATATTGATCAGTAATGGTACTTGTTAGAGAATTGTGGATCAATATGGTTGTCATTGTGCAAGATGATTAAATCTTTAGCATGGATGCTCACTTCTGTTTTCTACACAGACACACATTCACGTTTCACTGATCACCTCACATGCTCACACCCACACATCACACGTTCACTGTTGCGGACACACACGACATATGTTCTGCAGGAGGGGGCCAGAGTTGGAGTCCTCTGAGGTTGGGAGCAGAACTCATAGCTCTAAGATTCCAACTGGGCTCCCCATGCGCAAGTTAAAACCGATCGATCTCTGTTCGTCTTTCTTTGTTCACGGGAATAAGTCTCTGAGTCAGTGAGGTCTATAAGTGTAGACCTAACAGTACTGATAATAATAATAATAACACGTTTTTTTGTGGGCGCCTTTCTAAAACCCAAGATCAGTGTTCAAAGCATAGAAGACAAACAGTAAAAAGGATCAAAAACAGCATTAGACAATAATTGGAGTTGATGTTTAAAGAGAGTGAGCCAGTTTGAAGATGCATTTTTAGTTTTGACTTGAATAAGGGAAAAGAGCCTGTGTTTCTAATATCAGGAGGAAGTGAATTCCCGAGCTGGGGAGCAGAGCAGCTTAAAGCTCTGTTCCCAAAAGTGGTGAGATGGGTGCGGGGAACAATAAGGTGAGTATCAGAAGAAGACATAAGGGAGCGGAAGGGAGTAGCACCGTGGGGTAAATCACACAAGCAGGGAGGAGCCAGGTTATGGAGAGATTTGAAAGTGAGAAGCAATATTTTAAAAGTGATTCTAGACGCTACAGGCAGCCAGTGAAGCGGCTGAAACACAGAGGTGATGTGCTCTCTGAGGATGTAGGCGAGTTGCGATCAAGGCTGCAGAATTCTGGAGTTCATCAAGGGACTTGTTAGGGAGACCAAAGAGAAGAGAATTACAATAATCCATCCAAAAAGTGACAAGGCCATGGACAAGAATGGCAGCAGCATGGAGGGGGAGGATGGGACAGAGACGATTGATGTTGCTTAAGTGGAAGATTAATAAAGTACTGTTGAGGATGACACCCAGACTCTTAACCTGAGGGGAGGGAAGGGTGGAGTTGTCATCAATATTAATGGAAAACCTGTAGGATTTGGTTAAAGTGGAATCTGTGCTGACAGGTGGAGCTTCAATTTTATTACTATTGAGTTTGAGAAAATCAGAGAACTATGGTTTAATCTCCATGAAGCAATCAAAGAGAGATGGGTGGAAGGGAGAAACTGAGTTTGGAAGAAATATACTGCAGCAGGTCATCGGCATAGCAGTGAAAGTCAATGTTATATTTCCAAAGTATGCAACAGTGAGGAATAACATTGGAAATGAAATCAATGAAATTAAATCTCATGCGAGAAGTTTTATATGAAGTGAAAACAGTTCAGGAGAGTGGGTGTACTCCAGCGTGACTCCCTGTCATCATGCAGAATAAACAGTGTGTGTGTGTGTGTGTGTGTGTGTGTGTGTGTGTGTGTGTGTGTGTGTGTGTGTGTGTGTGTGTGTGTCTCTGGTATAACAAGCAGAGTTGTGTGAAGATGATTTGGGTCTGCACCTCTGTGGGTTTGGATCATTCATCTTGTCTCTGTTGTGTCGGATCATGCGGCACTTCCCGATTTCACCGGTGGGTCTGGAGATGGACATTCCTTTAGACGCCACCCTAAAAACACAACAGTTTTTTTTAAAGAATATATTTAAAATGTCTTTCTTTGATTTTTGTTTGATTTATATTTTTTAAAATATAATAAAGATGGTAATAATTAATTTGTAGCATTGAATTATTTTTTGGTAATTAAAAATATATATTATTGTCCAGGCATGCATTTTTTTTTTCATAATTTTAAAAACTATTTTCCAAGTGTTTGTAAATGTTACATATTTCCTTTTTGCCCCATATAAAAATGTTCTTTTCAAACGTGGGTAATTTTCATGCACATTTTTATTCATTTTTATGATGATTCATTAGCTGATGAGTGGATACCAACACATATTTGCTGTCAAATCAAATAAAAGCTTCAGACACATAAAAAATGCATAGTCTTCTCTGACACTGGCGCTGTGGTTGACCTGCAGACTGTGGATCATGTGACATGTGTATAAAGACGGTACGTGATGTGTTTGTAATGACACGAGTGAGTCCGCTGCAGCATGTAAAGCAGCAAATGTACCTGTTGTAGATGTCATCGTCCTCTCCTCCCCAGCCCCAATAGTTGTTGGGAAAGCCGTTGATCTTCAAGTATTGCTCTTTACTCAACGAGGAGACGCCTCCAAAATACTGATTGTACGGTAACCTGCAGAGGACAAACAGTTCATTAAAGCTGACCGACATGATCGATCTTGGATATTAAAGGCAGAGGAGCTAAAATGGCTCATTTCAGACAAAGCATGACCTGAGGGATTGCACCAAGGCCAAATATAAGGTAAATTATTATTATTCTAAACTGTGAATCGTGCAAAGTGACTCTAATAAAGTCAAAAAGAAAAACAAAGCTGGACATGATCAGGCCTCACTCAGCTGCAGCCTGCAGAGCATAGAGGAAGCAGCTTTCACTTGTTCTCATAACCAGTTACCATCCTGTACTTGTACAAAGCAGTTTTGTGTAAACACTTCGTGTCGTGATCTGAGTGACAGTGGACATTTTTTCCTTCCATGCTCAGCCTGTTTTTCACAGAACAACAGCAGGAGGTGAAATGACACAGATCAGCTTCTTTGGGCTTCCTGACAGGAAACGCTGCTGCTCAGGGACAGCGGAGACAGGAAACAGGAAGGGAGGTTTTCTTTCAGTACCCACCTCTTTCTCAGTGGTTTGAAAGTCTGTCTGTTCTATTCACTAGAACTACACACTGTCTGCACGATTAACCCGCCCACAACACAGATTCAGTGCTGAGCACATCCAGATCTGAGTACTGACACGTCAGCTCTGCAGTTACTCAGCAGTGCCCTACGACCTGACAGCTGCATGCTGGTAGGATGCTCTGACGCCAAAGTGGCACTTTCGTTTCACACCTCACAGCGAGACCAAAGACAAGGATTTTTAGAAAGAAAAAAAAGACCCTCATTTCTCAGCTATGAATGCTTCAAGGAGGCTTTTTTTAAAATTTATCTTCAGCAACAAGTCTCTTTTACTCCCGAAATGTGACTAATGAGTTCAATCACTTTTGTGTTATATAATTATCCTGGCCTCAAACACAGCATTACAATCAGCAGCTGCACAGCCTCTCCTGTGTTGCAATGTAGTCAGACAGGCTGGAGGATCCAGAAAAAAAAGGAAGAGGATGTTTTTCTCAAAAACTCCTAAATGCATGCCAGCAAGGGCCATTTTTACAGTTCCAGGGTATTGTTATGAACTAATCATGAGATAATTCTGCCGGACCTTGTGTTCGACCTTGGTTGCATAGCTGAGATAAACACGACTCCTTTAAAAGTCTCCTCCCAAAACACCTGAAGAAAACCGCGACTGTGTGTTGGGAACAACAACTGCCTGAAATGATTTTAGCTGACTTGATCCGTGATGCCAGTTATGTGTACGATGTTAAAGATTATTAATTTTACTCATTAGCTACAAAGCATGTATCTGACAGGTATACGGCACATACTATGCTGTCTCAGCTGACCTCAACATACAGAACACACAGAGTTTGACACCATCAGCTCAAAGTATGACAAAGATCCTCAATAACAGGTTAAAAGAAATTGATTAATCATTACTGTCTGTCTGTAAGTACACGTGTAAAATGAGTAAAAATTCGACAGCAGCTTCTTTACAACGAAGAAAAAAATAAAAATTGTTGGTTGTCTGATGTTTGCATTAATTCTTTTTTTTTTAACTTTTGGTGACTCGCTGCAAATATTTGGGTAAGTGAGACTGATAGTGTTGCACACACAACACCATGGTGACCACTTTCAATCGGAAACTGATGGTAAAGGTCACCTGGTGGTAGAAAAACCCATCTCCAAACATTCCTGGTCTGACTCTGATCAACTGCAATCACTCTCAGACAGATTGGTGAAGGTTTCCAAATAACCTCTATTTAACCTCTATTTAAACTTTAATGCAGACAGATCGTCAACATGTTGCAATCAATCTGAATCGGTCTCCACTTATCGGGACTCAACTCAAATCAGCTGGTTGTATTCTGGTTATTTGCAATTAAAACACGGTCCTGCAGCAACTACGTCACAATTTATGGAGGAATTTCTGAACTTCTGTTCTAAATCTACGAGGTTCTGACTGGACTCTGACTGTAAGAAGTTCATATGAATTTCTGTGAATGGAGACAGGAAATGATTTCCAATCACAGTTTTTAATCACTAATAAGCAGACTAACTCCGTCCTATCTCGATGCACCAAAGTTGCTTTGAAGACAACAGTAGAGACTGCATGTTATTGCAGACCTGGTCCCAGACTTTGAAGTAATCATTTCAAAGGCAACGGGATCCCAAGTTCATTGCAGACGGTCATCCCTTTATTTCCTGTGGCGTCTCACCTGAAGCCGAACTTGTCCATGGACACAGACAGGTGCCGAGGCTGGCTGAAGCACTTGTAGGTGTTGCGGTCGTCCATGGGGATGAGGTCGACATCGCTGAAGACGAAGCAGTTGTAATCATACTCCTTCAAGGCCTCTGTGTAGCCAATGTTCAGCAGCTTGGCTCTGTTGAAGGTCTCGTCGCCATCCTGACACACACAGATAATCACGGGGTTAAAAGTGCGGCACTGGTTAAAGAACAGAGCGTGAAGTCAGTCACAAAAAACACTTTCAAACTTGACCTGTATCGTAGAGTATATAATATAGTAGATCAAATGTAACGAATCCAACACCAGGCAAACAATGATGTTTTTTTTTTGTCTCCTTGTTCAGCAGCTTCCTGATCGACTGGTTTGAAGAATGTTGGACAACTTGAACTGTACAAATATGCAGAAACTGATATGAGTGAAAGCCTCCCTCGAGGTAATACAAGACAAAGCTCAGTATGACCTTAAAACATTGCAGGATTTTGAGACAACCCAAACCTTTTAATGAAATTTTACTGGGTTTAAAAATGTTTATGTCTCCACTGACGTAAGATTACAGGGGCTACTTTCAATGCAGCCTAATCTGCATCACCCATTTAGTGGTGACAGACTTTGAGTCTCCTGCTGCACTTTTAATGACTTTATGCAAGTTTGCAGCATTTTTCTTGCATTTGGTATACTTTCTGCTTCATATGAAAAAAAAAGACTTCCTTCAAAGAGAGAGTGAAGTCAGAAGAGCCGTTTGAGGACAATAAGACAGCAGAAGCTGCTCCGAACTGAGGTTATTACAGTGCACTGAAACTATAAACAGATGGACGAAAACTAGAAAAAAAAATATATAGTTAATCCCAGCATGATGGCTCATTCAAGTTATTAGATTGAGTCTTCTGGATTCCTCGGTGACTTGTTACCAGCCACCCAAATCTTCATACCGCCTCGAGGTGATAAATAAAAACCATTTAAGTCACACATTTACACTACCCCATAAAGTAAATAAAACTTCTGAAAGCCTCAGTGCAACTCAAAGCTGGTCTGACAACTTCAAGTCACACTGATCAAATAAAATCCTGTGTGTCTACACTCTTCACTCTTCAATCAAAGGCACAATGCCCAAAAACATCCTAATAGATAGGATTTCTATCTAAAACTAGGTAATTTTAAGAAAAGTTGACCTTTGACCTGGATGTCTACACTACATGGCCACCTGGCGGGATGACAACAATACCTCTGCCTTTTTCTTTTTTTTTTTACAAGTGAGAGGTAAAAAAAACAAAACAAAAGTATCTCGTTGAAGTGTAACATGAGAGAGTGTGAACAGAGACCGCTTTGAACTAAAGCAGATATTTCAGTGGAGTTTTGGTGTACATTTGCAATATCCTCTTATGTTTTAAATTAGTAGATATTCAAATGGAATTTGGTGTGCATTTAAAAAATGTCTAAACGTCTGATGAGTGTGTGACAGTAAGATGCATGCTCAATCATCCAGGTAAGTAAATCCCAGAGGGTTGATTCTGTTCATCTGGACAACCTTCAGAAACATTTCGTCACTCATCCAAGTGACTTCTTCAGTCTCAGGTGACTGCAGGTTTCCCCAACATTATAAACAGTATATCTGCATAATAACTGAAACTAGCTCACTGAATGAACAATGGGCTGTGAGGAAGACCTCACCATCTCTGAATCAAGGACAGGACCTAAGGGTACATCTTTCACCATCTTACAATGCTGTTATTGCAGCCATTCTCCAACTCTTTGCGAATGGTGCTCATGACCATTGTTCACAAACAGACCAGCAGTGAATCCAACACTCTTTCACACGGATCCAGGTCCAGTTGTCCTTCATGATGAATAAAGGAGCTGTGAGCAGCCACGTGGGATGGATGAGAGAAACCTCAGAACTTCATGCCTGTTGCTGCGCTAATAATAACTCAGGTTTCTATGGGAGCAGTAAACAGATCTCAGGTGATTATGCAACAAACGTGAGCACTGAGCAGGTGTGAAGAGAGCCTAAAGATGAAGGTTGATGTACATCTACATAAACTTAAATCTTCAGATTTTCCATCCATAAAGTACAGAAGCCAATTAATGGGTAGTTTCTAAAGTCTAAACCTGACCAAGGTGTATAGAGGGCCTAAACATAACTGAGTTATTGTTAGTGACTAATCTTAACCAAGTAGTTTTTAAATGCTCTAACCAAACAAGCGTTCTTTTTAAAAGACTAAACCAAACATATTTATTTTTAAGGCAAAATCAACCCAACAAAGGAGTTATGTTTCAGCTGACAAGCACACAAAGCTAGAGATCCTTCAGGTGACTTCATGAGGCATGAAGGCAAGTTGAGATCTGCTGCTGCTGCAGATATCTGCATCACAGCAGCTCTGTAGTGTGCTTCAACACGTGTAATCATGCAAAAAAATAAAACTAAGAAGTGCGCCCGAAGGGAATTGGTAAAATTCCTGTTGCCAGAATGAAAAGATCCACAAAGAGGTTAGTAAAGCTTCACAGGAAACAAATACAGTAGAAACAAGTTGGAGCAGATAGAAAACAAGAGAAGAAGGAAGCCTGTATTACCAGTGCGACCCCCTCAGTCAACACCAAACGGGGGTTGAGCCTCAGCGTCTCCAGGGCCACAACCATTGGTCAGAGAGGCCTGACATGCAAAGGGAGGGGAGGTTGGAGGGGTGAGCAGGGGCAGCAAGATAAGCACAGTGAGGAGGAAGAGGAGGAGGAAGGACACACACAAGAGAGAGAAAAACAACAACTGTAAGTCACACAGAGAAACAAAGCAGAAGAAGAAAGTTCAGAAATCAGTCAGGTTATTGAATATGAGGCTCAGTCTTCAGTCACTGGGGTCCATGCAGTTACAACAACACACGCACACACACTACATACAACAGTTGCGTGTGCCAGATGATGTTTGTAAACACTCACTATCACCACATATATTCACCGAGTGTTAAATATTTACGATTCAAACCCTTCAATTTAAAATGATTATAATACAAAACTATTGTTTGGCATTTTCCATCCAATTGTGTGAAATTTTCATCAGCGACAGCCTCCTGCTGGCCTAAGTGCAGACTGATGTTATATTAGCATTTATTTTAAATGAAGTTTTGTGTATGTTTACGTTAGCATATTCAGAGTGAAGGTAAATCAGCAGATATTTGAATGGAGGCTGGGAAACATTTGGATTAGGAGCTCTGTTTGAATACATGCAGAGTGACTGCAGGTAAATTAGGAGATATTTGAATAGAGTTTGGTGGTATAGATAGGCAAAACACTGAGGTCTTTGCTGACTGGAAAAGCAGGTGCTAGGACACCAGTAAACGTGTTTACTCGTCTCTGTTATTTAGGTTTTCTGCAAATGAACTCCCACGTATTTAGCGAATATTCATTCGTTACCTGGGTTCACCTGGGCAGGTGTAAACTGACCCTGATTCTGTCTGCAGGTGGGACACCAGCTCATTTACATGTAAATAACACCCGAGCTTGCTTATCCGTCCTCAGAGGCCTGGTGGCTGGCTTTTATCAAACCAAGCCAGACTGCTAACATTACTGTCAGTGTCTCAGCAGAGATCCTCAGACCAAGCACGCAGACTGTAACTATACGCAAAGTTCTCATTCCCACACAGACAGCAGAAAGCAGCACCCAGAGGCACAACATAATAACAATAACAAATTTCTAACAAGTCTTTAATGGTGGCCTCTACTGCATATCACCAGCTCTCCGGATGCTGTGTAAATACATTTTAACGTTTCAACTATGCAAAGATCCAGAAACACTGGTGAGTTCTGAGCCCCAAAACTAAAAACTGTCCTGTTATTCAAGTAATCAAAATATAATCAACACAGACGAGAGTTATTCATTTTGAATTTTTATTTCAATTCAGTTTCGTTTCCCTTAGTAGGATTTATCAGGAACAGGATCTAAGAAGCTGAGAAAAGGCATTACTATCCAAAAACAACGCTTGATGTCACACAGACACATTCGTTTGTTTAGTTAAACACATCATCATCACCTCCATCTTTGAGTAGCAGAATCTGTCAGAATCTTATCAAACTGTACAACAATAGTTTATTTTGATAATAATTTGCCTGAGTGGGTTTTGTTGGGCTTAAAGTAGATTTAAGCGTATTTACTTCAGTCCTGCTAAGAGAGATGTTAAATAACTCCTCTGGTAATCTGTAAGTGGTGCGAGTAACTGCAATACAATGAATCTTCCTAGTAACCAGAGTCCAATCTAAACCTAAAATTGTTTGAGATGGGTGACTGATCCGACTTGAATTTCAGCTCCAAAGCAACTAACGCCGTTAGTAGTGCTGGGCGATATGACGATATATATCGTGTGGACGATAGAAAAGTGTCTATCGTGCCATTTGTCTTCTATCGTTTCTATCGTTTCTAACCCGAATTTTACAAATTATTACATAAAATATATCATTAACCCTTTACAACCGGTCAGAGCAGGCACACTCCGTTTTCCCTAACTATTTTTAAATCCCTGTAGAACTGTAACCACGTAAGGTAGCGCAATAATGTTTTTTTTTTTGCATATGAAACCGTAGGGGTTGTACTTACATCTTATTCCATTAGCTTGCCCTAGGTCACGGTTTTCTTCCACATATAGCTTTGCAAAAATTGCATAAAAAGCGCTTCCAGCAACAAAAACATAATATTCCAGACTTGCAGCAACAAAAACATAATATTCCAGAAACACGCTTTGCCGATCCGATCAGCTGTTCATAACACTTCCTATGTTGGAATATAAGTCAGCGAAACTATCGCATGTCCACCATTACCTGTCCGAAACCGGAAGTGACGTCACTTTCGCGGAAAATGTAGTTTTTTAAGCTTCAAAGTCTGTTGGTCTTTTTAAAAGTCATGTTTGACTTTATGCTCTTCTGTATCGTTTCTGGGATGCTTAGAAGTCAAATTACACTGTTGGAAATAGTTTATTTTGATGCACATGCTGTTTTTTTGCAAATTTGCATTTATTTATTTTCATTTATATATAAAAATTTGTGTATCTCAAAAATAAAACTATGAAGACACTCAAAATAAATAAATGTAAAGATAAGCTCTGGCGGACTTGGTTCTATGGTAGGTCTTAAAGGGTTAAATAGCCTGTGCAAATATATTAGTGTTGTCTTCTCACTATACATACTCTGAACTTTATGCAAGAGAAAATAAAGTATAAAAAAATGATATTTTTCGCAAAGAAACTGTCTTGTGGTTTTGCAACATGGTGCTGCTTTACATGCACCCGGATTTGCGACATACTTTACAGTAACTCAAAACAAAGACTGCACCCTCTCCACTCGCTGTTTACAGACTGCATACTTTCCAGATGACCACAGGTCAGGTGGTATATCGTGATATATATCGTTATCGTGATATAAAATAATTCATATCGTGATAAATATTTTTTCCATATCGCCCAGCACTAGCCGTTAGTGTTGCTCCAGTTTGTGTTGTGCTGATAAGCTTTCTGCACAACACAAAACACAGTGAACACACCCTCTCTGTGTACTTAAGCAAAAGCCACCAGTCTTTCACTCACACAGTTTCCAGAATGGTCAAAAGTATATGACACTGCGGCCTCCAAACATCAATAGCACTAGAGATCACACTCTCAGTTTCCAAGAATTCACAGTAAATTCTGCTGATTGAAGAAGCTTTGTGTAAGAGAGAAGTTTAGAGTTCTTACTGTGAGATAGTCTGTGAACCACCTGTGGATTTTTATGTTAAACAATCATGATGTGATTGAAGTGTAGACAGAGAAGTTTAACAATGGTATTTCATTAAATGTTCCAGGATTGAAGCCTTTTTTTTTTTTAAACCACTGTTCTCCACCCTAAGAGAAACATTAAGAGCTTTACATCTGGTAGCCACTGCTCCTTTTTAGTTATAAGATGGGGTCCAGTTCAAAAAGAGGCAAAAAAAAAATAAAAAATAAAGATTATCATCTTATTTTTAAACCCCATGGCTTTCTTTCACTACTTCTTTTTCTTGTTAATCTAATACTCAACAGTAATTTTAAAGGTAGTTACTGCATTAACAAAAATGTTTGATTTTGTACAGAGGACTTATTATAAATGGTTTATTCCTGTTGTAAACCAATAGTTAGCTGCATGAATAACTTAACTGACTGGTATTTCTGGTCAGAAGTAGCGATATCAACCCCCTGCACACACCCCAATCAGTCACGTTTGTTCACTTGTGGTCCACAAACTTCCTTTTATCACTGACAGCTGCACACTGCAAAACAAACTCCTGCCATCGCACAGTAAGGGGGAGTGATAGCGATTTCATGTAAGCAACAAGCTGAAGCTTGAATTCCAGGAACGTATGTGGCGTTGTGAGGATAAAGAGCCATTCATGCCAACACCAGCGTCACACAGGCAGGAGACCTGATGTATTATTTTACTATTTGTGAAACCAAACTCTGGATAAACATGCTCTCTCTCATTTCATTTTTACGCAAAGAGGCAAACAGTCCACCCTGTCAAGTAAACAGTGGAACTTATGCATACATGATTTTAATTGTCTCTTTGTTCTCATGTATGAACACACATCGTAAGTGTACCTGGTTGATGACGTAGATCCCGTAGTCGAGCTGCTGCCTTTGCAGGATCGGGTGCAGGTAGTACAGCCAGTACTTAAGGTGCTCTTCTCGGTTGCGGAATGGGATGATGATGGCCACTTTCTGTAGCGCCTCGCAGTCTTTGGGTTTGAAGCGTCCGCCCGGCTGCACGTTGGGGTTCTCCTTTTTTATCAGCTCCAGGCTCACAGGAATGCTAAACTCCACCCGCAGGGGACCCACTGAGGACACAAACACCAACATCAGAGAGTCTGACTACAGAGTAAAGGATCAGCACAACCTTTTCAGGTGGCCACAGCAGAGAGCTTCGCCCACAGGCAAAAAAATGAGCCAAAGTATTATTTTAAAAAAGCAAAATAGAGTGTAGAAAGACAAAAAGTGAAATAATATATAAATATACAGCAACTAGGCCTCATTCACTAACATCCACATGGAAAAATACAGTAGGATAAGTTAATGAATATGAATTATTCCAAATATTCTGGGAGATGGGCAGGTACCCTGGGGGTGCTGAATAGGGCCATAGAAGGCCCTTAGCCCATATGGCATTAGCCATAGAATACCAGAACTGGCAGGTCCACCACTGACGTCCTGCTCATCACAGATGAGAGCAGCTTCACCGTGAGCCCATGTGACAGACGTGAAAGCATATGGAGAAGCCGTGGAGAACAATATGCTCCCTGTAACATCGTTTAGCACGTATGTATTAGTATGGTGGGTCAGTGATGGTCTGGGAGGCATATCTATGGAGGGACGCACACCCCTCCACGGGCTCAGCAACAGCACCCTGACTGCCATTAGATATCAGGATGAAATTCTGGGACCTGTTGTCAGACCATACACTGGTGTAGTGGGCCCTGGGTTCCCGCTGGTGCACAACAATGCCCGGCCTCATGTGGCGAGAGTATGCAGGCAGTTCCTGAAGGATGAAGGAATTGATACCACTGACTGGTCCCCACAGTTGCCTTACCTAAATCCGATAGATTGCGCTCAAAACTTATGTTTGGGTCAACTGCTGAGTTGCAACTCAGACTATCCAGGAGCTCAGTGATCCCCAGGACACCATCTCATCACATCAGGAGCATGGCCCAACACTGTCATGTATGCATACAAGCAGGTGGGGGGGGGGGGGCATACAAACTACTGAGAACCGCTTTTGAGTTGCTGCAATGAAATTTGGGCAAAATGGACTAGCCAGTCACACCTTGATTTTCAGGGTTCAGCCCTCTGTGAGTTGATAATTTTCATTCCCATCAAACGATGCGGAATCCTTTAATGCCAACCATGTCACCGAGATAACCAGCACGCCCTCCCATTAAACTCTGATGTGTTTTCTAACTTTTCTTATAAGCATTATGTATGAATGAATGAAAAGAGCGGCCCCTGAGGAGAGACGAAGTAAAATGTCTCTAAGGTAAACTGCCGTGAAGAGTCTGGTCACATAATCGCCAGGACAAGTTAAATGTGTTTGTGTACGCCTGCGGCTCGTTCTTCCAGTCTGTTCTGGTTTATTCTGACTGAAATGATGTGAGCACAAACAGCAGGACAGAAAACTGTTTTCGTCCTGCAGAACATTTTCCAACCTTCTACAGTTCTCAGTGTGTAATCAGAGAAATATGCTGCTGCAGAAAGAGTCCAAAAGTCCAAACAGCTCATTAACACACAAAGATTTGCGCTCTTCATCCAGAGAGCAGTTAGACGCTGATCTCAGGTCAACAACTTTTATACAGCCTGTATATTCACGTCATTTTCCTGAACACGGAAACATGTCTGCCCGTGCGTTACGGACATCTCTGTAACAGTGACATCATGCCAGACCAGTGCCAAGAAAACTACTAGAACAGAGTCCTACTCATGTCAGATAAAATGTTCTGCTCCTCTGCGAGTCCAAAGTACTATTTCTCACCGTGTGATGACGTGTCAACAGAAACCAAACAGGACTCCCTAACAAAGGAAACGGGAGCACAGCTGGAACCATTTTACCACATCCTTCACTGTTTAGCCTTCCACTCGTGGTTTCAACACAGTTTCACATGTTAATATGTTCATCTTTAAGCCACTTCAAGCTGCTTTCAGCTGGCCATCCCTCTGGATAAAGATTTAAGGTCAGCTATTAAAAGATGTAGGCCTGCGTGAGAACATTTGATTTGTTAAATAGAGCAACGTGCAATCATACTTCGGGAGTTTCGAGATATCCTAATGGAGTTTTGTTTGTTTTTTATAAAGGGGGAGTTAATCTTGAGCTGAGTATTTACAGTCATATATAAAAGTTTGGGCAATGGCTCAATGTTCTCTCTATGATACAGTGAACAACAATCATAAGCATGTCATAAGTTTCAAAGACTTTTACAGTGTAGAGTCCGTATTTACAGTTGTGACTCTCCTTCATAACGTTTTCAATCCTCTGTAGCATGCTGGACTTACCAGCACTCCTAGCTGATCACAGTTTGTGCTTTTAAAGGATTGCCTGTAGGTTTTCAGTTGAATTAAAAGCTGGGACGTTTCCTGCCCATGGATACAAACTGCTGGATAATGTCACTTTGCTCCTGGATCATTCAAGATGGTCTTTGAGGAGATTTAAGGGCAGTCCTTAAAAAGCAGACTTGCACAGATGATTCTACTGGAGCTAGAAGAATTTGGACTGTTTTTAAGTGCTTGTTTGATTCTGGAACCCGAAGGAGGGCTTGGACCCAGAAAGAGCTAATGGCAAATTGTATCCACTTAACAAGGGGATTTCAATGGGCTTCCTTTACTGTGAAAATTCAAACCTATTTGATAGTGAGGGTTCACTTCAGCCAGTTTGCCATCTATGAGATTGGCGCAAACACAGGTCACTTGAGCTAAATAACCCTACAGCTGACCAATCGACTGATCCTACATACTCTTTACTGACCTCTGGCCGTCAGGCCGTAGATTACGTGGAACCACAAGATGGTTCCACGTAATCTGCACAATACTTGAGTAAATATTAGTTAGGATATTAGGAGCTTTTGGTCTTACAGAAACAAATAAGTGTTGTAGAGTGACACCTCTTTATATGACACAATGTCTGGCAGAGTTCACAGAGTCAAACTATTGATCATTTTCACTGCTCATTAATAACCAAGGAGAGCAAACCTAATCCGGCTCAAACAGAAAGAAAATGGACAGTGCACACTGCAAAAAATAAATGAATAAATAAATATATAAATGTCTATAGTAGATTGTGAAAAACCATCTTTTTTGTGTAGCATGAACATCCATACATTGGGTCTTTATCAGTAAAGATAAAGCTATAAAGCTTATGAAAATACAGTAAAACATTTATGTTTTCTGTCAGTCTGGCCGGATTTAAGTCTTTGCCTGGCTGGTTCTGGGCCCCAGGCCTAATGTTTGGCAGCCCTGATTTCGAGTCATACATTTTTTTTTCCAACAGCAAACAAACTCTCTGTATGAGATCACAATTTTAAAAATCCACACTTTCACAAGTTCTCTGTGTAGTTAAAAGTCAAGATGGGTTCAGACTAGTTCGCACTCAGAAACCAAAGAGTGCAATGAAGCTGAATGTCTGTGGGCTGACAGAGCTGATCTGAGAGGTCTGAGGGGGTCCGAGAGGTCACAGCTGAGGAAACGGTGAGATCATCAGACTAATAACAAACATCCTGATCAAAGTTACACAAACTGATCAAACTGAAAGTCCAGACAAACACGCAGAGAGAACGTTTATGAAAGAGCACACACGACTCGTACTAAAAGTGTACCTGCACTACAAAATATTTTATAACACTGTCTGCACCTGTGATTTAGAACAGACTTGTTTTTAAAACCACAGCCCATCTCATAAAGGACACATTTCATTCAACCAAAAATGCAAAGCACCTCATGAATGTGGATTCTCTCCTTTTAGTGGCAGCACTCTAGCTAAAACCTGCAGCAGGCTGGAGAACTGGTTCATGGGTGCTGCTATGCCAAAATCACAGAGGTTGCAGAACAAGACGAGGACTCCAAGCTGCAGTCCAACACGGAGGAGATGGAGTGTGTCTGTGGGAGGAGAGACGCACTCGAGAGCCAGCTGGTCTGAACATTTCCGATAAAGGGGATCTGTAAGCGTTTTTTATCTTATAAATCCGAACTTTGACATGAGGTGTGTGTGTGTTTGTGTGTGTGTTTATAAAGGAAGCCTCAGGACTCGAGACCTCAGCTCAGATGTGAACAGACAACATCTGGTTTCCTCTACGCTACCTCCTCAGAGACTCGTAAGCCTGCAAACTGCTGCTGCTGCTGCTGTCGGCTGTTTTTCACAAACAAAGCATGGAGGACGAGCAGCTTTAGCAGAAACCCGAGCTCCAGCAGAAACTCAGTTAGAGGAGGAGCATGTACAGAGGCTCTGATTGGCTTGCATTATCTCACATCTGGAGAACATCCCAGCACCTCTGACTGCATCCCCACACCAGGAGGAGACACGAGGAGAAAGGAAACACCTTATTAGAGATCTTTAGATCACAGCTGGATGACACTGAGATTTAATGTGAGCCCAAACTACGAAGTTCAAAAGTAACCGAACACCTGGCTGCAGCTGTATGTCATATCTCCTAAACGCTGTTTGGACTCCAATCAGATGAACTCAAGAACACACAAAACTCCCCCATAAATCAAGCCCACTCTGGTGATTAAACTGGAGCCATCTGCAACCCCACAGATTCATGAAACCTAACGTGGAAGCAGCTCATGGTGTTCTTCCACCTCATCTATTTAAAAAGTAACAACAATTACTCTCGTTTTGGTTATTTCAATCTTAACTGTCAATCTTTCATGTGATATTGAAAAAAGTTGTTTCCAGCTGGCTAAAAAATAAATAACGGGTAAATGGTAATAAAGTTGCCAACAATAAAGTTAAAACTTTTCGTTGTTTTGGGTTTTTGGGGATTTAGTTTGTAATTTGTAACCGTCCACAGACAAAGATTAGTTGGAAGAGGTATTAACTGGCAGTAATCCTCTTCGGCTTAATCAGCACAATACTATCATAGGAATGATTTCTCAGCTTGGGAGATTCCGGCCCTCTGAGGAGCACATGAATGCAAACGTGCATGCACTCTTATTATTAAAGCAAATTAATCACATTTTTGAGGTTTAAGACTGTCAGGAGTGATTAAATTTTTAATATTTTCCATGTCTAATTGGTTTACTTAAAAAACAAAAAACATTAAAGCTTTCACACTGCTAGATTTAGCACGTGTCCATAAAATTCATACACATATGCAATTTGACAAGATGAGTCATTTGAATTCTCCAAATACAAAGGAAAGGTGCTTTAATGCTTCCTTTATTACCTCATACATACACTGCAGTATCCTTTATGGAAGGAGAGGAGATAATGCTGTCCCATAATTCATAGTGACGCAGACATGAGAAGCCTTAATAAGGAGGAAGAATGGAGTTACACTGGCTCTTTTTTTGTAATGACTTTTTCATGGTAACAAACTGTTAGCATGAAGTCAGAGCACAAGTTCTTATCAGTCGTACTTCAGAGCTATCTTTGACCTCATGACAGAAGGAGGCAGGAGGTATTTTTGGACCGAGATGCCATTTCAGCCATTTCCAGGTAAACTTCAAAATATATCATGTACCACAAACATATTTGGTTAATCTAGTCCACGGATCTCAAAGTTATTTTGCATCATGGATCAGTGAAAGTATATAACAAAATGTGTAAAATTACAGAAAATATAACTGCTGACGGTTCATTGGCCAGACTCTCCTGTAAATATAACATATGAAGTTTTTGTTCATTCACAGAAGACTTCCTTGAACTCGCTGTAAAACGGGAAAAAAAAGAAAAAGTAATTTCTATACCAGAAGGTGAACCCTTTTTTTTCTTTGTGTATCTATTACTATTGCAGGGAGGGGTCTTTATCAATATAAAAAGCTGTAAACCCTATGAAAATACAGGTAAGGAGTCTGTGCACTCCTTCACGTTTTCCAAACTTGACACACCTGATCAAGTCTAAAGATCTCAGCTAAATTGTAAAGCCTTGTCTGTTCACTTATCCTGATACTGGAGCAGATCCTGAAGCTTGAGCTTCATATTTAAATCATACTTTTGAAACCTGTAAGTTTCATTTCTGCCAGCATCACTGAAAGTAGGTGCTCTCTAATGCCATAAAGTGGGAACAGGAAGTGATCTGTAACTCGATTGTGCAACAGGCAAAACGAGTACAGGAATGTGGCTTTAAGGCAGCCACATTCCTGAATGAAACTCTTCAACTGCCATTTTCATTTATTTAATATCGTAGAGGTCTGGACTGTTTGTTGGACAAGATGAGCACGTGAAGGCGTCTCTTTGAGTAACTGTTCTCGCGCCTCTCCTCCACAGCAGAGGGATGAGCCACACATAAATAATAACAACCAGTATGAACTAAGTTTAGTAGATAAAGCTACCCTAACTGTAGTTTTTGACAGGAAAGGAAGACACGATGTCCAGTGTGCTGCTTTTCTCTCCCACGACTCGTGCAAGTTCAGTTACTAGTTTTGACATCTTAATCTTAAATTGTCTCAGGAGCAAACCTGCAAGAATCTGCAGGTCTTTTCATTTGAACCGTTCAGAAAGCACTTTGAAATTGTAAATTTCTGATTGAAAACAAGAGTAATTTTTCATTTAATATCTTAAACAATGCTGTCACAGCATCGTCAACCTGAAAAGGATCAGCGCAAGAGAATGGATGGATGGATCTTAAACAATGTCTTACCCCTGCAATAAAGCAGCATTTCCAACCTCAGGCAGTTATTAAAAAAAATCCAGCTCCACAAACAGTTTCTAAAACAAAAATTCAAACACTCAAGTGACCTCATTTGTTCTTGGTGATTAAACTTAAAGGAGCAGTACAGTATCTTTCTACAGAAATACAGTGAGGTGTCGGGAGCGAACAAGTATACTATTTAAGCCCCAAATGCTTGGTTTAAATTGTTAATAATCTGCATTTATGCCGTTAAAAAGTAAACGATCGTCAGAATATGAGTTTGGAATAAAAGAAAACAATACTAATACAAAAGTATATTTATTGTTTTTGGTAGTTGAAGCTAAAAAGTCTGTTTGAATAGGTTATTAAGTCACAGAAACCAATACTGTCACAATTCTACTGCCCTGTTTCCTATTAAAAGGTGAGGACCGAAACTAGTCAATCTCCGAGGTTTGTGGTGTTTTAAACCTTTAAACAGACTCTGGACCTCAGAACCGGGGTTCTGGCTAGTCTTACCCAGCAGGGGGGACGTCTCGGGGCATTTCTCCAGCTTCTTCACCGGCTGCTCCAAGACTTTCCCCTCCTCGGAGACTTTATTCCCGTTTTTCGCAGGCTCGAGTCCGGAGATCACCACCGGGTTGGTATTCTGGCTCTTAGGGATGTTATTATTGGACTGCTGATTCTGAACGAAGGCGAGGCGGAAATCGAAGGAGCGGACATAGAAGACCACGGTGACGGCGATGTGGAGAAAACAGAGCAGCACCACCAGCTTACAAATCCGGTGGAGGACGCTGAAGTTGACGGAGGGGTCTCCGGGCATCCTGGCTCGCACAGTCCCGGAGGTGTTTCGTTAAAACCCGGCCGATGAAGCGGAAATAACGTCTGTTTCCCCTGGTCGCTTAATGTTATCTGCTTTCAGACTCCATTTTCCTGCAAGTTGTCGGGAAAGTTTCCAAGTTTCCAGTGATATCCGGTCAAAATAAGAGCGAAATGTCGCGGGAATAAAGCGAATAACCGAGATGTAAAAAAAAGAAAAAAAAACACAAAAACGAGCTCTGTCACGTTCAGGTGGATGGTAAATTAATTAGTTTGCCCCTCAGTTCCGGTTTAAAATAAACTCACAGCTACGCGGCTCGGAAACGTCGTGTTTCCGTTAAACGGCTCATTTAAAGTTGGCTAACAAACGTAAACAAATCCCGCTGATAAGTTCTGAAAAGTGCTCGAGAGAAACATCCGTATGTCAGCCAGTACCGGAGCCGGGAGCAGCAAACGTCAGTTCGGACAGTGAGCTGCGAAGTTCCGGAGAAAGTGGATAAACTTTCGTGTGCCGCGGAGGACACCAACCTGTCAGTGTGACGAAACTACAGTTAACACCTCCGGTATCAGACTTTCATAATAAAACACAAAACCACCCGGAGTGCCGTTTCTCTGTATCCTTACCATTGACTCAATGATCCTTACTAATGAATTATATGTTATAAGTTAATCCCACTAATCAGTCAGTCAGTCGGTGAATTAATCAATCAAGAAGTCTTTGTCTATATAAAACATGGACGTATCCATTGATAAGTTTTTTCTTTTATTGACAAACACATTTTTCTTTCAATTATTTAGCACAATATAATCCCCCCCACCACCCCAAGGGAGGGAGCAGGTAATCACTCTGTTTGTTAGCATCCACAGTTTTAAAGACATACCTTGCATTTGACCTTTACCATCACTCTCACTGCCCAAGGCCAAAGTTAATTGAAAGAAAAAAATTCAGGAAACCTGAGTGTCCACATATGAAAAGGCAACTCACTTTTGAACCTGTGCAATACAGTGCCCTAAAATGTCACAATGAGGCACATAGTGATTAATATAACGTTTCTACCGCTTATAGAAGCCAAAGATTTCAACCAGTTCTGCTCCAGTCATATAGAAAAACATAATAAAAGACGCACCACACCATTTTATCTATCGCTGTTAATCGGCTGTGTACCACAGGCCTTTAAGTACTTTCATGATTAATTTTAAAGGCCATCATTGTCTTAGGCCAATCTCCAACCTTCCTTTTCTCTGAAGATGTTTATTTGAAGAGATCCAGTCAGGTTTCAGAGCTCATCACAGTACAAAAAACAGCTTTAGTGAAGGTTCCAAAAGATCTTCTTATTCTAACAGTGGAGAGGCAGACCTAGGCCAAACTGTAGAGGTGAGAAGAATTGTCAGATGATTAATGAGATAAAATCTAATGTAAGAACTACTGGAACTCAAATCAGAAATTATTGTTAAACATAAAAAATACGCAACTGTCAAAATTATTAGAGCACCAAATCATTTAGGATGTATCAGATTATTGAATTAAATTACTCACATAATCAGTTACTTTTTTATGCTAATATGCTAGGCTGACGATAACAGCAGAGAATAAAATTGACTAAACTCTTATTTGGTTCTTCTCTCCTAATGCTTAGCCAGACTTTTATTTTGAAGGCAAACGCAACACTTTTCCTGGAGGAAGTTCGACGTAACTTCCGGTTAAGCAAATCAGTCCAACCCTTCTCAATCAGTGACGTCTTCTTACCGCCTACAGACTTCATAAATCTTTTATTTGCGTTATGAATCACGGACCACGAGAGCCACGCGCATCGAAATAAAGAATTCTGTGCTGAAATAATGTATTGTAGAATAAATTCTCCATTTGTAAATTCATTTTTGAATTCCAATTTAATAAACTGATTTTTAAAATGTTTTTTAAAAACTTCATTTCAAAAAACATTTTTGAATTGCACTTTAATAAACTGCATTTCAAAATCCAATTTCCCTTTCCTGTTCGCTCAGGGATTAATTTTTGGACTAGCTGCTGGTTTAGCTGTTGGATTAACAACTTCATTTTAAAAATCCTGCGGCTATTCAAATTAGCCACACCGTGAGATGTAAGGAGCTCTCTGATTGGTTGGACAGACACAGGCTGTCTGCCTGAATTTTTTTTTTTTTAGCTCATTCCTTCGCCCTGCTAAGAAGCGTGTGTGCTTGTACAAAGGCCGTTCAACCTCGGGATCTACACTCGGCTCGACACGGATATGTGAAGAATGACGGGACCCTGCAGCGAAACGGAGAGCCAACTTCTGACTGAGTGCCTGTTTACGCAGTCTGACCACCTGTTGAACGTAACGTGCTAACATGGCTAACGCTAGCATCACCGCACGTAGCCCCGTTATTTTAAGGTCATCTTAGCTTATGAAAATTTTACGTCGCAGCTGTACGAGCTCGCTACGTGTTTTGTAAGCTGCTGTGCTCTTCACAAATAAAGCTGGAAGCAGCTCAGACTATTAGAACCAGCACTGAGGCCTGTTACATTTATACAGTGTTAGAGCAATGGCTGCAACCTACAGCCTTTAAACTAGCGATTACAATGCTGACAGTAAACTCGTCAGTCCAGATGTTACCGCATTACTTTGTGATACTTAGAGTTAAAACAACTGAGACAGGCTGATTAAAATAACAGCTGTCAGTTCTCTCATTCCTTATATCAAGACTGGAGATCACACTACTGATTTCAGTTCATTTAATATGTGAGTGCACAGATTCATTCTCAACTGGACATAAATGATGATCAAAGTTTGTATATATGATAAATTCATCAAATCCCAGCCTCTAACACAGTGCGCTGAATCTTAGCTTTGAATGTCCAGTATATTCTAATCAGTACAATTTAAGCATTCACTGAACCTACAGTATCTACACCTGTGTGGCAAATGTGTGGTAAAGACACAGATAATGAAATGTAATTATTAATACAATATACATCATGAGAAATGAAAGCTGAAATTGATTCAGTTTAGTACTTTTCTCTGTATGCTCTGTGATTTTAAAGGCCTTAAATTCTGTGATATATACTGTAAATGATTTTCACAGAGGTCTTAAAGTAGTTAAATCACTGCTGATAGTCTGGTTGTTTATATTTTCACATGTTTTTGTGTCTGTAGGGCTGTTTGATTTGGACTCCTCTGCGAGATGAGGACACACCCACATCTGTTCCAAACTGCAGCCATTGATGGTGTTAATGCTCTTAGTCAGCTTTGGGGCATTAGACACACACACTGGAAAACCAGCACCTGGACTTCATGCAGGAGAGACAGCCTCAGTGATGATGGACTCTGTATCCTCTACTTTACCTCCTAATCTCTTTCTCCTTTAACACACAATTAAAATCACTCCAAAAGAGTCTAAACTTACTGAGGAAGTCTCTAACTTGTACACATTTGTACTTTTACTTGTTTTCTGAGTTATATTTAAGAAGAGTAAAGTTATTCACATATATACATATATGTGTGTGTGTGTGTGTGTGCGCGCGTGTGTGTGTGTGTGTGTATTATAAATATATATATATACACACACACACACACATATATATATACACACATGTATATGTATACATATATATATATTAAAGGCTGTAAAAAAAATTAACGAAAAAAACGAAATAAAAAATAGAGAAGTACATTAAATGAAATGAAATAAATCATACTAAACTGAAATAAAATGACTTAAATGAATTACACAAAGTAAAATTAAAGCTGCAAGCAGCGATATGAGGGCCCTCGCACCCCAGCATGTCGAGCCAAGCCCAACATCTAAAAACCAGCGCTTCAGATCTGATGTCACATTGATGGAATTCATGCATTTATCCACCAGCTTAAATTTTATGTCATTCAACTATTATTATAGTCATCCCACTAGGTGGCGCTCTAACCATTACTGACAAATGGCATAATAAACATTTCCGAGCTCGAGTCTCATCACACCTGCCATCTTTGGGAGAGATTGGACATTTTGTTTTGGAGTGACAGCAGATTACTGCTTTTTGGCGAGGGATTGAAACTCCACGTGCCGCCATGACCACCCCGTTTCCCTGAACGTTAAAAGCTTCGCAATTTAACATCACAAAGGTCTTTAGATTCAACACACTGGAGATTGGGTCAATATGATGAAATCCCTTGGAGGAGTTCGTCAAAGAAAGGTGCCTGAAAAGTAGCGAAATTGTCGCCAAAATTACACATTAATTTCAAAATGGCTGACTTCCTGTTGGATTTGGGATATTGCTCCAAGAGACTTTTTTGTACATCTTGATATCTTCCATAAGCCTACCAGGTTTCAGACTCATAGATAAAACACAGAGCAGGGGCTGTTGTTTTGAAATTTTGTAGGGGGCGCTGTGGAGCCATTTTGGGCTATTCAATGAAAATGGTAAAATAACAAGAAAGCCCTCATCACATTGGAGGTGTGCGCCAAATTTCAAGACATTTTAAACTTTCCAAGCCCCTCAAAAGGCACTTCATTGTTCATGGTGAACTGCGTTGCCACCAGGGTGCGCCGTTCAGTTTAAAGTCACAATTTTCTCACTGAAGCATCATGAGGGACTGATGGTGATATTCACCGCTTTTGAAGTGGCCACGATGAACCTGTAAAAGTCAGTACAACAAAATGAAAGACATGACATTTCCTGTTGCCACTAGGTGGCGCTCTTCGTATTCTTGACAATGGGCACATCAATCTGTTCAGGGCGGGTCTGTTATCATGCCTATAAAGTCTGGTTCTGATCAGACTGGATTTGATTGAGTTATACTAATTTGTTTCTTCATGGCGAGACATCAATGTTCGCCATGCTGCAGGGGTCACACCCTCTGACGAAAAGTCACAGTTTTCACTGTAACCCAAGACCAACTCCTTAAGGCTTTCCTGGAGAAATTTGAGGGTGCAAATGTCACCCATCACAATACTGTACCCCAAAGTGTAAAACATGACATTTCCTGTTGCCACTAGGTGGCGCTGTCCCTGGTGTCAAATATGGCAGTCGAAATATGTTCAGGGGTGGAGCCTTATCATATGTGTGCTCTTTGGTCCACGTCGGACCATGTATGACAGAATGAGTGACAATAAGATTTTCATGGCAAGTCATCGAAATTCGCCATGGCGCCACGGCCTCACGGTATTGTGAAAACTCAAAAGCTCCGCAATTTAACATCGCCCAGGTGTGTAGTTGACACAGACCAAAGATGAAGCTTATACATTCAAATCCCAAGGAGGAGTTCGAAAAAGTTCGAGGCATGGAAATGGCAAAATTAGAGCCAAAATGTCACCTTCAATCCAAAATGGCGGACTTCCTGTTGGGTTTGCGTCAATGGTCCCAATAACTTTTTTGTTCGTCTTGGCATGATACACATGTGTGCCAAATTTCATACATGTAGCTCAAAAGATGTGTTCGTAGGGCTGCATTTAACAACGCATAGGTGGCGCTACAGACCCATTTCCCACTGCTCATATGTGTAACCATTAAAATACAAAATTTTTCACCAGACCTGACATGTGTGCAAAATTTCATGAGTTTTTGAGCATGTTAAAGCCCTCAAAAAGGCAATTCATTTCAATGAAAAATAATAATAATTAAAGCTGCAAGCAGCGATACGAGGGCCCTCGCACCCCAGCACGTCGAGCCACGCCCAACACCTAAAACCAGCACGTCCCATCTGATGTCACATTGATGGAATTCATGCATTTAATCACCAGCTAACATTTCATCTCATTCTATCATGATTATAGTCATCCCACTAGGTGGCGCTCTAACTATTACTGACAAATGGCATAACAAACATTTCTGAGCTCGATTCTCATCATAACTGCAACTTTTTGGAAAGATTGGACATTGTGTTTTTGAGTGACAGCAGATTACTGCTTTTTGGCGAGTAATTGAAACTCCACGTGCCGCCATGACCACCCTGTTTCCCTGAACGTAAAAAGCTTCGCAATTTAACATCACAAAGGTCTTTAGATTCCACACACTGGAGATTGGTTCAATATGATGAAATCCCTTGGAGGAGTTCGTCAAAGAACGGGGCCTGAAAAGAGGGGAAAATTACACATTCATTTTAAAATGGCTGACTTCCTGTTGGATTTGGGATATTGCTCCAAGAGACTTTTTTGTACATCGTGATATCTCCTATAAGCTTACCAGGTTTCAGACTCATACATAAAACACAGAGCAGGGGCTGTTGTTTTGAAATTTTGTAGGGGGCGCTGTGGAGCCATTTTGCGGTATTCAGTGAAAATGACCACATAACAAGATAGCCCTCATCACATTGGAGGTGTGCACCAAATTAGAAGAATTTTAAACTTTCCAAGCCCCTCAAAATCCACTTCAACTTTGATGGTGAACTGCATTGCCACCAGGGTGCGCCGTTCAGTTTAAAGTCACAATTTTCTCACTGAAGCATCACGAGGGACTGATGGTGATATTCACCGCTTTTGAGGTGGCCACGATGAACCTGTGACAATCAGTACAACAAAATGTAAGACATGACATTTCCTGTTGCCACTAGGTGGCGCTCTAACCATTACTGACAAATGGCATAACAAACATTTCCGAGCTCAAGTCTCATCACGCCTGCGACCTTTGGGAGAGATTGGATATTGTGTTTTTGAGTGACAGCAGATAACTGCTTTTTGGCGAGTGATTGAAACTCCACGTGCCGCCATGACCACCCCGTTTCCCTGAACGTAAAAAGCTTCGCAATTTAACATCACAAAGGTCTTTGGATTCCACGCACTGGAGATCGCGTAAATCTAATGAAATCCCTTGGAGGAGTTCGTCAAAGAACGGTGCCTGAAAAGACGGGAAAATGTCGCCAAAATTACAGATTAATTTCAAAATGGCTGACTTCCTGTTGGATTTGGAATATTGCTCCAAGAGACTTTTTTGTACATCTTGATATCTCGCACAAGCTTACCAAGTTTCAGACTCATAGATAAAACACAGAGCAGGGGCTGTTGTTTTGAAATTTTGTAGGGGGCGCTATGGAGCCATTTTGCGCTATTCACAGAAAGTGATCACATATCAAGAAAGCCATCATCACATTGGAGGTGTGCGCCAAATTTCAAGACTTCTTAAACTTTCCAAGCCCCTCAAAAGGCACTTCATCTTTCATGGTGAACAGCGTTGCCACCAGGGTGCGCCGTTCAGTTTAAAGTCACAATTTTCTCACTGAAGCATCATGAGGGACTGATGGTGATATTCACCGCTTTTGAAGTGGCCACGATGAACCTGTGAAAATCAGTGCAACAAAATATAAGACATGACATTTCCTGTTCCCACTAGGTGGCGCTCTACGTATTCCTGAGAATGGGCACATCAATCTGTTCAGGGCGGGTCTGACATCATGCCTTTAAAGTCTGGTACGGATCAGATTGGATTTCATTGAGTTACACTACTCTGTTTCTTCATGGCGAGACATCAATGTTCGCCATGGTGCAGGGGTCACACCCTCTGATGAAAACTCACAGTTTTCACTGTAACCCAAGACCAACTCCTTAAGGCTTTCCTGGAGAAATTTGAGGCCGCAGATGTCACCCATTACAATACTGTACCCCAAAGTGTAAAACATGACATTTCCTGTTCCCACTAGGTGGCGCTGTCCCTGGTGTCAAATATGGCAGTTGAAATGTGTTCAGGGGTGGAGCCTTATCATATGTGTGCTCTTTGGTCCAGGTCGGACCATGTATGACAGAATGAGAGACAATAAGATTTTCATGGCGAGTCATCGAAATTCGCCGTGGCGCCACGTCTTCACCGTATCGCGAAAACTCAAAAGCTCCGCAATTTAACATGGCCCAGGTGTGTAGTTGACACTGACCAAAGATGAAGCTTATACGACCAAATCCCAAGGAGGAGTTCGAAAAAGTTCGAAGCATGGAAATGGCAAAATTGGAGCCAAAACGTCACCTTCAATCCAAAATGGCGGACTTCCTGTTGGGTTTGCGTCAATGGTCCCACAGACTTTTTTGTTCGTCTTGGCATGATACACATGTGTGCCAAATTTCATACATGTAGCTCAAACCGTGTGTTCGTAGGGCTGCATTTAACAACGCATAGGTGGCGCTACAGAGCCATTTCCAAGTGCTCATGTGTAAAACCATTAAAATATAAAATTTTTCACCAGACCTGGCATGTTCGCAAAATTTCATGAGTTTTTGAGCATGTTTAGGCCCTCAAAAAGGCCCTTGTTTTGCCTGAATAATAATAATAATTAAAGCTGCAAGCAGCGATACAAGGGCCCTCGCACCCCAGCACGTCGAGCCACGCCCAACACCTACAACCAGCACGTCCCATCTGATGTTACATTGATGGACTTCATGCATTTAACCACCAGCTAACATTTCATCTTATTCAATCATGATTATAGTCGTCCCACTAGGTGGCGCTCTAACCATTACTGACAAATGGCATAACAAACATTTCCGAGGTCAAGTCTAATCACGCCTGCGACCTTTGGGAGAGATTGGACATTGTGTTTTTGAGTGACAGCAGATTACAGGTTTTTGGCGAGTGATTGAAACTCCACGTGCCGCCATGACCACCCCGTTTCCCTGAACGTAAAAAGCTTCGCAATTTAACATCACAAAGGTCTTTGGATTACACACACTGGAGATTGGGTCAATATGATGAAATCCCTTGGAGGAGTTCGTCAAAGAATGAGGCTTGAAAAGAGGGGAAAATGTCGCAGAAATTACACATTAATTTCAAAATGGCTGACTTCCTGTTGGATTTGGGATATTGCTCCAAGAGACTTTTTTGTACATCTGGATATCGTCCATAAGCCTACCAGGTTTCAGACTCATACATAAAACACAGAGCAGGGGCTGTTGTTTTGAAATTTTGTAGGGGGCGCTGTGGAGCCATTTTGCGCTATTCAAGGAAAATGGTAAAATAACAAGAAAGCGCTCATCACATTGGAGGTGTGCGCCAAATTTCAAGACATTTTAAACTGTCCAAGCCCTTCAAAATCCGCTTCATCTTTCATGGTGAACTGCGTTGCCACCAGGGTGCGCTGTTCAGTTTAAAGTCACAATTTTCTCACTGAAGCATCACGAGGGACTGATCGTGATATTCACCGCTTTTGAGGTGGCCACGATAAACCTGTGAAAATCAGTACAACAAAATGAAAGACATGACATTTCCTGTTGCCACTAGGTGGCGCTCTATGTATTCCAGACAATGGGCACATCAATCTGTTCAGGGCGGGTCTGACATCATGTCTGTAAAGTCTGGTACTGATCAGACTGGATTTCATTGAGTTATACTAATTTGTTTCTTCATGGCGAGACATCAATGTTCGCCATGCTGCAGGGGTCACACCCTCTGACGAAAACTCACAGTTTTCACTGTAACCAAGGACCAACTCCTTAAGGCTTTCCTGGAGAAATTTGAGACTTCAGATGTCACCCATCACATTTCTGTACACCAAAGTGTAAAACATGACATTTCCTGTTCCCACTAGGTGGCGCTGTCCCTGTTGTTAAATATGGCAATTGAAATATGTTTAGGGGTGGAGCCTTATCATATGTGTGCTCTTTGGTCCAGGTCGGACCATGTATGACAGAATGAGAGGCAATAAGATTTTCATGGCGAGTCATCGAAATTCGCCGTGGCGCCACGGCCTCACAGTATCACGAAAACTCAAAAGCTCCGCAATTTAACATGGCCCAGGTGTGTAGTTGAAACTGACCAAAGATGAAGCTTATACAACCAAATCCCAAGGAGGAGTTCGAAAAAGTTCGAGACATGGAAATGGCAAAATTGGAGCCAAAATGTGACCTTCAATCCAAAATGGCGGACTTCCTGTTGGGTTTGCGTCAGTGGTCCCAATGACTTTTTTGTTCGTCTTAGCATGATACACATGTGTGCCAGTTTTCATACATGTAGCTCAAACGATGTGTTCGTAGGGCTGCATTTAACAAGGCATAGGTGGCGCTCCAGAGCCATTTCCCAGTGCTCATATGTAAGACCATTAAAATACAAAATTTTTCACCAGACCTGGCATGTGTGCAAAATTTCATGAGTTTTTGAGCATGTTAAAGCCCTCAAAAAGGCCCTTGTTTTGCCTGAATAATAATAATAATAATAATAATAATAATAATAATAATAATAATAAGAAACAGAGCAGATACAATAGGGCCTTCGCACTCTCGGTGCTCGGGCCCTAATTAAAGCTGCAAGCAGCGATATGAGGGCCCTCGCACCCCAGCACGTCGAGCCAAGCCCAACACCTAAAACCAAGCACGTCCGATCTGATGTCACATTGATGGAATTCATGCATTTAACCACCAGCTAAAATTTCATCTCATTCAACCATTATTATAGTCGTCCCACTAGGTGGCACTCTAACCATTACGGACAAATGGCATAACAAACATTTCCGAGCTCGAGTCTCATCACACTTGCGACCTTTGGGAGAGATTGGACATTGTGTTTTTGACTGACAGCAGATTACTGCTTTTTGGCGAGTGATTGAAACTCCATGTACCGCCATGACCACCCCGTTTCCCTGAACGTAAAAAGCTTCGCAATTTAACATCACAAAGGTCTTTAGATTCCACAGACAGGAGATCGCGCCAATGTGATGAAATCCCTTGGAGGAGTTCGTCAAAGAACGGTGCCTGAAAAGAGGTGAAAATGTCCCCAAAATTACACATTAATTTCAAAATGGCTGACTTCCTGTTGGATTTGGGATATTGCTCCAAGAGACTTTTTTGTACATCTTGACATCTACCATAAGCTCACCAGGTTTCAGACTCATAGATAAAACACAGAGCAGGGGCTGTTGTTTTGAAATTTTGTAGGGGGCGCTCTGGAGCCATTTTGCACTATTCAAGGAAAGTGATCACAAAACAACAAAGCCCTCATCACATTGGAGGCGTGCGCCAAATTTTAAGACTTTTCACACTTTCCAAGCCCCTCAAAAGCCACTTCAATGGTCATGGTGAACTGGGTTACCACCAGGGTGCGCCGTTCAGTTTAAAGTCACAATTTTCTCACTGAAGCATCACGAGGGACTGATGGTGATATTCACCGCTTTTCAGGTGGCCACGATGAACCTGTGAAAATCAGTGCAACAAAATGAAAGCCATGACATTTTCTTTTGCCACTAGGTGGCGCTCCTCGTATTCCTGACAATGGGCACATCAATCTGTTCAGGGGGGGTCTGACATCATGCCTGTAAAGTCTGGTATGGATCAGATTGGTTTTCATTGAGTTATACTAATTTGTTTCTTTATGGCGAGGCATCAATGTTCGCCATGCTGCTGGGGTCACACCCTTTCGCGAAAACTCACAGTTTTCACTGTAAGCCAAGACCAACTCCTTAAGGCTTTCCTGGAGAAATTTGAGGCTGCAAATGTCACTCATCACAATACTGTACACCAAAGTGTAAAACATGACATTTCCTGTTCCCACTAGGTGGCGCTGTCCCTGGTGTCAAATATGGCAGTTGAAATATGTTCAGGGGTGGAGCCTTATCATATGTGTGCTCTTTGGTCCACGTCGGACCATGTATGACAGAATGAGAGACAATAAGATTTTCATGGCGAGTCATCGAAATTCGCCGTGGCGCCACGGCCTCACAGTATCGCGAAAACTCAAAAGCTCCGCAATTTAACATGGCCCTGGTGTGTAGTTGACACTGACCAAATATGAAGCTTATACGACCAAATCCCAAGGAGGAGTTCGAAAAAGTTCGAGGCATGGAAATTGCAAAATTAGAGCCAAAATGTCACCTTCACTTGCAAATGGCGGACTTCCTGTTGGGTTTGCGTCAATGGTCCCACAGACTTTTTTGTTCGTCTTGGCATGATACACATGTGTGCCAAATTTCATACATGTAGCTCCTACGATGTGTTCGTAGGGCTGCATTTAACAAGGCATAGGTGGCGCTCTAGAGCCATTTCTCAGTGCTCATATGTAAAACCATTAAAATACAAAATTTTTCACCAGACCTGGCATGTGTGCAAAATTTCATGAGTTTTTGAGCATGTTTAGGCCCTCAAAAAGGACCTTGTTTTGCCTGAATAATAATAATAATAATAATAATAATAATAATAATAATAAGAAGAAGAAGAAGAAGAAACAGAGCAGATACAATAGGGCCTTCGCACTCTCGGTGCTCGGGCCCTAATTAAAGCTGCAAGCAGCGTTATGAGGGCCCTCGCACCCCGGCATGTCGAGCCACGCCCAACACCTACAACCAGCACGTCCGATCTCATGTCACATTGATGGAATTCATGCATTTAACCACCAGCTAAAATTTCATCTCATTCAGTCATGATTATAGTCATCCCACTAGGTGGCGCTCTAACCATTACTGACAAATGGCATAACAAATATTTTTGTGCTCGAATCTCATCATAACTTTGACCTTTGGGAGAGATTGGACATTGTATTTTTGAGTGACAGCAGATTACTGCTTTTTGGCGAGTGATTGAAACTCCACGTGCCGCCATGACCACCCCGTTTCCCTGAACGTAAAAAGCTTCGCAATTTAACATCACAAAGGTCTTTAGATTCCACACACTGGAGATTGGGTCAATATGATGAAATCCCTTGGAGGAGTTCGTCAAAGAACGGTCAATGAAAAGAAGGGAAATTGTCGCCAAAATTACACATTAATTTCAAAATGGCTGACTTCCTGTTGGATTTGGGATATTGCTCCAAGAGACTTTTTTGTACATCTTGATATCTTCCATAAGCTTACCAGGTTTCAGACTCATACATAAAACACAGAGCAGGGGCTGTTGTTTTGAAATTTTGTAGGGGGCGCAGTGGAGCCATTTTGGGCTATTCAATGAAAATGGTAAAATAACAAGAAAGCGCTCATCACATTGGAGGTGTGCGCCAAATTTGAAGACTTTTCAAATTTTCCAAGCCTCTCAAAAGCCACTTCAATGGTCATGGTGAACAGCGTTGCCACCGGGGTGCGCCGTTCAGTTTAAAGTCACAATTTTCTCACTGAAGCATCAAGAGGGGCTGTTGGTGATATTCACCACTTTTCAGGTGGCCACGATGAACCTGTGAAAATCAGTACAACAAAATATAAGACATGACATTTCCTGTTGCCACTAGGTGGCGCTCTACGTATTCCTGACAATGGGCACATCAATCTGTTCAGGGCGGGTCTGACATCATCCCTGTAAAGTCTGGTTCTGATCAGATTGGATTTCATTGAGTTATACTAATTTGTTTCTTCATGGCGAGACATCAATGTTCGCCATGCTGCAGGGGTCACACCCTCTGACGAAAAGTCACAGTTTTCACGGTAACCCAAGACCAACTCCTTAAGGCTTTCCTGAAGAAATTTGAGGCTGCAGATGTCACCCATCACAATACTGTACACCAAAGTGTAAAACATGACATTTCCTGTTCCCACTAGGTGGCGCTGTCCCTGAGGTAAAATATGGCAGTTGAAATATGTTCAGGGGTGGAGCCTTATCATATGTGTGCTCTTTGGTCCAGGTCGGACCATGTATGACAGTATGAGAGGCAATAAGATTTTCATGGCGAGTCATGCAAATTCGCCATGGCGCCACGGCCTCACAGTAACACGAAAACTCAAAAGCTCCGCAATTTAACATGGCCCAGGTGTGTAGTTGACACTGACCAAAGATGAAGCTTATACGACCAAATCCCAAGGAGGAGTTCGAAAAAGTTCGAGGCATGGAAATGACAAAATTACTGCCGAAATGTCGCCTTCAATCCAAAATGGCGGACTTCCTGTTGGGTTTGTGTCAATGAGCCCAATGACTTTTTTGTTCGTCTCGGCATGGTACACATGTGTGCCGGATTTCATACATGTAGCTCAAACCATGTGTTCGTAGGGCTGCATTTAACAAGGCATAGGTGGCGCTCTAGAGCCATTTCCCAGTGCTCATATGTAAAACCATTAAAATACTAAATTTTTCACCAGACCTGGCATGTGTGGAAAATTTCATGAGTTTTTGAGCATGTTAAAGCCCTCAAAAAGGCAATTCATTTCGGTAAAAAAAAAAAAAAAAATAATAATAATAATAATAATTAAAGCTGCAAGCAGCGATATGAGGGCCCTCGCACCCCAGCATGTCGAGCCAAGCCCAACATCTAAAAACCAGCGCTTCAGATCTGATGTCACATTGATGGAATTCATGCATTTATCCACCAGCTTAAATTTTATGTCATTCAACTATTATTATAGTCATCCCACTAGGTGGCGCTCTAACCATTACTGACAAATGGCATAATAAACATTTCCGAGCTCGAGTCTCATTACACCTGCCATCTTTGGGAGAGATTGGACATTTTGTTTTGGAGTGACAGCAGAATACAGCTTTTTGGCGAGGGATTGAAACTCCACGTGCCGCCATGACCACCCCGTTTCCCTGAACGTAAAAAGCTTCGCAATTTAACATCACAAAGGTCTTTAGATTCAACACACTGGAGATTGGGTCAATATGATGAAATCCCTTGGAGGAGTTCGTCAAAGAACGGTGCCTGAAAAGTAGCGAAATTGTCGCCAAAATTACACATTAATTTCAAAATGGCTGACTTCCTGTTGGATTTGGGATATTGCTCCAAGAGACTTTTTTGTACATCTTGATATCTTCCATAAGCCTACCAGGTTTCAGACTCATAGATAAAACACAGAGCAGGGGCTGTTGTTTTGAAATATTGTAGGGGGCGCTGTGGAGCCATTTTGGGCTATTCAATGAAAATGGTAAAATAACAAGAAAGCGCTCATCACATTGGAGGTGTGCGCCAAATTTCAAGACATTTTACACTTTCCAAGCCCCTCAAAAGCCACTTCATTGTTCATGGTGAACTGCGTTGCCACCAGGGTGCGCCGTTCAGTTTAAAGTCACAATTTTCTCACTGAAGCATCATGAGCGACTGTTGGTGATATTCACCGCTTTTGAAGTGGCCACGATGAACCTGTGAAAATCAGTACAACAAAATATAAGACATGACATTTCCTGTTCCCACTAGGTGGCGCTCTATGTATTCCTGACAATGGGCACATCAATCTGTTCAGGGCGGGTCTGACATCGGCCCTGTAAAGTCTGGTACTGATCAGACTTGATTTCATTGAGTTATACTAATTTGTTTCTTCATGGCGAGACATCAATGTTCGCCATGCTGCTGGGGTCACACCCTCTCGTGAAAACTCACAGTTTTCACTGTACCCCAAGACCAACTCCTTAAGGCTTTCCTGGAGAAATTTGAGGGTGCAAATGTCACCCATAACAATACTGTACACCAAAGTGTAAAACATGACATTTCCTGTTCCCACTAGGTGGCGCTGTCCCTGGTGTCAAATATGGCAGTTGAAATATGTTCAGGGGTGGAGCCTTATCATATGTGTGCTCTTTGGTTCACGTCGGACCATGTATGACAGAATGAGTGACAATAAGATTTTCATGGCGAGTCATCGAAATTCGCCATGGCGCCACGGCCTCACGAAATTGTGAAAACTCAAAAGCTCCGCAATTTAACATGGCCCAGGTGTGTAGTTGACACTGACCAAATATGAAGCTTATACGACCAAATCCCAAGGAGGAGTTCGCAAAAGTTCGAGGTATGGAAATGGCAAAATTAGGGTCAAAATGTCACATTCACGTCAAAATGGCGGACTTCCTGTTGGGTTTAGGACATGGCCATAACAGACTTTTTTGTGCGTCTCCGAACTTTAGATATGTGTTCCGAGTTTCATACATGTAGGTCATACCCACATTGGGGGCTTGCGTTTTTCATTTTTCTAGGTGACGCTACTGAGCCAATTTTCCCTTGATATTTCTGAGGACATT
Source organism: Pelmatolapia mariae (assembly GCF_036321145.2). Taxonomy (NCBI): domain Eukaryota; kingdom Metazoa; phylum Chordata; class Actinopteri; order Cichliformes; family Cichlidae; genus Pelmatolapia; species Pelmatolapia mariae. The sequence continues at coordinate 13,041,625 of NC_086228.1, read as the reverse complement.
AAAATACGTAAATTTTCACCAGACCTGACGTGCGTGCAAAATTTCATGAGTTTTTGAGCATGTTTAGGCCCTCAAAAGACCGATTCATTTGCCGTAATAATAATAATAATAAGAAGAAGAAGAAGAAACGGAGCAGATACAATAGGGCCTTCGCACTCTCGGTGCTCGGGCCCTAATTAAAGCTGCAAGCAGCGATATGAGGGCCCTCGCACCCCAGCACGTCGAGCCAAGCCCAACACCTAAAACCAGTGCGTCCGATCTGATGTCACATTGATGGAATTCATGCATTTAACCACCAGCTAACATTTCATCTAATTCAACCATTATTATAGTCATCCCACTAGGTGGCGCTCTAACCATTACTGACAAATGGCATAACAAACATTTCCGAGCTCGAGTCTCATCACGCCTGCGACCTTTGGGAGAGATTGGACATTGTGTTTTTGAGTGATAGCAGATTACTGCTTTTTGGCGAGTGATTGAAACTCCACGTGCCGCCATGACCACCCCGTTTCCCTGAACGTAAAAAGCTTCGCAATTTAACATCACAAAGGTCTTTAGATTCCACACACTCGAGATTGCGGCAATATGATGAAATCCCTTGGAGGAGTTCGTCAAAGAACGGTGCCTTAAAAGAGGTGAAAATGTCGCCAAAATTACACATTAATTTTAAAATGGCTGACTTCCTGTTGGATTTGGGATATTGCTCCAAGAGACTTTTTTGTACATCTTGATATCTTCCATAAGCTTACCAGGTTTCAGACTCATAGATGAAACACAGAGCGAGGGCTGATGTTTTGAAATATTGTAGGGGGCACTGTGGAGCCATTTTGCGCTATTCAATGAACGTGATGAGAGAATCTGAAAGCCCTCATCACATTGGAGGTGTACGCCAAATTTCAAGACATTTTAAACTGTCCAAGCCCCTCAAAATCCGCTTCATCTTTCATGTTGAACTGCATTGCCACCAGGGTGCGCCGTTCAGTTTAAAGTCACAATTTTCTCACTGAAGCATCACAAGGGACTGATCGTGATATTCACTGCTTTTGAGGTGCCCAAAGAAAAATGGGCACATCAATCTGTTCAGGGCAGGTCTGACATCATGCCTGTAAAGTCTGGTACTGATCAGATTGGATTTCATTGAGTTATACTAATTTGTTTCTTAATGGCGAGACATCAATATTCGCCATGCTGCTGGGGTCACACCCTTTTGCGAAAAGTCAGTTTTCACTGTAACCCAAGACCAACTCCTTAAGGCTTTCCTGGAGAAATTTGAGGTTTCAGATGTCACCCATCACAATACTGTACCCCAAAGTGTAAAACATGGCATTTCCTGTTCCCACTAGGTGGCGCTCTCCCTGGTGTCAAATGTGGCAGTTGAAAAATGTTCAGGGGTGGAGCCTTATTATATGTGTGCTCTTTGGTCCAGATCGGACCATGTATGACAGAATGAGAGGCAGTAAGATTTTCATGGCGAGTCATCGAAATTCGCCGTGGCGCCACGGCCTCACCGTATCCCGAAAACTCAAAAGCTCCGCAACTTAACATGGCCCGGGTGTGTAGTTTTTGTTTATTTTTTTAATTTAAACTTTATTTATCACATTTTAGACATACAGTCAAGTAAAACAGGAATCACATAAAAGATAACATTGCAGTATTACAATGAGGAACAAAGAGAGTGACAGGGACAAAAGTGAGTACAAAAATAAAATAAATTAAGGGGAAAATAAATAAACAAAAGTTTGCAAGAGCCAAAATCAAGTTAGCAGTTTCAAACGGTTACAGATGTTAACAGTCTTGAGAGCCTTAGTGTTTTTTGATGAGGAGATTGTCCTTATATATTGTGCAAGTTCCATTTTTAATACAAGAAGTTCAGGCTTTCTGCCGAGGACTTTGCTTTTGTGTATATGAAATTTTGCCAAAAATAAAACCAAATTTATAAAGAAGAAAGCATCATTGTCCTTGTCTTTAAAATTATAATAGCCAAAGATAACATCCTTGTAGTATAGTTGAAAATTAGGGAGAACAGAGTCAGTAATAAACTTGTGGAAATCCTTCCAGAATTTACATGTAAATTTACATAACCAAAACAAATGAGTAACAGTTTCAGGTTGCTCTTGACAGAAGGTACAATTTACATTTATTTCAGCCATAAATTTGAACAAATATTGTTTGGTGGTGTAAAACTTATGAATCAATTTAAAGGAAATCTCTTTAATTTTGTTCGTTAAGAAAAACCTTTGTGGTAAAGTCCAAACTTTTTTCTATTCAATATCTGTTACAAAAGCCCAGGTGTGTAGTTGACACTGACCAAATATGAAGCTTATACAACCAAATCCCAAGGAGGAGTTCGCGAAAGTACAAGGCGTGGAAATGGTAAAATCAGAGCCCAAATGTGACCTTTAATTCAAAATGGCGGACTTCCTGTTGTGTTTAGTCGGAGCGGCTGCAAAGTTGAAGTCTGGACGTAGCGTTTTTGTGGGAGGAACGTTTTAGTGACTCATCCAAGTGACTTCTTCAGTCGGTGTTTAGAAAAAAAACGGTCCACCCCAGTTCTAAACACCGGGTCTCTGTGGCTTTTAAACCCCCAAAACACGCTGCGCCAAAAACTGGTCCACCCCAAGGATCGGGTCCCCCGACACAAACAGAGTAACATAGTGTACGCTGTTAAGTGCCAGGAGGATTGCCAGCTACGTGGATGGCACAACACAGAAGAGCTACCTCGTCAGAACAGGACTCTGCAGTCTATTTACACCTACAGGCCAGTGGACACTCTTTCAAGGATGAGGATGTACACATCCTGGACAGGGAGGAACGCTGGTTTGAGCGCGGAGTCAAGGAGGCCATTTACGTGAAAAGGGAAAGACCATCTCTGAATCGAGGAGGGGGCCTAAGGGTACATCTTTCACCATCTTACAATGCTGTGATTGCAGCCATTCCCCAACTCTCTGTGAATGGTACTCATGGCCATTGATCAGTGGTCTTTGATCAGTGGGTTTAGGTCAGTGGTTGTTGATCAATGGTCATGAGAATTTGCATAATTATGATTAAGGAACTGACCTCACAGCCCATTGTTCCTTCAGTGGGCTGGTTTCAGTCATTATGCAAATGTACTGTTTATAAGATTGGGGAAACCTGCAGTCAGCTGAGACTGAAGAAGTCACTTGGATGAGTGACGAAACATTTCTCCCACAAAAACGCTACGTCCAGATGAACAGAATCAACTTTTTGGAGATTTACTTTCCTGGATGATTGAGAATTTATCAAGACACAAAATGTAACAACTAAATCATTAATTATATAATGTGACATAACTGTTGTATTGCAAATTAATTTAGATTAGATCCCCTATCTACATATTTATGTATTTATTTAGTTGTTTATTTAGGTGTACAATGATCATCACTGTAAATGACACTTTTTTTTCTTGTAAATTATAACGTAACGCTTGGATTTTTGTTTTTTCACTGTTTATTTAATTGTTTGTTGATACAATTGGGACTTCACTGTTGAACCTTTTTTCTCAGACTCAACCCTATTTTTTGTTTTTCTTGTCTTTCAATCTACTGTCATACCAAAGTATCTGGCAAATAAAATAACACTATAATGTTGTATGATTTTGTTCTCAATTTATAATCACTTTGTGATTTTAAATATCATATTTAATAAAGAGACGTGTTAAAAATGAAGTAAAGATCAGTCAGACCTGGTAACAATGGTTTGGGTCACACATGTATTTGTTTTTGTTTTGTTTTTTAAATCTACCAACAAATTATTGGCATGTTTGCCAGCTTGTTGCAATACCTCCTGACTGACAGAGGGCGCTGTTGGATGTTTCCTGCGTGTCTTACTGGGGGGGGGGGGGGGGGTTCCGGTGGAACACAACAACAACAGAATAGGCGGCAGCATGTTTTCTACCGTGAAGGAAAGGGTTGGGGAGGTGCTGTTACCGGGGGACGAGTTCTCCTTCGAGGCCGAAGAGAACATTTCTCTGACGGCGCCGGTGAAGTCGGAGAAGGTGGTGTGCGGTCCGGGCCTGCGGCGCTGCGGTGGCCGGCTAGTGGTGTGTAAGAGCGGCGTGCTGCGACACAAGGAGCCCAACGTGTTCTGGATCGATTCCCAACAGAGAAGGGTGAGAGAAATATTAGTAAGATAACGCCAGTGTGAGTTTCTGCTAACATAATTCATCGATAGGCGCTGGTTTTCTGCTCTCTGGATGCTAATTTATCTCAGAAACCTGGAAGCGTGAAAAGTGTGTTTCTCTCAGTGTTAAAGTATAACCCTGAATTAATCTCAGCACCAAGCAGACCTCCGGAAGCTCTCATGTTTTGGTCTGAAACTTCCTCCTGCAGGTTAATTCATAAGTATACAAAAATTGAAATGGAGTCTGGCAGTGTCCAGTGGAAGTGCGCAGTAAAGCTGCGTCGGAATGTAAAGCAGTGCGTGCTGGGAGCTGATTATGTCTCTCTTTATCCTCAGTATGTCCCAGCTAAAGGAGAGAGCATCATCGGGATCGTCACCGCCAAATCTGGAGATATCTTCAAGGTGGACTTCGGAGGGAGTGAGCAGGCGTCTCTGTCCTACCTGGCATTCGAAGGGGCGACCAAGAGGAACAGACCCAACGTCCAGGTATCCAAAAATCAGACTGGAGTTTGGTGTGCAGGGAACTCTAAAGGTAATCCACCTTTAGGTTAAAGAGAGCCACTGTAATGATTCCCCCTCTCTCCTCCCTGTGTGTTTGTGTGTCACCTGTACAGATGGGCGACCTGGTGTTTGCTCAGTTCCTCATAGCCAATAAGGACATGGAACCAGAGCTTGTGTGTATTGACAGCTCAGGACGAGCCAATGGGATGGGAGTGTTTGGAACAGGAGGTCTGCTATTCAGAGTCTCTCTTGGTCTCGTCAGAAGGTAACTGACACACGGCACCCTCTGCAGCTCATGTAATGACACCAGCATTTGTATTTAGGATAATTTATAATAAAGCCTAAATATTACTCCCCCCCCCTTCAGGCTGCTGGCACCCCAAAGCAACATCCGCTCAGACCTCGAGCAGCTTTTCCCATGTGAGCTCGTGGTCGGGATGAACGGACGCATTTGGGTCAAATCGGCCAGCGTGCAGCAGACGCTGATCATCGCAAACCTGTTGCAGAGTGCCGAAACCATGACGGCCCAGCAGAGACAGCAGCTGTTCAGGAAGGTCCAGCAGGGGGCGTTCTAGACGACTTCTTGACTCCAGGACACCGACTGAACCAGCAGAGGCCACACTGTAGACCACTTCAGACCTGAGTCCAGGTGTAATGCTGCAGTGATGTCACTCCTGGGCTCTGTGACATCACACTGAGCGTGGCTACAGCTGTTCAGTGTTTAAAGGATCATTACATGTTTTCACATGGAGCTCCAGTCTGAACGTTTTTGAAAAGCAGCTGTCAAAGAACCTGCCTACTCAAAAACCACAAACATGACAGACTATCAAGATGAAAATAAATAAAACTAGATGAGGGTGGAATATTTTAAAAAATGTCTAATGTCAAAATTATAAATGTTCAGAAAAGTTGAGGATTGACCAAAGAGCAGCTCTTTCCTACAATCCTGGAGCAGTTTGGTGACAGTCTGTGCCTTTTTCACCATGATGGAGCACCACGTCACATAGTAAAGTGATCTCAGAGGCTCAGAGATCTGCATATTAATATCTCCTATCCAGGACCAGAAAATTCCACGAGTATTAATGAGATTGAGAATCTGATCAACTGGAGTGCTGATGAGGCAGGAATGGATCTAGAGCACATTACGGAGATCTGTAGAGGTTACAAAGAAGGGTCAACACTGTAAATACTAACTGTGCATCCATTTGATTTATTTGCCAATAAAAGCCTTTAAAATGTATGAATTGCTTTGTTCTCTATGAGATGGAGACATTTAAAAAAGCTGAAGCACAAATTTCTGACACTGTCAAAACTTTTAGTCATGATTGTTTTCTTTTTTTAAATTGGCTCCAAGTCCAACATGAACAGCTTGGCTTCCTGATGGCAGATACAGCAGCAGCAGCAGCATAACTGGAGACACTGAGTGATAAAATTTGTATTTTCATGATTCCTTTAGATTTTCAGATAGTTTGAAGTTGATAATTGTCCCCCTGTTGATGAACTCAAATTTATTCTAAATAACTTTGTGCATGACCTGCAGCATCTGTGTTGACCACCAGGGGGCAGTGGAACATGGCAACATAAAAACAAAGACAAAAGAAAATAATATTTAAAAAAGACCGAAGCAACTGTTTCATAGACAGCGATAAGAACACAGTTTCATGCTTGTTTACTGCCTTACTATTATCTCATAAATTCACAGGGATATTATTGCTGTTTTGCAGCATTTTGATCTTCTTTATAGATCTTTATCTGCTGTTGTCTGTCACTTCTCCCTCTGATAACGTCTCTGACTGGAGCTCATTTGGTCAAGTTTGAGTAGAAGAGAAACGATGCACCAAATACCTCCTCTGCTATTGTGCTCTCAGATAATGAACCACAACCTGCAAAGGCAGTTGGTAACCATGACATAAGGAAGTGACCACTAACTTCCTTATCCTCCCTTATCTCTGACACAGTGCAGTTATGATCTCAAACATTCATCACTTTCTAAAAATGATTCTCCAGTTTTTTCATTTAGGAAATTCAGGCCTCCTCACTTAGTCTGGTTTCACATGTAGGTGTATGGAGGTCGCTTCCCTTATATCAGGCTTGTTTTGTATCTTCTGTTTGGGGAAAGAACAGATTAAATGTGCACCTGTCACCTCAGTTTGTCAACAACTTGTCACTTTTAAAATCTCAGGTGTGTTTCAGTAAGATTTCAGATGATGTTCCAAGCCTTTTTCATGTGCTTTGAATGAGTCAGGTTTATCTCTTATCTCAGATAGCCAAACTAGAAACATTTCTGCATGCCAGAGCCCCAGCGGCATGAGACATTTGTTTAATTCAAATCAAACTCAGACTGGCAAACACCTTGACTCTTGTTCTTTCCCCAAGAAGCCACATCAGGGTATCGAAGTTATAGGAAAACAACTTTATTCCAAAACAAAGATGAGCAGAGCAGGCTGAGGACTGGTTTTAAACAGTTGTTAATGACAGTGAGCCAGGGTCAAATTTGAGGAAGCCGGTCGGTTTCAGGCTGATGATCAGCACTCATAGCACCACAATGACACTGCTTCTTCACAGAAAATGAAAAACTATTAAATGCTTATAGGTAGTCTGTTATATGGTGATTGATGCCTTTATTTGGTTTTGTCAGTTGTCATGAAACATCATCAGGGAGCACAAATTGACACCTGATTCTTCAGACAGGATATATTTCTCACGATAGTAAGGCTGCAAACATGAAGATGCTATGAGAAGTAATGCACAAGAAGATGCAACTGAAGAGAGCGCAAAAAATGCATTGAGTGGAACGTTCCAGATCACTGCAACTGTATGCAAAACCTTTGCACCTACTTGGAAAGTCAAAGATGTGACTGAACAGGTAAGGACAGCTTTTTGGGAACTTGCGAGAAAATATAGCAGAAATCTCAGGGTTGAGTTTAAGAGTAAGTTCTGCATTTGAGGTCAATATATGGTGCCACATTTGCACTTGGCTTGTCTGTCCTTGACCTCCTTAATAGAATACAAATTTGAAGAAATTTGTATTGCAGTTAAGTAGTAATACGGGGACATTAGTCCAATATGGCGGCCAACCAAACCGGTTTGACAGCCTGTTTGACGGTTTCGTGCTTGTGCGCATGCGCGTTCAGGTGTGCTCGGGGGTATGCGAGTTCATGTGTGGAAACACACAGGGCGTCAGAGGGGTTATATGAGTTCATGTGTTTTTAACTGGATTTTAATTTAATCAAACCATAGGGTTTTTAATTAAACTATTTTTATCGCTTTGGCTTGTCTCAACATTCAGTTATGCAGACACAAGTGTTCTTAAAAGCAATTCTTTTGCGGGCGGAGTGGAAGCCGTTTTGCTTCACAGTGCACCTTAACAAAAGTGGGAATGCTTCTTATTTACATCTAGTCAAAAGTGTTGGTAATAGTGTTTTAAACACACTAATTTTCTGATTCTGACAATATCTCAGCTTGCAGTGATGCAAGCATTTTAATGGGAATTTCTTGGGAATGTCACCCTGTTCACAAGCGTTTCATTTAATCAAACCACTAGTTTTAATCTAACTAGTTTTTACGCATCTACTGGGGTTTCTTTCACGGGTTGATGCGATCATTTTATTTAAAAATCGTGATTTTGGAATGTTGAACTAAGAGGGAGACAGAGCCAGCTAGTTTTTTCAACGCAGTAAATGGTCGCAAATAACATTCAGCCCCTTTAGAAAATAAATGCTACAAGCAGGCAGTATCACTCTTTCAAACTAATTGCGTCTTAATCATGGGCGGATCTAGAGAAATTTTTTTAGGGTGGCATGAGGGTGGCAAAGAAATCAAATGGGGTGGAAATCAAAGCCTTTTTTTCCCCAAACACATATGCAGGTGGTTACATATGGTTAAAATGATTCAAATAAGATAACTTTTTATTGTCATTGCACAGTCATACATAGTACAATAGTACAATGAAATTGGAAAATGCAGTAAGTATACACGTTTTTCATATAAATATAGTTTATAACTTAATTATTGTCTGTAGCCCACATAATTACACACTTTAGTTACATAAAACATGTGAGTTTTGATCTTATGTACTGTATAGCCTGTATAATAAATAAATATGTAGCCCAACAAGTATAAAATCCAGAAAGCTACACAACATGGGGTGGTTCATTTACAAACACAAGTCTAACTTAAGTTTCACACTGTTTTTTGTCAGAAAACAATCTAACAAAAATTAAATTACACAAAATGTCAATTCAGTCACTGTTGTCAACAAATACGATAAGCGTGCTGGCTATTTCCGAGACTCATTTAGACGATGCTTTTGAGAATAATGAATTTGAAATAAACGGTTATAAGTTGTATAGGAAAGACAGAAACAGATTTGGAGGGGGCGTAGCCCTATACATTAATGATAATATGGCAAGCAAACTACGAATGGACTTAATGTTTGACGATCTGGAAATTGTGTGGGTTCAGTTACACCCGCTCTATGGCAGGCCTGTATTAGTAGGTTGCTGCTATAGACCCCCAAGTAGTAATATGTTGTATGTAGAACGAATCTGTGAAATGCTGGAAAGAGTAACTGAGGAAAACAAAGACATGTTCTTATTAGGAGACTTTAATATCAATTGGTCAGCTCCTTCTTGTCCTTTAAGGAAAAAGATAAGTTCATCAGCGTTGGCTTGTTGCCTGTCTCAGATGATCACCATTCCCACCCGGGTCACGGTCAACGCAGGAGGTAATAGGTCATCATCATGTATTGATCATATATATACAAATGTTCCTGAGCATTACTCTAATAATGTTTCTATTCCAGTTGGTTATAGTGACCATAATCTTGTAGGTTTGACCAAGAAAATGAAACCACTGAAAACTGCACAAAAGATTATTTTTCATAGATCATACAAAAATTTCAATGCAGATAAGTATATTAATGACGTGAAAGAAATTCATTGGATTGACATCTGCCTCGAGCGTGACCCTGATATGGCATTATCTATGTTTATTGAAAACTTTTGCTACCTGGCTGACAAACATGCCCCCTTAAAAAGATTTACTGTTAAAAAGAACTACGCACCGTGGCTAGATAATGAACTTAAGGCTGCAATGTCAGAAAGGGATATAGCAAAAGCAAAAGCACATAAGTCTGTCAGTCCACAAGAGTGGGCAAGATATCGCGAGTTAAGAAATCAAGTAACTAAATTGAATAGGCGCAAGAAGAAAGAATATTATCAACTAAAGCTCAAGGAGGCCAATAAGGACAGCAAGAAGGTGTGGAAAGTTTTAAATAATATAATGGGTAGAGATCTTGCTCCGGTGGTGTCTCACATCTACACGGGTGGTACTTTTAAAAGCAAAGCTAAGGACATAGCCAATTATTTTGTGAATTACTACAGCAATAAAATAACAAATTTAAAATCTAATATGAGCAGAGGCGATCCCACCTTATCACGTCGTCTTATAAACGATGTTATCATGAATAATAAGCAATGCCAATTTAAGTTTGAGGCAGTGAATGCGGAGATGGTAGAGCGCTTATTGATATCACTTCCTGACGATACATCCTCCGGCTCTGATAACATAGACAGTAAACTGCTCAAAGTTGCAGCCAAGTTTGTGTCCCTTCCTATATGTCACATATTTATTAGATCTTTGGCATGCAGCTTATTTCCATTGCAGTGGAAAGAATCGAAAATAATTCCCATTCCTAAAAACAAGAATGATGTTTTTAATGGTGTCAATAGCAGACCTATTAGTCTACTCCCCGTTCTAAGTAAAATTATGGAGAGGATTGTCTATGAACAAATTCAACATTACCTAACAGAAAATCAGTTACTCACTCAGTTTCAACATGCTTACAAACCCGGTTATTCCACCAGCTCAGCTCTCATTCACATGACAGATAACTGGTATAAATATCTAGATAATGGGAATTTGGTCGGGGTGGTATTTTTGGATTTTAGTGCGGCATTTGATTTGATAAATCATGATCTTTTGATAGATAAACTAAAATGTTATGGATTTTCACCAGCTGCTTTGTGCTGGATGGAAAGTTATTTGTCTGGAAGAAGGCAAAAGGTTTATTATAATGGTTATTTCTCGGAGGGCTGTGAAATGAACTGTGGTCTACCCCAAGGCAGCTGCCTCGGTCCACTGCTCTATTCAGTTTTCACGAATGATTTGCCGTTCGTCCTGGATAAATCTCATCTTGTAATGTACGCTGATGATTCCACCATGTTTTATTCAGCCAGTAGCTACTCTGAATTGACAAGCGTATTACAACAAGATTTGCTGAACGTGTTTGACTGGATAAGTAAAAACAACATGATTTTAAACGTGTCTAAATCCAAATCCATGTTAATAGGAAGTAGAGTACGCTTAGTCAACAGCCCACAACTAAATCTTTCCATAGCTGGATCGGTATTAGAACAGGTCACCCAGATTAAATTACTTGGTGTTACCATAAACCACCACCTTTCATGGTCTCAGCACATCAACTCTGTTATTAGGAAAATGGGACAGGGCATAGCTATAGCTAGGAAATGCTCCTTTTATATTACTTCTTCAATTATGAAAGGTGTCATTAATGCACTAGTATTATCTCATCTAGAGTACTGCTCAATCATTTGGTCAGCAGCTAATAAGACAGATCTGAACAGACTTCAGTTAGTCCAAAATAGGGCGGCCAGATTAGTGTTAAGGTGTTCATTTTATACAAATATTGATAAAATGCACGATAAACTTTCTTGGCTTTCTGTACAAGCTAAATTATACTATGGCTTACTTGTATTTTTAAAGAAAGCAATACTGGTAAACACACCACACTTTTTTTATGCTCAGTTGCAGTATCCAGACGAAATACATAATCATGCTACACGATTCTCAGCTAACCACAATTTAGTAACTCCTCGAGTTAAAAGTAACTTTTTGAAAAACTCTGTTATGTTTAGAGCATCTTTTCAGTGTAATAGGTTGCCTTATGCAATTAGAGAATTGGCTTCTATTCATAATTTTAAAAATCACCTAAAAGCCTATTTAGGCAGTTTTTAATTTATTTGTAAATATTGTAAGAGGGTAATGTCACTTGTAGTGGAAATTGTCTATTTTGTTTGAGTGTTTTTTTATATATTTTTTTATATTTACATGCTTAAATTTTCAGAATTGTAAAACCTTATTGTGGATCTAAGAGCCAAATTATGTGGAAATTTTGCATCCAATTCATTGTGTAACATTTTATTCGATGGTATTTGATGGTTTGGGCCCCAGGAAGACTAGCAACCACTGTTGTGGAAGCTAATGGGGTTCCTTATAAATGAACAAATAAACACAAAATGTCAGAAATCTGCACTGTCATGAACAAAAATTTAAACCTAATTTTTCATGATTTGTTGGATTAACCCACTGAGGTCTGAAATACAACCGGCCATTTTTGACTCCTTTTGACTTTACGTTTGTAGTTCACCCTCAAATTGTTTTATTTTATTTTTTTCCCCTTGCCTTGTTTGGTATCATTCTTTTAAGCTCAACAGAATGTAGTTGCATTAGTATTACTGATCTGAAAGCACACAAAGAACTTAAAATCCTAGTAGTATTTTTTTACTACTCACACCCACCAAACTTTATATACATTTTGTAAACATATACAACTATTTATCTAAAAATGCAGCCAATACACCTGCCGTTTTTTTCATTTTGTACAACCATTTTAAAAATATTACTAAAACTAAAATGAGAGAACAATCAGGTTTCGCAATAAGATGCCCCACAAATGGTGTGTGCCAGTAAAAAAACAGTTTGTCCACCAAAAGACAGATGAGAACAGCACAGGGACAAACCTGCAGGCCTGACAACAGGAGGTGTATCACTCCGCTGGTTTTCTACTTAGTGACAGTGTTTACATTGCAAATGTGCCTTTGTGACATTCATTGGTGCCCTCACTGACACACAAAACAAAACAACGACTACACAACAGAACAACTACACAACACAACACACTAAGTATACACTCTACACTAAACGTCACAAATCTCCCACATCTAAAAACTCTCTCTCTCTCTCTCTCACTCGCTCGCTGTCTCGCTGTCTTTACCGTCACTCCCAAAACTTTCCCCTCTTCCTAAACAACCAAATCCCACTTGTTGACTTTTTTTAAATTGGTCGACATGGTACATTTTCCACCGATAGGAAAGAGGTGGCTTTTTTTCCTTTCTTTACTGTTTTCGCGCCTTCCTTAGAAAACGCTTAAAACACACATACACAAAAACGTGAAGACAGTATTTAGAAAAAAGCGTGGCTTATATATATTATCATAACTCTGGATTTACTGGCCTATAATTAAAATTTAAAAACTTTGAAGTCCGAACTTTCAATGTGGGCTGAAATAGAGACTCAGCGTGGCTGCAGCTTGTTGCTATGTCAGCTTAAATCAGTCATGTGATTTGGAGGTGCAGCGTGTTCGTAGACCACGGAGGGTTAATAACACTCACCTTCTTTCCATTTACAGAGTGTAACATCCAACCACCTGTGTAAAAAGCGAAATTCCCATGGTGTTGTTCAAAATGTTCTCTGGCACAATCACAAACATCACTTGCTACTGAAAACAAGAAAAAAGTCGGTCCTGCTATGGGCTGAACCATTTGTTAATGATGGAGGGGGGTGGAACACTGTGCAATATATTCAGTTTTAGCATTTATATTCACTGTTGACTGTAACTACGCTCAAACTGTTAATGCTATCTTATTTTAATAAACAACACTGTCATATGCAAAACTGGGGTGGCACTTGGGGTGGCAAGGGATCATTTTAGGGTGGCACTTGCCACCCCATGCCACCCTTCTAGATCCGCCCCTGGTCTTAATCACACTAATTTTATGATTCTGATGTCTCCTCATGCAGCGATGCAAGCATTTTATTTTAAAAACGGCACAAATGGGAATTTCTTCTGTACGGGTAATTTCAGCCTTCATGACTGTTCACAAGTGTTTCATTTAATCAAACCACTAGTTTTAATCTAACTAGTTTTTACGCATCTACAGGGGTTTCTTTCACGGGTTGATGCGATCATTTTATTTAAAAATCGTGATTTCAGAATGTTGAACTAAGAGGGAGAAAGAGCCAGCTAGTTTTTAACACAGTAAATGGTCACAAATAACATTCAGTCCTTTAGAAAATAAACGCTATTGGGCTACTTCTAAAACACGTTGCACACGATGTCACCTTTTTCCCCCAAAGCAGCCAGTATCGCTCTTTTCAAACTTATCGTGTTTTAATCACACTCATTTTGTGATTCTGATGTCACAGCATGCAGCGATGCAAACATTTTATTTATTTAAAAACGGATCAAACGGGAATTTCTTCCGTAAGGGGTTTCATGGTTTCAGAGTAGTTTTTAACACAACAGATGGTCGCAAAAAACATTCAGCCCTTTAGAAAATAAACGCTGCAGTGATACTTCTAAAACCAGTCGCACAGACCCGCTCCGTCTTTTCAACAGCCGGTTAATTGTTTGAAATTGTTCAGGATTGCAAAAGCCCACCGCGGGTATCATTTAATTCTTGTGATTCCTTAGGAAGACAAAAGATAGGTGTAACACTTAGTTGTTGAGAGTACCATGCAAACAAGGGCCCAACCTATTGTTGAAAGTGGCCGGTATCGGCTCTTTTTGTAATTCCTCGACAAGGTAAAAGCCCCGCACATGTACCAGTTGAGCAGGGTCTCGCCTATTTTCTGAAGTAGCCAGCAAAAGCGGACCCTTAGGCCTTTCTTGGCCAGTTACACCGGAGCTCAGCAACTGCGTGCCCCACCCTCATTGTTTTAAACTTGCACAGCAAGGTGATGCCCTGCAGGTGTATTGCCCCCAGACTTACGGCCCCCCCCATCTATTGTTTTTGGAAGCACCCGGTCCTATATGAAGCCTTCCTCAGAGCGTGAGACCCTCGCCATTTCGCGTCAGGACCAGCGCCGGTGCAGACCATTTTCTACCCACACAGAGCATTTCTGACAGGCTGGCGTTGCTTATGCATAAGAGAAAAGCAACAATACAACGCGGTTCTCTGCTCCAAGACGTCGCGGGTCCTTTCACACGGTAAGCATGTGTGTTATAGTCGGCGCTTCATAAATGTCTGTCAGCGCAGATTATTCAAACTGTTTTTAAAATGTGACTCATTTGTTGTCCAAAAAACATTTTCTCTAAATTTGCAAAGTTACTGATTTAAAAATATATATTTTGGAATTTTTAGTTGGATGTCAAACATATGATAGACTCTTGAGCATATTTGTATAGCAAAATTCACAGTGGTATAACCATAAAAGATGCCCAATTGTGCACCAATGCACTCTGATGCAAGCCTTTAAACTGTATGCTGATAAGCGCATGAAGTTTACCTTTACCTCTATAGCTGAAAAGAGTCTGCATCCATAATTTGTGGATCTATTCATTTGTTTTTAATGTGGCACTTTTTTTTCCACGAACTGCAGATGATGAAATCCTCTTTATTTGAGAAAGTGTCCCTAAGCTATTGTTGCTCATACTTACTGAGTTCCCTAGCTACTCCTTTACTATGTCAGTAAACGTTTTGAACAAGGCAGGTATCGTAGATTTAAAGACACATCTTAATTGAAGCAAAGGCAAAAAAATTGGAATGAATTTTATGTGGCTGTTCATATTAAATCTATTAAAGAGTGAAAATCCAAAAAGCTGCTGCAATCCTTCGTATTAATGATCTCTCTCTCTCTCTCTCTCTCTCTCTCTCTCTCTCTCTCTCTCTCTCTCTCTCTGTGTGTGTGCAATGCTGCGTGTGCTACTATGTGAGTGTGTGTGTGTGTGTGTGTGTGTGTGTGTGTGTGTGTTTGTGTGTGCGCGTGCGTGCTCCCAGAACGAAGGTCAAGACAGGAGCTTTTTTTTTTTCTTTTCTTACAAGAAGTGTAGCTCATACATTGCAATAAATGTATTCTGCTACATCTGCTAACGAGAGAACATGTTTTTTCATCATAAAGACTGTGATATGAAGCATTGTTAAAGTGTCACTTCAGTAATGCTGCTGAGAGAAACAAGTGTTGACTCATTTTTTTTAAATACATGACTTAAAACACTAAACTCTAATTTCAAAGGTTTATTTTAAGTTTAAAGAGTATAACAGCTGGTAAGACGATGAGTTTTGCTTCTCACTGTCCGTGCTATGTTGTAGTATCCATTATCATGTATAATATTTTGCTCTGTGGACTGTAAAATGTTTCATTGTATTCATGAAATAAACCAGACTTTCAATGTCTGAATCTTTTACCGTTTTTCTGCTTTTGTTCACCCCAAGTTGACAAAACCTGAAGACATCCAGAGTTAACTCACTAAAATGTGGAGCAATCTCAGTGTATTTAGCTGCTTTTACCCTAAACACAATCAGCTGACTGAGATAAATGTCTGTAGTCCTCACTTTGGTCATTATGAATGTTGAAGGAGATTTGTTCCATAGACACCTTATACTAGTGTTTCCTGCACTTAATCCAACACTACTATGTTCTATTTAAATCCAGATTCCTTTTATAGATTGCAGTGAAATGTGTTAAACCATTTGCTTAATGGGACAGAAGTACAAGTTGCTCTTTACTAACACATTGTAGACAAGTTTATTGCTGGACAACACAGCTAGCAGTCTCACACACTCTTTAGATTTTTGAAGTTTTGTGTGTAATGGTTTAGTCTCACACACCTTACCCTTTTCTCCCCAGCATCACAACAGTATGGAAAGATTTCAACATTTCAGTTTGATTAAATTAAAGGTTTGTTTTTTTTAACTACACAGGGATTTATTTTCTCATCTGATATAGTTATCATATTGAACATGTCAGTGATGAAAGCAAGAAAATAAAGAAAAATAGTAAACGACTGTCTAATTAAACTGTTCCTGTGAACCCTAAGCCCAAAACAGCCTTAAATCATCCTTTAATATGTTCGGTGTTACAAACTTGAAGAACCACAGAAAAGATAATCAGAAATTAATCTAATCAGTTTTCAGCCTTCATTCATATTGAAATGTTGAAATCTTTCCTGCTAGACCAAATTGCAGCATTTGATACCGCTGACCAATGTTCCCGCTAATTTTTTATGTGTCTGAGCGAACACACAAACTCCCTGAGCGATCCCTTGCACCACTGTGAGCGACATCAGACGTGTGCACTGTGGTCACGCCAGCATCGAATCCATCCAAGTTAAATAGTTTATTAAAATCAAATCAAATTACAGCAGTTACATTTATGTTAGACTACCTTTAATTAACTGCTTTCGCCCATTTACAATGAAAATGTAAAAAAAAATCTAGTCATTGACCTGTGTAGTATGTTAACACTATTGGAAGTAAAAATAACTTGAACTCCAATTTCGAAAACACAACTTTCTTTCTTTTCTTTTTTTATAAAGCTCTGACTTGTATTATGAGTCTGTGGTCTGGGAGAGAGTCCTGTAACTCTCTGTCTGCAAAATATAGTATATAATGACCAATGCTGGGCAATTAATTATATAGTTACTTCTTCAAAATAGTAACTGAGTTATGCAAACAACAACGTTTTTTGCAGCTATTTTTTTAAATGCAGCCAATGCATTTTTAAATAAACATTTCAAACTATTTACAGAACAATCAGCTGTTCTGCATCAAATCTGATGCCACACAAATTATTTGTGTCACTCCAAAAAATAATTTCTGTCCACTATGAGATAAAGGAGAACAACAGCCTGATACCTGCAGGCCTGACAACAGGAGATGTATCACTCCTGTAACACCTGTAACATCCAGCAGTTGTCTCATTGCTCATTGCTAACAAAACTATTGACTACACTACACACTAACTACACACTAACTACACAAGGTTTGCGCTAAACGTCTCAAATCTCTCACATCTCAAAACACCGCCGTCACTCCTAAAACTTCCCCCCGTTTCTTAACAACTAGATGCCACGTTGCCATATCATTTTTTGATTGGTCGACATGGTACTTTTTTGGACGAATAGGAAAGGGGAGGCGGGGGGTTTTGTTTTTGCTGACAGGCGGAGAGCGCTTTCGAGCTTTTTTTCTTATAAAACGCCGTTTTTACCGTTTCTTCCCGCAGTAAATATAAACAACGATAGTATTCAGGAAGAAAACCAAACATTGCATTTTTTTTATATCACAACTCTGGTTTTACGTGGCCTATCAACACAATTTAAAAACTGGTATGAAGTCCACACTTTTCCCGTCAATTGTTCCGTCTGTCCTGCTCACATCTCCAATGGTTGTACACGTTGTCATTTACGTGGCTTCACTCCACATCAGCCACGCCGCTTTGCTAGCTAAAACACCGGTGTCGGCACATAAGGACGCTGTCATAGCCTGTCAACGACGTTGATTAGCTGCGTATATACGAATGTGAATCGCATTATTGGCTGGTCTATTGGATAAGGTGGCATCGTTCTGATCCCATACGGGAGCAGCCAATCACTTACTGACTCACACTGCAAAACAGAATTGTTAAAGAATTAATTTTAATTTCAATTCAGGTACTGTCAGTTTTTTTTTGTGCGCAACGCAGATTTTCTGTGCGCAGAGACTGTGCCAGCAGTGCGCAATTGCGCACGTGCGCAGCTTAGAGGGAACATTGCCGCTGACCATAACATTTTATTACAGCTATTATTTTGTATATAAATAAATGTTGATGTTGTGCGATGGGCTTCTTTGCTAATACCAGTTCTGTTTACATTATACATGCTTTAGAAGGCATAGCATACATTTTCACTGCTATGCAGATGATACCCACTTTTATTGGTTAAACTGCCGGAATGTCTTAGATACATAGTGAGCTTTAATTTTCTGCTTCTAAATTCAGATAAAACTGAGGTTATTGTAATGGGACTTGAAAATCTTGGAAACAAGACTACGGTACCAAATCAACTTGATGAAGATCTCCTTTGAAAAATACATACTCACGAGACAAAGTAAAAGCAGAGCCCTCACAGGTGGTAGTACAAAACACAGTGACAACTTGTGTATTAGATACCCTCACTCCAAAAGCATATATCTACATATATAGAATCTCCAAGAATATCATCCTAAAATGGCATTCAGGGGGTTGTTAGAAAAGTTAGACGTTGGTTGTACTATTGAAAATCAGTTTCATAAAAAAATCAATTAAACAGATATGACGAAGAATGTGTTTGTAAAACTAGCGGTAAAGTATGGGAACTACAGGGCAGACTGTTTCTGCTATCAAAACAGTTTGTGTTGTTAATCCTGAATGAATCTTGGTCACAACATTTTACTCCACACACATTTGGAAAATTGCATAGTTTGACAATAAATATCTCAGTAGAGACGCTTCATTTCTTAAGAAATATGCAGAAGGGAGTGATCTTTATCAAAAGTAGAAGTTATATCTGTAGCTAAACCGTTGTACACAAGAACTTTAAAAATCTATAGTGTGTGAGGTTGTGTAAGTAAGGGGTGGCTTGCCCTTCTCGCCCGCGTGTGACAAACCATCTGTTGGATCATGGATTTTACACCTTAGCATTGTGAACGTGGGGAAACATACTCCTGGCTGAGCATAAGATTTCTGCTTACAACTTAGAATCTCAGTTCTAAATGAAATTGGCGACTTCAACCACACCAACTTAAAGACAGTCCTCCCCAGATTCCACCAACATGTCTCCTGCCACACCAGAGGAGACAAGACTTTAGACCATGTTTATTCCAACTTGGCTGGAGCCTACAAAGCAACACCCCTCCCCCACATTGGACAATCGGACCATCTCTCCCTGTTCCTCACACCTAGGTATTCACCACTCATCCAACGTGTGAAACCTGCTGTGAGGACAATTAAAGTGTGGCCAGAGGGGACAGACGCAGTGCTCCAGGACAGATTTAAAAACACAGACTGGAATATGTTCACCCACACAGACCTGGACCAGTACGCCTCATCTGTACGGGATTACATCTCCAAAACCACAGACAGTGTCACCACCCAGAAACGGATCACCATGTACCCCAACCAGAAGCCTTGGATGAACCGGGATGTTCGTCTTCTCCTGAAGGCCCGCAACACCGCCTTTAGGTCAGGAGATGCACACGCCTACAGTACAGCCAGGGCTAATCTAAAGAAGGGCATCAAAAAAGCCAAACACCATTACAAAAAGAAGGTAGAAGAACACTTCTCCAACTCCAACCCCCGACACATGTGGCAAGGACTCCAGACCATTACAGACTACAGGACCACCAAACCCTCCCCCACATCCTCTGATGTCTCCTTCCTCAACGAGCTCAACAACTTTTATGCTCGTTTTGAGCGAGGGAACCCCACAACCAAAACAGACATGACGCCACACCACCAACCTCTGACTCTCTCCCCCACCGATGTAGGAGCGGTGCTGAGCAGGATCAATGTCCACAAGGCTGCAGGTCCTGATGGCATCCCCGGGCGTGTTCTCAGAGCGTGTTCTGGGGAGCTTGCAGGAGTGCTCACAGACATATTCAGTCTGTCCTTGGCCCACGCTGTGGTACCGGCCTGCTTCAAATCCACCTCCATCGTCCCGATACCCAAAAACTCCAACCCATCTAGCCTCAATGACTACCGCCCAGTAGCACTCACCCCCATCATCACTAAGTGCTTAGAGCAGCTGGTCCTAGCACACTTCAAATCCTGTCTCCTCCCCACCCTTGACCCCCACCAATTCGCATACCGCCAGAACAGGAGCACAGAGGATGCAGTCTCCATCGCACTGCACTCTGTCCTCTCACACCTGGACAACAACAACACCTATGCCAGAATGCTGTTTATAGACTTCAGTTCAGCGTTCAATACAATCCACCCCTCACAACTCATCAGGAAACTGACAGACCTGGGCATCAGTTCCCTCATCTGCAAATGGTTACTGGACTTCCTGACCAACCGCCCCCAACATGTCCGGCTGGATAACCGCTGCTCATCTACAATCACAATGAACACCGGTGTACCACAAGGCTGTGTGATGAGCCCTTTCCTCTACTCCCTCTTCACCCACGACTGCAGACCTGCTGATGGTTCCAACACCATCATTAAGTTTGCAGATGACACCACGGTGATTGGCCTCATCAGTGACAACGATGAGACCACCTACAGGGAGGAGGTGGATCGTCTGGCTGAGTGGTGCGACACAAACAACCTGCTGCTCAACACCGAGAAGACCAAGGAGCTCATCGTGGACTACAGGAGGAATGCTGACCCACATCCACCCATCCACATTAAGGGGACGGCTGTGGAGCGTGTGAGCAGCTTCAAGTTCCTGGGAGTCCACATCTCCGAGGATCTCATCTGGACGACCAACTGCTCCAAGCTGGTCAAGAAGGCTCACCAGCGCCTCTTCTTCCTGAGGACTCTGAGGAAGAACCACCTGTCCTCAGACATCCTGGTGAACTTCTTTCGCTGCACCATCGAGAGCATCCTGACCAACTGTATAACAGTCTGGTACGGGAACTGCTCTGCCTCGGACCGGAAGGCGTTGCAGAGGGTCGTGAAAACTGCCCAACGCATCGCTGGAGCACCACTTCCTGCCATAAAGGACATCTACAGGAAGCGGTGTCTGAAAAGGGCTGGGAAAATCATCAAAGACCCCAGTCACCCATCACATGGACTTTTCACCCTCCTGCCCTCTGGGAGGCGCTACAGGAGCCTCCGGACTAAGACCACCAGGTACCGGAACAGCTTCTTTCCCACAGCTGTCAGACTCCTGAACTCTGCCTCCTGACATCTGACCCACATTAAACTCATGGACTGAACATACACACACCCACAACCACACACAATGGACAACTGTACCCTCATACACACAATAATAACATGGACTGAACCACCACTCACAACCACTAGCTCTTTATATAGCCTCTGTAGAAATTATCCACATATCTCACTTATCTTAACTGCACTACTGTATAGTTCTGTGTAAATAATCATTCTGTACATACGATAATTTTTAATCCTACAACTGTTCATAACTTGCATAGTTCACATTTCTGTATAACTGTATATCTCATATTTCTGTATAGTTTATGTCATATTCTGTATAGTTTTTCATATTTATATCCTGTTCATAGCTTGTACTCACTACAGCCTGTACATACTTATAGTTATAGAATATTCATAACATACTTCATACCGTGTACATTATAACATACCATACTATTGCTAATATATATTGTAATATATCTATATCATGGCTAAAGCACTTCTGGATGGATCCAAACTGCATTTCGTTGCCCTGTACCTGTGACATGTGCAATGACAATAAAGTTGAATTCTATTCTATTCTATTCTAAATTAAAAATGTTTTTGTAAGTGTTGTGGATAGGCGTAGCTTTGGGTCACGTGGTGTCGGTAATAGTAATAGTGATTGCTATATCACCTGTTCACGGCCCGAGGGAATTTTTGTGAATGAGTGGGTGATAGGGGAAGTCGACTTTTGCTGACCGCTCAAGCTTAGAATGTTTGTTTTGATCACTGTTTTTCTACGGATTTTAATGATTTAACAACAAATAAAGAAGTTTTTAATCTGGAACTTTGACTTACGTTTTGAACAGCGGGCGCGTCAACATTATTCCCCTATTCAGCTGCTCGGCGACTCAAAGGCTTGACAGTCGCCAATAGTAAGTATGGCTAATGTGTACTTTGACTTCTAAGGCATTCACACACGCACACACACACACACTCACATAGTAGCACACGCAGCATTGCGCGCACACACACACACACACAGAGCGAGAGAGAGATCATTAATACGAAGGATTGCAGCAGCTTTTTGGATTTTCACTCTTTAATAGATTTAATATGAACAGCCACATAAAATTCATTCCAATTTTTTTGCCTTTGCTTCAATTAAGATGTGTCTTTAAATCTACGATACCTGCCTTGTTCAAAAAGTTTACTGACATAGTAAAGGAGTAGCTAGGGAACTCAGTAAGTATGAGCAACAATAGCTTAGGGACACTTTCTCAAATAAAGAGGATTTCATCATCTGCAGTTCGTGGAAAAAAAAGTGCCACATTAAAAACAAATGAATAGATCCACAAATTATGGATGCAGACTCTTTTCAGCTATAGAGGTAAAGGTAAACTTCATGCGCTTATCAGCATACAGTTTAAAGGCTTGCATCAGAGTGCATTGGTGCACAATTGGGCATCTTTTATGGTTATACCACTGTGAATTTTGCTATACAAATATGCTCAAGAGTCTATCATATGTTTGACATCCAGCTAAAAATTCGAAAATATATATTTTTAAATCAGTAACTTTGCAAATTTAGAGGAAATGTTTTTGGACAACAAATGAGTCACATTTTAAAAACAGTTTGAATAATCTGCGCTGACAGACATTTATGAAGCGCCGACTATAACACACATGCTTACCGTGTGAAAGGACCCGCGACGTCTTGGAGCAGAGAACCGCGTTGTATTGTTGCTTTTCTCTTATGCATAAGCAACGCCAGCCTGTCAGAAATGCTCTGTGTGGGTAGAAAATGGTCTGCACCGGCGCTGGTCCTGACGCGAAATGGCGAGGGTCTCACGCTCTGAGGAAGGCTTCATATAGGACCGGGTGCAGTGGCGGTCCTAGCCTGTTTGGCGCCCCGGGCGAACACGCCCTCTGGCGCCCCCCCACCCACCCACCCACACACACACACACACACACACACACACATATATGACCCTATATATGAAGAGAGAGAGAGTATGCATTGTATGCAAACGGCTACTAAACAGACATCATAATTCGTCATACAATGAGAACAGGACAAATCAACAATTGACACTGACTAATTAATATTATATTATTGTATATATTGTTTGGAGTTTAGTTTGTTACTGTTACTATTTTTACCATTTCTTCTTGGAGGAACTGTAACCCACATAATTTCCTTAGGGATTAAGAAAGTATTCTGATTCTTAATGTATTAGGATACATGACCTGCCATTATCCAATGACACATCTGCTTACCTGTATCTTTTGCTCGTTTCTCCTTGTAGGAGCCATAATTAAATGTATTGAATTTTAATGATCACTGGGTTTTCATTTGTTTGGTTGCTATGGTGATGTGTAACGGGAGTCACGTGGGTGGTAGCGGCGACATTAAGAGGGCGTTGTCAGTCTGTCTTTCACTGGTTTGATTTTGACAGAGAGGAGGGCTGGGTAGCCGTAGTTTTTGTTGACCGCAGCACAACGAGTTTCCCCTTCACTGTAAACCCGGATAAGTTCAATACACTTAAATCGTTTGAGGAAACCGATTCCCTTCAAATGATTTGAGTAATTAACCCAAAACAAAAAATTAACTGATTTAGTCAAGTAAACTTAAAAGTAAAATTGTCACAATTTACTATATTGAGTCATCGCTACCTAAAGTGTTTAAGTATTCAATATTTCAAAAATAATTTGTTTAAGTACAGTTAACTTAATACTAATAGAAAAAACTAAATTGTTTAAGTGGTGCTAATATTACAAAACTCACTTTTTTGCGTAGTGTTTAATTAAAAGCGTCTTTTAATTAAATGTATTATTATTACTAAAACTTAATATGTCAAGGCAAACACACTCAAAACCAAAGACCACTAAAGTGTTTCTTGTTTTTTTTTTTACTTTATTTATAACAAAACAAGACTTTTGTTTTCCTTTGAACAGTATTCCAATTTTTACACATGGCGCTTCTAAGAAGACATTTCTTTCAGAAACAAACACAATATTTCAGTTGTTCCTAGCCACTTTTTGACAAGAATTTATTTGTGGTCTCTGAGGTAGTTTTTTTTGAACAGTAAGTTTTTTGTTTGCACAATTGGACTTCCAATAAAACATTTTCTTTAAAACAATCCTTTTAAACAGATAAAACTGTGTATCACAAGTAAAGAGTAAAACTTATTTTCACAAATATTTTAACTTGGAAAAATAAAAACTATGGAATAAGGAATGGCCCCAGCGAGACAATGAAATTAAAGGAATAATTCACTGATTTTACATAATAAGATATGTTCTTACCTTAGCTTTGACGAGTTGATGTGTACCAGTCTTGTCTTTGTGCGTGCCCTCAGTCATCCAAATGGAGCAAAGCCTCTCCCATATATTCCAAATACCTCCACTTTTTGCTCCTTTTAGAAGCTACCGAGCTCCTCCACGTTTTCCCTATTTATGTAAAATTACATGAAAAGTTACACTATCTAAGTTTAGTTTCACTAAATTTAACGTATAGATTTTTTGAGCCGATAAAAAGGGGCACTATATTACAAGCGCGCAGTAACCCTAGTGCACTCTGGAGCATAGACTGAGTTACTGGGGGGATGAAGAAGTGCTCCTACAGTGTTATTACACCTTGTAATATAGTACCCCTTCTTATCGGCTTAGAAAATCCACACGTTAAATTTAGTGAAACTAAACTTAGATAGTGTAACTTTTCATGTAATTTTACATAAATAGGGAAAACGTGGAGGAGCTCGGTAGCTTCTAAAAGGAGCAAAAAGTGGAGGTAGTTGGAATATATGGGAGAGCCTTTCTCTCGCACAAAGACAAGACAGGTATGCATCAACTCTTCAAAGCTAAGGTAAGAACATATCTCAGTATGTAAAATCAGTGAACTACTCCTTTAAGCCCTGGTTTTGCCAGCCACTAAAAACAAAAAAAGACAATTACAAACACAATAATGACTTCCTGAACTTGAGAAAAAGCTGCTCAATGAAGAGTGAACATTCAATGTATCTATGCACACATTGAAAGCTCATTTTTTAGCCTTTGGAGTTTTGGAGGAGGATCATTTCGTCCCAGATTCAGCATAATCTGCTGGATAAACAGGAATGTATTCTTCATGCACTTTGGGTACTCCAAGTGGAGTGCATAAGTCAGTCCAAACAGGAGACACATTGCCAAAGGAAGACTGCAGATGGAATCCATTACTACATTGCCCTCTAGAAGGATCCCCAGCTGGGAGGGGTTCAGTTCTTGCTCTGGACTTCCGTTTTCACCATTGAAGATGATTCCTATTGGGATTTCAAGGTCACCATCAGCAGCATTCTACAGAGGGGGGGAAAAAACTGTGAGTTAACCTGTTGGTGGAGAGTAACACAAGTATAAAAGGTCAAAGTATTGTATTTCTATAAATGCTCTTTATTATTTAAGTACAAGTTAATTGTTCAAATAAAAAAAAAAAACAGGAAAATTTGGGGAATCTGTAAGGCTTATTGTCATTATACAACTGTATAATGAAGTTTGTCCTCTGCATTTGACCCATTCTTCAATGTTGATAAGGCAGCAACCCGTCAAGAGAATGGGTTTTTGTAGATTGGCTGCAGGAGCCTGTACAGCAGGTTGCGACCTAGGCTTAACCTGGAAGGAGGATTAACCTGTTGTGCATATTTTTGTAATTTTTCTTTCATAAAGATGATGAGCTTCATCTAACACCGTCCACTGGTTCACTCTTCTACTCTGGTCCACTCCAGTTGTACATTCTCATTTCGCTCTCTGTAGAACATGTCTCACCCCATAGGCTGACCAGCAACAGCTTTTTCGGTTGCACTGCAAAGCCATTTAGACCTTTGTCCCCAGTCCCACCCAGTCCTTTTTTTTTTTCAGTTTTCTGAGTCATTAAAGGAATTGTGACAAATTGAAGGGCTTAAATGAAACTTAAAAGTTTTACAGTTTTTAAAGTTGGCATTAAGTTGTAATTTCTTGATCTTTTATCCACAAATTCATAAAAAATACAAAAAGTATGGACCAAAGCACATTTAACTCCAACACATAGGGTGAACGGCTGGAGGTGCCCGGCCGTGCTCTGGTCCTCCTCCTCTGACCGGGGCCGGAGTCCGGACCCGGGCTAACCCTGAACACGGTTTGGATGTGCTCACATCACACAATGGAACCGCGCGGTTTGGATGGACGAGGAAGATGCTAGAACCATTACGCATGAGCAGGGGTTAAGGCTGTGAGGGTTACAGCCTTAAAACATTTATAATAAATACTTTTCACTACTTTGCGGATTTCACTTATTGCGGGTTGTTTTTGGGACGTAACCCCCGCGGCAAACGAGGGTTCACTGTAGATTGAATTAGCGTGCACATTTGCGTAATGTAACATGCAACTATTTTTGCTTAAAGTTGAAATACAAAGATTTAACTCACCAGTTTGCGTGGAGGTTTGAGGAAAAGTACTCCCTATCGACTGTAGACTGAAACAAACATGTCCAATCCCAGGCAAAACCACCAAAAACGACTTGTCTTAATTTTTTCTGACAAACAAGTCCAGACGTGTCTTCGGTTCCAGTGCCGGGAAAAATATGGGAGGGGCAACAAAAACTTAAAAATAGTGAAAGTGCTTTCAACTAAACATAATCAGTAAACATCAAATTTACTTTTATTATTTGAGTGTTGAGTTTAAAACTTATTCTCTTATAAAAAATTGAACTTAAACTATTTATTAGAATAAACTTAAAATAGAAAGGACCATGTTAAATGTATTCATTTTAGTGCATCACATGCAAAACAATATAGGTTAAGTGCAAAAAGCTTCCACCAATGAGTTCTGTCTGACACAGTTATATGATTTTAGTTTTACAAAGAAAATTAATTACCATCAGTGATTATAGCTAAACCATTTGAATGCAAATAACTTTTGGGATTACAGTGTTGTTGCTTTAGAGCCTGTGATGTTTTAAGAGTTTGAATCGCGAGCCGATCACATTGCTCTGTAAACTTTTCAAGCACTTTAATAAACAAGCAAGCAATTCCACCTCTCGCATTATTGCGTACAGTTGACAGCGCGTCAGGCAAATAGGCAGGCTCCATCCCCAGCATCTAGCGACTGTGGAAGTCGCTACACTCCTCCTCTTCTTTTCTCTTTTTTTAAACTTTAAAAAGGGGTTGTGTGAGACTTTAAATCAACAAAATATAAAATATACATTTTAAATTGTTATTGATCCCTTTACCCCTGGTCCTAAAGTGTATATTTATTTTCTTACTCTTCTTATATTTATTGTTTGTTTACTTGCACTGCTGTAACTGGAGCCTCGTCGTCTCGTCTCTCTATATACTGGACTGTATGTAGCGGAGATGACAATAAAGTTTACTTTGACTTCAGCAGCGAGCAGGCGCACCGAGGGCTCTCGCGCTCACTTTTCACGTATAGAATTTCGAAAAAAAACATCGGTGCAAATTATAAGTCTGTATTATAATGTCTGCTGTTTTCGTGTTGTTGGTTTGTTTTTATTTTGTTTTATTTTGCAAGTTGGTTATTAGATGCTGCTCCAGCCAGCCAGAGAATCCCCCGCCGCCCCGCCCTCTCCTCCCTGTGCCGCAAGCAGCAGGCGCACCTCGCAAACGGAGGGCGCCCTTACTCCCAGCAAATGGGCGATAGAAAACCGATCGGTGCCTATGCCATTCCCAATATGCGCTGGCTGATGTCGGGGCAGCATGAGTACGAGCATTTTTTTTTTTTTTTTGCCGATGCCCGTGATGCCGCCCCCCACCACGATGCCGCCCCGGGCAACCGCCCGTGTCGCCCGTATCTAAAACCGCTACTGACCGGGTGCTTCCAAAAACAATAGATGGGGGGGGGGGGGGGGGGGGGGGGTTAAGTCTGGGGGCGATACACCTGCAGGGCATCACCTTGCTGTGCAAGTTTAAAACAATGAGGGTGGGGCACGCAGTTGCTGAGCTCCGGTGTAACTGGCCAAGATAGGCCTAAGGGTCCGCTGTTGCTGGCTACTTCAGAAAATAGGCGAGACCCTGCTCAACTGGTACATGTGCGGGGCTTTTACCTTCACTGTAAAATGTAATGTTGTGTTTAATTAAAAATATTAAATAGGCTGAACTCAATTTTTATCAATTTGTTATTAGAACTCAATTTAAATAAGTTACCAGTACTTTTTATGCAAAACGCTGATAAACTCAATTTATTTGAGTTGTCTTAACTTAGAAAAACTAACTAAGCTGGAAGTTTTGCTTCTCAGGGCGGAAGGATGAAAGATGTGTTTTGAAAATGCTACGTGACTACCGTCCTCCTCCCTCGCTGATCAGTCCGCATGTTCATGGTGCATTTGTTATGGAATATGTTGAGCAAACCTGGAGAAGCGTCAGCTCAAGAGACTATTGTTGTCATTGCTGTGGATCTTTACCTGATACACTGACGTGGTGAGTAAATGTTTACTCTTATTCAAACTGATTTTGTGGCTTCTCTTAGTTTAGCACCAGGTTTAAAATCTTGCTAGCTAGTTAGTGTTAGCCTAGCGTTGCTGCTGCCGCTGGGCTCATGTTACTTAAAAATTAACACCACAGCCTTAAAAACCTTACATAAAACTATGTCGGTGAAATTTTCTGTTGATCGTTTGAAATAAATAAGTGAGATAAGAGCCCAGACAAAATTCTTTGGGAGGTGCAGCTGTTAGGGGTGGGGTAGGGTAGGGTGTGGGGGGTGGATAACAGAGCTCTCCGAAAACGTGGAAGCACTTTTGCAAATATGTGATATTTTGATAAATTAAGTAGATATTTGAGCATTACTCAGCTACATTCTCGCCTGAAAATATCTTAAAAGGTTATTTTGTGACCCGGAAAGGGTAGTCTGGGGAAAAGGAGGATCGCATTTGTCGGCCACGGTTGTCGGAGCCTGTGCGTACTTAAGCGCGGCAATGGCGGAGGAGCGCGGCTAAAAAACTTATTACTTTTTCTGGGTCACAAAATAAACTTTTAAGATATTTTCTGGCGAGAATGTAGCTGTGTAAATTTCAAATATCTGCTCGATTTATCAAGACATCACATATTTCCAAAAATGCTCCGACGTTTTCGGAGACGTCTATTTCTTTTCATGCTTTGTGGCAGCTTTTGAACATCTGTGTCATCTATTAATGTCAAATCCAGCCTTTATTTAACAACATAAGCAAACTCTATGTTACAATGATTGCACAGCCATTAAGGATCAAATCAATGTTCTGTTTTTTTCTCTCCCTGCTTGCTTCTTACTGTCTTTGAGGCTCGGGACCAGCACTCCTGTTGTTGGACAGAAAGACATCAACTCAGTGGTAAGTGTTTTGGTTTTCCAATATATTAGCAACTGTCAGTGACATTTATATTAATCAGGCTGAACTTTAATCATACTTTAGATCAGCCTGTTTTACTTATTGTTTTGTTTGTGCTTTGGTTTGGGGAAGTTGTTTCTTTACTGATCTTTTCCTGTCTTCTGTTATTAGACTTGAGATATGACTGCACTATGCTGTTGCTGTGACTCCAGTTAATTCTACAAGACATGCTGTGTAAGTAAACAAACAACAACAGTTTGGTCTGCATTTCTTCAAACTTAGTTTAGAGGGTCTACACTGTATATAGTGAAGTCTGCAAGTTTTCTAACAGCAAAATTTGTTTTGTGCCCAAAATCATTTTGCACATCATTAGAATGAAAGTTATTGGCCATGTTTGCATAGCCCTTTTTAAAATGATGCTTTCATGACATTATTGTGTGTTGCGTGGTGGTCAGGGCTATCCAGACTGACAATTTGGGACATTGAATGTCACCTCTCTGGTGGGGAGGGAGCCTGAGTTTGTCTAAATTGGAGTCTGTTTTATACCAAATGCAGAAAAAAATGTTTTAAGAAAGCAATTAAGTTCATGTTCCAAAAAATATGATTGTTTGCTTGCAGGACACCAGGAGAGATGAGTCCTCCGTCACAGATGGTGTGGTCAGTGAAGATGGTCGCCTGCAGGTTCAAGCTCATTGCATCTCCAACCCACATCCACTGCCACTGTACTTAAGGGAAGTTAAAGACTTTCTTCTGCACCTACATTTGGATCACCTCGATCCATGACAGTCATTCAGGCAGTAATGCCTGGACTGGAAACAAGCCATCCTTAAAATATTACAACATTCCAGCTCATGTGTTGGAATGGAAAACAAATGTGTTCTTTAAATTAGAGACTGCACTTGTGACAGAACAAATATTTTATTTTGATTATATAAGTAATGTAAGTACAAAACAAACTTGTGGTAGGCCTAAACTTATTTTCAGAATAATTACATCTGAGACTTTGTTTCATTGTAAGATTATAACAGTGATGGCAATATAATTGTTTGTTGTTCAGCAGAACAGTGTCCAGTATGTTGGCTGTTGTACTTTGTTGTGTTTGAAAATAAAAGTTGGGCTCATTTTAACATCATTACAAAAAGTGTTGTTAATTATTTTTAATCATATTCAGGTTACCACAAATTGTTTTTTCATTTAGTTGAACTTGAAATGTTTGTCAGTAGGTAAAAATTAGTATTGCACAGTCAGAAATATCAAGTTATTCTTAATACTGCAGACTTGCAATGTATAAGTTGTCCTAACAGTCATCTTAAGTAAGCTTTACTTAGTTTTTTTTTGAGGCAACGAGTTTCCATAATTTTTTTGAGTTCTGGGAACTAACAAGGCTGTACAGTGTACTCAAAATGAGTAAGTTGTCCTAACTTGGTCATCTTACGTAAACTTGATCCAATTTTTTTGAGTTCTGGGAACAAATGAGCTTGTACAGAGTATTCAAAATAAATAAGTTGTCCTAATTTAGTCATTTTGAGCTAAGCTTTACTCAATTTTTTTGAGGCAACGAGTTTCCATAATTTTTTTGAGTTCTGGGAACTAATTAGATTTTACAGTGTTGTCGAGGAATTACAAAAAGAGCCGATACCGGCCACTTTAAACAATAGGTTGGGCCCTTGTTTGCATGGTACTCTCAACAACTAAGTGTTACACCTATCTTTTGTCTTCCTAAGGAATCACAAGAATTAAATGATACCCGCAGTGGGCTTTTGCAATCCTGAACAATTTCAAACAATTAACCGGCTGTTGAAAAGACGGAGCGGGTCTGTGCGACTGGTTTTAGAAGTATCACTGCAGCGTTTATTTTCTAAAGGGCTGAATGTTTTTTGCGACCATCTGTTGTGTTAAAAACTACTCTGAAACCATGAAACCCCTTACGGAAGAAATTCCCGTTTGATCCGTTTTTAAATAAATAATGTTTGCATCGCTGCATGCTGTGACATCAGAATCACAAAATGAGTGTGATTAAAACACGATTAGTTTGAAAAGAGCGATACTGGCTCCTTTGGGGGAAAAAGGTGACATCGTGTGCAACGTGTTTTAGAAGTAGCCCAATAGCGTTTATTTTTTAAAGGACTGAATGTTATTTGCGACCATTTACTGCGTTGAAAAAACTAGCTGGCTCTTTCTCCCTCTTAGTTCAACATTCTGAAATCACGATTTTTAAATAAAATGATCGCATCAACCCGTGAAAGAAACCCCTGTAGATGCGTAAAAACTAGTTAGATTAAAACTAGTGGTTTGATTAAATGAAACGCTTGTGAACAGGGTGACATTGTCCATTCAGAAGAAATTCCCATTTGTGCCGTTTTTAAAATGAAATGCTTGCATCACTGCAAGCTGAGATATTGTCAGAATCAGAAAATTAGTGTTTAAAACACTATTACCAACACTTTTGACTAGATGTAAATAAGAAGCATTCCCACTTTTGTTAAGGTGCACTGTGAAGCAAAACGGCTTCCACTCCGCCCGCAAAAGAATTGCTTTTAAGAACACGTGTCTGCATAACTGAATGTTGAGACAAGCCAAAGCGATAAAAATAGTTTAATTAAAAACCCTATGGTTTGATTAAATTAAAATCCAGTTAAAAACACATGAACTCATATAACCCCTCTGACGCCCTGTGTGTTTCCACACATGAACTCGCATACCCCCGAGCACACCTGAACGCGCATGCGCACAAGCACGAAACGGTCAAACAAGTTGTCAAACCGGTTTGGTTGGCCGCCATATTGGACTAATTCCCCCGTATTACTACTCAGTATTTAAAAATCCTTAACTGTGATTTAGTTATTTTTCGTATTTCTTAAGTTTTAGTTATATTTTATTTTTTGTAGAGACAGCACCGGAAGGTCGCCGTTTCGATCCTCGGGTTCTCTGTCCTGGTCGTTGTGTCCTTGGGCAAGACACTTTACCCTACCCCCTACTGGTGTTGGCCAGAGGGGCCGATGGCGCGATATGGCAGCCTCGCTTCTGTCAGTCTGCCCCAGGGCAACTGTGGCTACAACTGTAGCTTGCCTCCACCAGTGTGTGTGAATGTGAGAGTGAATGAATAGTGGCATTGTAAAGCGCTTTGGGTGCCTTGAAAAGTGCTATATAAATCCAATCCATTATTAAACAGTACATTTGCACAATGACTGAAACTAGCCCACTGAATGAACAATGGGTTCAGTTTGTTTCATGGAGACTTTAGCAATCATCAAACCTCAAACGTCTGAAAATACCTCAAACTCTTCCAAACTTTCTCTTATGACTACATTCAGTAAACTCACTCTGATCAACACACTGATAATAAAAGTGTTTGGTTGTAAATCCTGTTTGAAAACCACCTTAAACTTCCTGCTGACACTCCCAGTGTCATCTGGAAAGGCACATTACAGTCCTACCATTAGAGTGAAGCTATAAGCTCCACTCATTTACTCAGAGCAGTGCTGGACAAATCTCACACTTAGATGTGACATCAGTCACTCCTTATTTGGTCTTATGTCACATGACCACATGCTGAGCCCATCCATGCTGGTGCTCTGTTGGTCATATGATCGGTTGTTTTAAATGTTTCCTATTAGATTTTTTTCTCTACTCAGACACTTAATTTATTTAAAATGCTGTCTGCAATACTGTTCTTGATGACCCTGATGAAAGGGACAGTCTGAAACTCTTTGGTCAAGTCATAAAGCTCTTCTTTATACTACACGACTTGGTGGAACTTCATTCTCTATCAAAGGTCAGAGCAGCATTATGTATAAACAATACAATATTAGATTATCAAAATGTGACATGTTATTTTCAGTCATTTTCTCACTATAATAGTATCCAGAACTTTAAGAACTCATTTGTGAAATAATCTGATGGATTTTAATCCAGTCCTGTGGCCAGCATGAAATGAAGATGAAACTAAGAAAGAATCATTGCATTCAATTATGTCTTAGATGCAGCAACTGTCAGTTAGTTCCTAATGAATTAAAGTAGCTATGCTGTATTTCAGCATATGGCACATCTTTGTGAAATGTTTTTGTTTTTTTTTTAAATATAAGAGTGGAATCTAAGGTAACCTCTGAATATTTAAACTGAACAGCATTTTTTTTAACTGTTTTCCATCAGTGTAGATACCTGGGAGAATATGTTGTGTTCATTCTGAAAGAACATAGTCAATGATTTCTGTTTATTCAGAATAAAACGTGAATTATTTTGGCATTTCTTGAATACTGAATGTTAATTTAGCAGCAATTTGTTCAAGGTCTTTAACGTGTAAATATAGCACTGGGTCATCAGCATACATCAAGGTTTTAACACCATCACACAGATGGAAAATCATATTTACTAAATTGTTTATAGTGAACAGCAATGGTCCTAAGATTGAGCCTTGTGGTACTCCCATAGTACAGGCTCTCAGTTATCATATTTTCAGTTTTATCCTGAACACTGAAAGCAGTAAGATAAGCAGCTGCAGGACTGAATCCAGTTTGTTGACATTGATAGACAGATGGAGTTAGATAACTTTAAGAGAAGTACTGAGTACAACAGTCTTATGCAGGTCCAGAAAAACAACACCCACCGCCCATCAGCCTTAATGGCTTCAGTGAAATAGCAGCATGCTGTTTCTGTGGAGCGGTAAGCTCGAAAACCAAACTGCATGGGGTGTAGTAGATTTTCTCCAGTTAGATAGGCCATCAGCTCTTTAGACACAACCTTTTCAATCATTTTTGAAGAGGCTGGTGGTATATTGAGGTTTTTAATGTCATGGGAATATACCTTCCTCCAATGACTAATTAATAAAATGACTAACAGAAGTAGTTAAAATGTCCTTATAATCCTTTAGGGGAAAAGTATCAAGGCCCCAGATGCATTTTGCTCATGAGTTTGGCTATAGTTTAGATATTTTTTACATACTTTATCATCATCTTTATAATTGGGAGTTAAAGTAGTTTTACCAATTAAAATAAAGCAGATTGTATTTCTGCAAACTTTATTAATAAAATATTAATAACAAACATTAATAAAATAGTCGTTAAAACGAGACTGTCATTTTGTATGGTCCAGTTTACTTGAAGTTGTATGGATATACTTTTCAGGTGCTCTCTGATTAATACTTTTCCACAGCAATTTAATATTTATTTTTGTTTTGTTCTGATCTCGAGGAAGAAATTTGTTAAGTTGCCCTGCGACTTTGTTTCTAATGATTCTGTACATTGAGTGGTCAGTTTTAAGCTGTGATTTTAAATATTTGCTTTTAGGACTGTATCCCTTTCCCTCGTTTACGGGCGTAAAATGTTTTTTAATCAAAGCAAAGTTCCTTTTCTGTTATGCTTCGGAGGCACAGCTTTTATTGAATTTGGATAGAATTTGCTACAGGTGAAACTTTTGCAAAAGTTAATTTATTTCACTAATTCAACTTAAAAAGTCAAACTAATATATGATATAGACTCATTACATGTGAAGAAAGATATTTCAAGACTTTATTTTTTTATAATGTTGATGATTATGGCTTACAGCTTACAAAAACCCCAATGTCAGAAACCTCCTGCAGAATCAGGCACTGGCAGGGGTAGCCATCTGCAGCAACAAGTTGGGGGTGAAGAGAGGAAGACAGGACTATAGTGTCTTTCTTTTTCAGGCAAAACAGATTCAAACGTTAAATAAGCTTTCTGAGCCAGACAGAGCAGTTGGGCGGGGCTTCTGTGAATAACATTTGAATAAAAAACCTGTTTTTCAGTAGCAAAAGCTTTTAAAATATTCTAAAAAGCATCAAAGCATTTTACTGGTGCAGGGAAACCAAATAATTCTTTATTTACTTAATTTTTTTTATTTTTTTTTAAATTTTAATCGTGAAATTCTGTTTGCATTACAGGAAAGGAATGCAAATAGAGGAAACAATGAAAAGCCCAACACATCATCTTTAATGTCCACATACAGAAACATATTATAGCCAACATCACTGCAGCAGGACAGAAATCTGATTTCAGGTATTTATTAATTTAACTGGTTTCATGAATCTGAATTTAGTGCATTTAAAAGGATCATTAACTTTTTTTTTCTTTTTTTTCCCCCCTCCTTCCAGCCTGCTGTGTTCCCATTCACGTCTCGTCTCTGTGGGTCAGGCTGACCTCCACCCTGGAAATGATTATCTACAGCACAGCATGACCCACAGAGACAACACCACAAACACCGAGTGAAACAAGACAAAAAGAAGAACATACACATGGCATATTAAAGGGAAAAAAAAACAACACACATTCATACACTGGCTTCTCCACCAGTCCCACCACTAAGGCACATTTACAGGTGATTTGTTCACAGAGTGAGGAGGAGACTGGTCTGCAGACACAAACGAACATGCAGGACAGATAACACACACTGGATCAATATGTGTCATCAATAATCAAACGAACTTGTCCAGCAGTCAGTTGACCTCATCCACAGGATCAGTAAAGTCTTTGGTACCAATAAGGACACTTAGAGATACAATCAATCAATCAAAATGAAGTACAGCTAATCAATCAACAGAGAAACCAACCATCACCGATAATCCATCATTTTTCTTTTTTTCTGTAGATAATCAATCAGTGCTGATTAATTAGTAATAGAATCTATTGAGGAACAGACTCGTTTCATTTTGGATTAAACTTTGGCTGTAAAAAGAAAAGAAACATTGATCACTGATTGAAAACCTGATTTTTAAAAAAGGTCAAACAGA
Organism: Pelmatolapia mariae; assembly: GCF_036321145.2. Lineage (NCBI taxonomy): Eukaryota > Metazoa > Chordata > Actinopteri > Cichliformes > Cichlidae > Pelmatolapia > Pelmatolapia mariae. The sequence continues at coordinate 13,005,221 of NC_086228.1, read as the reverse complement.
CACACTCAATAACCCCTAATCCTCCAGCAGTAAAGCCCAGACCACATGACCCTGAGGGCCGCTCTGATTGTCTGATTTTCAAAACAAAAGTCTTGTTTAGGAAATATCCCAGCAGCAGCGTCTGACGCACAGACGTGGGAGCTGATTGAGTCCTTAAGGCCCCGAAAAAACTCCACAAACCATGAGTCTGTTTGTGCAAAAACCCAAAAAAAAAAAAATCACGGAAACAGTCCAGTAGTTCTGGAGCAGAACCAGAACTTAAAGCTTCAAGTGTCAGAGGCACGGTGTGAATTTCAGCCTGGTCCCGGTGCCACAGATCCTTCATGGCTTTCCCACATCCACGGTGATCATAGTGTAAAGGTCAAACTTCTGGATGCTCAACACCTGGGTCTTCAGAGAGTTTATGCCGTCTTTGTCCATGGTCTGTTGAGTGTGAGCAAGCAGGTCAAACCTGGAACCAAAAACAGCATCCAGACCCTTCAGAACCAACAGCCTCGCTCTTAAAACCACATTTAGCCTTCATTTTAATTAGCAGTATAAATACTGATCAGTAATGGTACTTGTTAGAGAATTGTGGATCAATATGGTTGTCATTGTGCAAGATGATTAGATCTTTAGCATGGATGCTCACCTCTGTTTTCTACACGGACACACATTCACGTTTCACTGATCACCTCACATGCTCACACCCACACATCACACGTTCACTGTTGCGGACACACACGACATATGTTCTGCAGGAGGGGGCCAGAGTTGGAGTCCTCTGAGGTTGGGAGCAGAACTCATAGCTCTAAGATTCCAACTGGGCTCCCCATGCGCAAGTTAAAACCGATCGATCTCTGTTCGTCTTTTTTTGTTCACGGGAATAAGTCTCTGAGTCAGTGAGGTCTATAAGTGTAGACCTAACAGTACTGATAATAATAATAATAACACGTTTTTTTGTGGGCGCCTTTCTAAAACCCAAGATCAGTGTTCAAAGCATAGAAGACAAACAGTAAAAAGGATCAAAAACAGCATTAGACAATAATTGGAGTTGATGTTTAAAGAGAGTGAGCCAGTTTGAAGATGCATTTTTAGTTTTGACTTGAATAAGGGAAAAGAGCCTGTGTTTCTAATATCAGGAGGAAGTGAATTCGCGAGCTGGGGAGCAGAGCAGCTTAAAGCTCTGTTCCCAAAAGTGGTGAGATGGGTGCAGGCAACAATAAGGTGAGTATCAGAAGAAGACATAAGGGAGCGGGAGGGAGTAGCAACGTGGGGTAAATCACACAAGCAGGGAGGAGCCAGGTTATGGAGAGATTTGAAAGTGAGAAGCAATATTTTAAAAGTGATTCTAGACGCTACAGGCAGCCAGTGAAGCGGCTGAAACACAGAGGTGATGTGCTCTCTGAGGATGTAGGCGAGTTGCGATCAAGGCTGCAGAATTCTGGAGTTCATCAAGGGACTTGTTAGGGAGACCAAAGAGAAGAGAATTACAATAATCCATCCAAAAAGTGACAAGGCCATGGACAAGAATGGCAGCAGCATGGAGGGGGAGGACGGGACAGAGACAATTGATGTTGCTTAAGTGGAAGATTAATAAAGTACTGTTGAGGATGACACCCAGACTCTTAACCTGAGGGGAGGGAAGGATGGAGTTGTCATCAATATTAATGGAAAACCTGTAGGATTTGGTTAAAGTGGAATCTGTGCTGACAGGTGGAGCTTCAATTTTATTACTATTGAGTTTGAGAAAATCAGAGAACTATGGTTTAATCTCCATGAAGCAATCAAAGAGAGATGGGTGGAAGGGAGAAACTGAGTTTGGAAGAAATATACTGCAGCAGGTCATCGGCATAGCAGTGAAAGTCAATGTTATATTTCCAAAGTATGCAACAGTGAGGAATAACATTGGAAATGAAATTAAATCTCATGTGAGAAGTTTTATATGAAGTGAAAACAGTTCAGGAGAGTGGGTGTACTCCAGCGTGACTCCCTGTCATCATGCAGAATAAACAGTGTGTGTGTGTGTGTGTGTGTGTGTGTGTGTGTGTGTGTGTCTCTGGTATAACAAGCAGAGTTGTGTGAAGATGATTTGGGTCTGCACCTCTGTGGGTTTGGATCATTCAGCTTGTCTCTGTTGTGTCGGATCATGCGGCACTTCCCAATTTCACTGTCGGGTCTGGAGATGGACATTCCTTTAGTCACCACCCTAAAAACACAACAGTTTTTTAAAAGAATATATTTAAAATGTCTTTGTTTGATTTTTGTTTTTTAAAATATAATAAAGATGGTAATAATTAATTTGTAGCATTGAATTATTTTTTGGTAATTAAAAATATATATTATTGTCCAGGCATGCATTTTTTTTTCATAATTTTAAAAACTATTTTCCAAGTGTTTGTAAATGTTACATATTTCCTTTTTGCCCCATATAAAAATGTTCTTTTCAAACGTGGGTAATTTTAATGGACGTTTTTATTCATTTTTATGATGATTCATTAGCTGATGAGTGGATACCAACACATATTTGCTGTCAAATCAAATAAAAGCTTCAGACACATAAAAAATGCATAGTCTTCTCTGACACTGGCGCTGTGGTTGACCTGCAGACTGTGGATCATGTGACATGTGTATAAAGACGGTACGTGATGTGTTTGTAATGACACGAGTGAGTCCGCTGCAGCATGTAAAGCAGCAAATGTACCTGTTGTAGATGTCATCGTCCTCTCCTCCCCAGCCCCAATAGTTGTTGGGAAAGCCGTTGATCTTCAAGTATTGCTCTTTACTCAACGAGGTGGCGCCTCCAAAACACCCATTGTACGGTAACCTGCAGAGGACAAACAGTTCATTAAAGCTGACCGACATGATCGATCTTGGATATTAAAGGCAGAGGAGTTAAAATGGCTCATTTCAGACAAAGCATGAACTGAGGGATTGCACCAAGGCCAAATATAAGGTAAATTATTATTATTCTAAACTGTGAATCGTGCAAAGTGACTCTAATAAAGTCAAAAAGAAAAACATAAAGCTGGACATGATCAGGCCTCACTCAGCTGCAGCCTGCAGAGCATAGAGGAAGCAGCTTTCACTTGTTCTCATAACCAGTTACCATCCTGTACTTGTACAAAGCAGTTTTTACACTACACTCGTGTTTACACAAAACACTTCGTTTTGTGTAAACACAAAACACTTCGTTTTGTGTGTTTACACAAAACTGACACAGGTGGTGAGCATCCAGAAGCTTGACCTTTTCACTGACACAAAATGTGATCTGAGTGACAGTGGACATTTTTTCCTTCCATGCTCAGCCTGTTTTTCACAGAACAACAGCAGGAGGTGAAATGACACAGATCAGCTTCTTTGGGCTTCCTGACAGGAAACGCTGCTGCTCAGGGACAGCGGCGAGAGAAGGGAGGTTTTCTTTCAGTACCCACCTCTTTCTCAGTGGTTTGAAAGTCTGTCTGTTCTATTCACTAGAACTACACACTGTCTGCACGATTAACCCCGCCCACAACACAGATTCAGTGCTGAGCACATCCAGATCTGAGTACTGACACGTCAGCTCTGCAGTTACTCAGCAGTGCCCTACGACCTGACAGCTGCATGCTGGCAGGATGCTCCGACGCCAAAGTGGCACTTTCGTTTCACACCTCACAGCGAGACCACAGACAAGGATTTTTAGAAAGAAAAAAAAGACCCTCATTTCTCAGCTATGAATGCTTCAAGGAGGATTTTTTTTAAAAATTTATCTTCAGCAACAAGTCTCTTTTACTCCCAAAATGTGACTAATGAGTTCAACCACTTTTGTGTTATATAATTATCCCGGTCTCAAACACAGCATTACAATCAGCAGCTGCACAGCCTCTCCTGCGTTGCAATGTAGTCAGACAGGCTGGAGGATCCAGCAAGAAAAAGGAAGAGGATGTTTTTCTCAAAAACTCCTAAATGCATGCCAGCAAGGGCCATTTTTACAGTTCCAGGGTACTGTTATGAACTAATCATGAGATAATTCTGCCTGACCTTGTGTTCGACCTTGGTTACATAGCTGAGATAAACACGACTCCTTTAAAAGTCTCCTCCCAAAACACCTGAAGAAAACCGCGACTGTGTGTTGGGAACAACAACTGCCTGAAATGATTTTAGCTGACTTGATCCGTGATGCCAGTTATGTGTACGATGTTAAACATTATTAATTTTACTCATTAGCTACAAAGCATGTATCTGACAGGTATACGGCACATACTGTGCTGTCTCAGCTGACCTCAACATACAGAACACACAGAGTTTGACACCATCAGCTCAAAGTATGACAAAGATCCTCAATAACAGGTTACAAGAGATTGATTAATCATTACTGTCTGTCTGTAAGTACACGTGTAAAAATGAGCAGTGTTGGGCAAGTTACTTTGAAAAAGTAATTCAATTATAGTTACTAGTTACTTTTTTGAAGAAGTAACTGAGTTAGTAACTGAGTTACAGTATTCTAAAAGTAATTAATTACTTGAAAAGTAACTATTGCGTTACTTTAAAAAAAACGTTTAACCCTCTGGGGTCCAGGGTATAATTGGCCATTTTTTACTACTTTTGATTTTCCCTCCACATTTTACCTTTAAAAACTATTTACTTTGCCTTGTTTGGTATCATCCTTTTCAGCACAACCTCACGTGCCTGAATTTACAGTCATGTTTTCATTTTGATATACTGTATTAACACAATTGATCTAAAATCAGACAAAAACCATAAAATCAGAGTAGAAAAAGTTATATTTTTTACTGTAACAACCACAAACATCTTTAATGAATCATATTTCATAACTTCAAATGCAAATATTAATTGTCAATTTTAAAATTCTATGCACAAGTTTTGCAAACAACAAAGTTATTTGCATCCATTTACCTTTTACCCTTTTTTAAAATAACCATTTCAAACTATTTACAGAACAATCAGCTGTTCTGCATTCAATAAGATGCCACACAAATTATTTGTGCCACTCCAAAAAAATAATTTCTGTCCACTATAAAAGAGAACATCACAGCCTGATACCTGCAGGTCGGACAGCAGCAGGTGTAAATGGTAAATGGTAAATGGCCTGTATTTATATAGCGCTTTACTAGTCCCCAAAGCGCTTTACATATCCAGTCATCCACCCATTCACACACACATTCACACACTGGTGATGGCAAGCTACGTTGTAGCCACAGCCACCCTGGGGCGCACTGACAGAGGCGAGGCTGCCGGACACTGGCGCCACCGGGCCCTCTGACCACCACCAGTAGGCAACGGGTGAAGTGTCTTGCCCAAGGACACAACGATCGAGACTGTCCAAGCCAGGGCTCGAACCAGCAACCTTCCGATTACAAGGCGAACTCTTAACTCTTGAGCCACGATCGCCCTTTTTCTTTGTTCTTTTTTCCAGGAACGTATGTGGCGTTGTGAGGATAAAGAGCCATTCATGCCAACACCGGCGTCATACAGGCAAGAGCTGAAATAATACCTCAACCAAGGGCGTAGATTTGGCATGGACGGAAGGGACATGTCCCCACCAATATCCAGCGATTATTGAATCGCTGGATATTGAATTGTAATTTTAAATGGTTTAAAAGCATGTAGAATAGCATATGTAGGTAAGTATATTTATCCCCTTTTATCAAGAAGCAAAGACAAAAAGGAAAAAGAAAAGAAACAGGGCAGGGTTCGGTGGTTGAATCATCCGTCCCCACCAATGCCAAAACCAAATCTACGCCCTTGACCTCAACTGAAGCCAATTGTACTAAATGCACTATACGTGCGCTGTTACAAGAATGTTTTTCGTTCTATTGTTTTCTATTAATTTATATAATTTTAAGTTAAGCAAGACAGAGTTCTTTTAAAGTAAGATTTACTTATATTCTCAAAAGTTAAGCATGACAGGCTTTTTTTAAAAAAAAAAAAAAAAAAAAAAAAAAAAGCATGACAGGCTTCTGTTTAAGAAAGAGACCTGTTTTATTGTGTTAATATTGTCATTTTGAGCTAAAAATAAATGGCTAAATGATCATTTGTTTCCCATATGGTCATATCACAAAGAATATGCATCTACTTAAATCAAATTCAAGTCAAATGGTTAAAAAAATAATTTCACACACAAAAAAAAAGAGCTACAAAATTCCCCACACTGGGAAGGCCGAATACAACTGGGTTGCCCGGCCCTGGCCACGAGGTGTCCCTTATTTATTTTTCAGGGAGTTGGCAACCCTAGTCATGATAAACAATATATACGCGGCGTTTTTTCCTCAATAGTTTCGTCACATTTACTGTCTAAGGACAGCGCTAGCAAGCACTCTCTGCTTATGAGCCAAAAACAAAAAAAACAAAACGGGAAGTTTTAGGAGTGACGGCGAGAGAGAGAGAAAGATAGCAGAAAAAGAGAGAGAGCGAGTTTTGAGATGTGAGAGATTTGTGACGTTTAGCGTGTTTGGAGTGTGTAGTTCATGTGTTGTCTTGTGTAGTTAGTGTGTAGTGTTGTGGATAGTTTTGTGTTGTGTGTCAGAACAATGAGGCGACTGCTGTCTCCAGGTAAAAAAAAGGAGTGATACACCTGCTGCTGTCAGACCTGCAGGTATCAGGCTGTGATGTTCTCCTTTATAGTGGACAGAAATTCGTCAACATGTTGCAATCAATCTGAGTCGGTCTCCACTTATCGGGACTCAACTCAAATCAGCTGGTTGTATTCTGGTTATTTGCAATTAAAACACGGTCCTGCAGCAACTACGTCACAATTTATGGAGGAATTTCTGAACTTCTGTTCTAAATCTACGAGGTTCTGACTGGACTCTGACTGTAAGAAGTTCATATGAATTTCTGTGAATGGAGACAGGAAATGATTTCCAATCACAGTTTTTAATCACTAATAAGCAGACTAACTCCGTCCTATCTCGATGCACCAAAGTTGCTTTGAAGACAACAGTAGAGACTGCATGTTATTGCAGACCTGGTCCCCGACTTTGAAGTAATCATTTCAAAGGCAACGGGATCCCAAGTTCATTGCAGACGGTCACAATAAATCTGCTTGTCTTGCACCTCCATTCACAGTTTTCAGTGGCATAACTGTCGTTTAAGTTTCTCATCCCTTTATTTCCTGTGGTGTCTCACCTGAAGCCGAACTTGTCCAAGTACACACCCAGGTGCCGAGGCTGGCTGAAGCACTTGTAGGTGTTGCGGTCGTCCATGGGGATGACGTCGACATCGTTGAAGACGAAGCAGTTGTAATCATACTCCTTCAAGGCCTCTGCGTAGCCAGTATTCAGCAGCCTGCATTTGTTGAAGGTGTCGTTGCCATCCTGACACACACAGATAATCACGGGGTTAAAAGTGCGGCACTGGTTCAAGAACAGAGCGTGAAGTCAGTCACAAAAAACACTTCCAAACTTGACCTGTATCGTAGAGTATATAATATAGTAGATCAAATGTAACGAATCCAACACCAGGCAAACAATGATGGTTTTTTTTGTCTCCTTGTTCAGCAGCTTCCTGATCGACTGGTTTGAAGAATGTTGGACAACTTGAACTGTACAAACAGTGTTGGGAAGGTTACTTTTAAAATGTATTCCATTACAGATTACAGAATACATGCCCCAAAATGTATTTTGTAACGTATTCCGTTATGTTACTCAATGAGAGTAACGTATTCTGAATACTTTGGATTACTTAATATATTATCATGCTTTTTACAACTACGTGAATGTACTATTGCTGTGATTTATTACTATTACTGAAGGTCCGCGGCTCCGAACCGTAGTAAAGGGACCTCTGGCTAATACGTCGGGTTCCGTGTCGGGCTCGTAGCCGAAAACTAGCTTTACTTTGTTGTGTGGGTCAACTTTGCTTGCGAGAGACAGAGAGAGGCGTTGAAAGGCTGCTCCAACGGAACTTATTGTTTCGGAGGAAAACACGAACACAGTGTACAGTCGAGTCTTAATAGCTTACTTACAACTGGGCTCGTCAGGCACTCTTTGTGGCTGCAGTGGTTATTATTATATTTACATGCTTCCAGCTCCCGTTTTTGCTCGATGACAACTCGTACTTTTCCACTCCCCTTTTTCTCCCTCCTCACAGACACATAACGGGTATGGCAGTCCATTCTCCCTGCAGCACGGACTACACTGCCCATGAGGCTACATTGTTTAGGGCTATGCCTAGGGATGGGTATTGATAAGATTTTCACGATTCCGATTCCATTTTCGATTCTGTTTAACGATTCGATTCTTTATCGATTCTCTTATCGATTCTTTTTAAAAAAGGAGAACACTAAGGTCGATTAGCTTAGAACTTTGTTTTATATCTTCTCTTTGAACAAGATAGAAATTTAGGAGTAACATGGCCTTACAAACCCAACAGTGAGATCTTAAGAGATCCACAGCCTACGGCTCTTCAATGGGGTGTCATAGGGTCCCCAGAAAAAAAAATTGTAAATGTAAAATAATAAAATAATCTTCTGTAGCAATAACAAAGTATAACATAAATTATTCTGTAGCAATTACACAAGAACATCCAGTAATGTCCCTGCCTACAATTAAACACATTCACTTACCGAAAATCGGGGGCATCTGCTGTGGCAAATGGGTGCAAGCCTTTTACCACAAACTTAGTCACTGCTCGGTGACATTCGTCTATCCTGGCCTGAAAGGAGACGCTAACGGTAAACTGCAGCGAGAACTGCCAGCATCTGAGCCAGCCAGACTCTGTCTCTCTCATCATGGTCACCTAAACACACAGTAATGGCAGGTTTTGTAATAAGGCAGATCACGCTAACATAATATGCACTGTTAGTTGATTATTTACCTGCCGCATTAATGGCAGAGGACGTGCAAACGTTATGGCTGCTGCTGGGTTGAGATTCACGACTCCGGAGCGGAATTAAAAACACGACATTCATTCAAGGTCATCGCGTGTTTTGTGAGCAAATGCTTTTGCATATTCGTAGTGTTTCCTCCCTTTAATGAAATATCTACTTTGCAAGTATTGCAAGTTGCCCTGTTGTCATCCGTTCTCGTAAAGTATAACCAAACTTTTGAGCGTTTGAGCCGCTTAGGCACCATGTTTCCTGCCAGGTAAATGACGCTCCGCAACGTGGTGACGTAATTTGGGGCAACTGGAATCGATAATGGAATCGTTTGCAAAAATGGCAAACAATTCCAAGGAGTTGAAACAGTGGGAACCGGTTCTCAACAAGAACCGGGTTTCGATACCCATCCCTAGCTATGCCTGTAGCATTCTGCCTATTAGCTTAGCACAACAACAACAACAAAAAGGCGCTCTCTCACCCAGGAAACACACAGTTGCAGAGAGAGAGAAAGCGTCGCCCTGTAACCATGGCAACCGTAACTGCCGCCAGGAACAACAGAACGTAGCTGTCAAACAAAACCCAAACAGTCCTGACCCGCGACCAGTGTTGGGTAAGTTACTTTAAAAAAGTAATTAATTACTAATTACTAATTACTTAGTCAATATTGTATTTAAAATACTTTTCTGACACAGTAATTAGATAAGTAACTTAATTACTAAATAAGTAATTAAACTAAATACTTCTTAAAATCCCTATAAATCTTGAGTGGACAAACAAATAGAAATTAAACTCTTTAAATAATAAATAATTGTTTTTAAAGACGGAGACTCAGTACGCAGCGGTAGCATCTCTTCCACAATGTAGCCTGCAATCATTTTTTAAGCTCACCTTCAGACACTTTCTGTGCTGCTGAAGTAAAATCAAGTTATGCCTGCTTAGCAGGAGCTGCCGCAGTGTTATCCATGGATGATGAACAAGGATCACTCAGAAGTGTTCGTCTATGCTCTCGTGTCAAGCGCTTCAATAGATTACTCGTGCTATTAACAGCAGCCGATAGTTTTTTCTCCCCAGGACATAGCTTACACATTACTGTAATATTCTTGTCTGCTTGTTTCAGAAAAGTGAGGAGACAGCCACACGCTTCAGCCGAGTCCGACATCTTCCGCTTTAGAATACGACTATGCAGCAAACTGGCGCGAAATGATGTGCACCTGCACTACAGCGATGTTAAAGCGGCAGAGTTTACTTCTACGTTTAGAAGATAAATTATTGAAATTAAATAATGATATTCAGCGAGTTTAATTATTTTACATTGTAACGCAAGTACATTGTAAGTAACTGTAATTAAAATACCTAAAAATGAACAGTAATTAGTTACTCTACTTTTTCAGTGGAAAAGTAATTTAATTACAGTAACCAGGGCTGGACTGGGACAAAAAAATCGGCCCGGGCATTTTGACTAGAGACCGGCCCACCAGGATAGAGATTGAAAATGTGACGTCATTCAGGGGTAAAACCGCAAAGGATTCTGGGAACTTGTGGCAAGAGGTACTAGCTTTCACACAGCGATAAAAAGAAACACAAAAAATGGCAAGAAGCTGTTGTATTATTAACTGCAATAGCTGGTTGCATGACAGCCACAGGAAGCCGACGGGTAAAGAGATCGGTTTTTTTGTTTTTTTTTTAATCGGATTACGTCGTTGAAGAGAAATTTTTTAAGCCATGTTTCCGAAGTAAGAGCTGACGGATGGTCTGGATATACCAAATATAACGTCTCAGAACACTCCAGCTCACATGTTAGTCTGCTCCAAGCATTCCCACAAAGGTCAGTGTTTTGTAGTAGTTAATACGTCATTTTTCATAACTTAATTGGTGATATAGGTTACAAGCAAGTCTGGCGCTGAACAGAAATTGTCGCGCTATGCTCCTTTGTTTATTGTGCATAAATAGTGAATTGTCCTGACACAATATTGCGTTTCGCTTCTGTTATTACCACGGTACATTGACAAAAACATACTTTTATTCACAGGATAAAACAGTTGTTTTGTATCACTAATTGCCCAGTACGATTACAACATACAATATTATTGTCACTGCTACATTTCTGTAATGCTACCAGAAATTATTTCCACTACTAATTAATTACCGTTGAGCTCAAAGGTCCTATTAATAAACGTTTAACGAATGTGTATTTATGAAGACGATTTGTGAGACTGGTAAACTTACCTTTGTTTGTACGATGGTCTTTCGTTCTACATGGTGCATTTCAAGGTCCTGTACCCATCCGTCGGTAAACTGTACCTGGGCTTGTTGCAGTGACCTGAAGTTACTAAAAACTTCATGAGTGTATGCACTCACTCAAAGAACCGTATAATTATAAATCTGAGCGTGGTGAAAGTTAGGCAGCACGCTGACGTCTTTTGTCCACTCTGTGTGCTCGTAAGGGTCTGACCCTTTCACTCCTTTGATTTTTTCCTCGTATCTTTTCTTTGCCTTTTCGTCGAGTCTGTCTTTGTACGGTCCGGCATTATTCTCCTTCGTTTTGTACATTCCTTTTTTGTGTGGCAAAGAAAAACCAAGAAGGTATTGGAACCGGAGAATGAACGTTTTGCGGTGCTGCAAATGCTTGCATTTGATGTGGTACTTGGATTGTTTTGCCACGAGTTCCCGGCATGCAATGCGCGAAAGTCACGTGATCTGTCAATCGGTATAGGAAAAACCATAAAGCCTTTGCTTTGATGTACACTGCCTTGTTGATATATATTTATCAATCTAATAAACTTAAACCTACACCATCCTCCCTATTCTGGATTTTAAACAGTACATAGCGGAAACAAAAAGACTGCTTGGTCGAGTTAACCTCCTGAACTATCTACAAAACACGGTAGAAACCTTAAATTAAGACCAAGAACACTAGAGGTGAGACATGATCATTAATTAATATTAAAATTAATAAATTACAGATTTAGTGATATTTTCATAAACACCTCCTTTCCTTTTTTTATTCTCCATTTTCTTTAGTTCGTCTATAAGATTGCTAAACAAGGGGGAGGGTGCATCCGGCCTCCTCGGCTGTAATTGGTCCAGCCCAGAGTCGATCATGACCAACTGGCCAATCCAACACCTTTCATTATATATACCCTTCCTAAAAAAAAAAGAAAAAAAAAATCCATCGGCCCATAAAAACAAAAAATCGCCAGCGGCCCACCGGACAAATGCCCGGTATGCCCAATGGCCAGTCCAGCTATGACAGTAACGCGTTACTTAGTAACGCATTACACCCAACACTGCCCGCGACAATATGAAACAGGAAAGTACCGCCGTGTAATCCATTTATTTCAACAAAGTGACTGTATTCTAAATACCACCTTTTTAAACGGTAACTGTAACGGAATACAGTTACTCATATTTTGTATTTTAAATACATAACGGCGGTACATGTATTCCGTTACTCCCCAACACTGCGTACAAATATGCAGAAACTGATATGAGTAAAAGCCTCCCTCAAGGTAATACAAGACAAAGCTCAGTATGACCTTAAAAAATTGCAGGACTTTGAGACAACCCAAACCTTTTAATGAAATTTTACTGGGTTTAAAAATGTTTATGTCTGCGCTGACGTACGACTATTGTCTCATAAGATTACAGGGGCTACTTTCAATGCAGCCGAATATGCATCACCCATATGGGGCGCCGTTTGTAAAGTGAAACATGCTGAAATTAACGGCAACATTTTTCCACATTTAGCTCAAAACCTTACAAAAACATGTTTTTTTGAGTAATTTTTTACAACATTTAGTAAAATATTTCTAACTTTTCATCAAATGTTAAATATTAAATCTAAATGTTAAATCTAAATATTATATTTAAATCTAAATGCTAAATCTAAATATTATATTTAAATCTAAATGTTAAATGTTAAATCTAAATGTTAAATGTTAAATCTAAATATTATATTTAAATCTAAATGTTAAATGTTAAATCTAAATGTTAAATATTAAATCTAAATGTTAAATCTAAATGTTACAGAAAACTAAATATTTAGGCTAACATGCAAATTTATTGTACGGATCAACGGAAATACCAAAATAAAAGCTTTCCAAAAACCTCCGGTGCAAAAGTGTGCCAGTTGTGGTCAGATTGTGTCTGCTCTCCCCCTCACTTCTCCCCGCCATGAGCTGCTTCACTCCTTGCCTACGAGCATGTCCAGCGATTTTGCTGGACATGTGCTGCAGCGATTGTGAAGTGGAGACTGCAGCTGCTGAGAGTGCACTACTGCTGAACCTTTGGATGGCCGACAAAACGGATCTTCCGATGTTTTCAGCTAAATCGCTGGACGTGCTTTCTCATAGTCCGTGCCGGGTTATGGCTGAATTCCAGTGGAATAACGGTCCCGTGGTAATAGACGTTCCAGCCATGTGTTCCAGCCCTAAACCTAACCTTATCCCTAAACATAACCTCATTCCTAACCTTAACTAGCAGTTAAATGACGTAAAATAGTGTTTTCCAAAGCGATTTTCAGAAAATGAACGTGTGTAGATTGAGTCCAAACGGTTCTCATGTGCTCTCCTTTTTCCGATGCCGTCATTTAGGAACGTGTTGGGTACCCGAAAGCATAAAATGTTGACGATTTGTCACCTAGCGTAAAATATTACGCTTAGGGAGTGAGAACGTGTCTGACCACTACCGGCACACTTTTGCACCGGAGGTTTTCGGAAAGCTTTTATTTTGGTATTTCCGTTGATCCGTACAATAAATTTGCATGTTAGCCTAAACATTTAGATTTAACATTTAGATTTAAATATAATATATAGATTTAACATTTAGATTTAGATTTAAATATAATATTTAGATTTAACATTTAACATTTAGCTTTAACATTTAAAATTGTGTTTTAAATATGAAAAGTTACAAATATTTTACTAAATGTTGTAAAAAAGGACTCATTTTGAGCTAAATGTGGAAAAATGTTGCCGTTAATTTCAGCATGTTTCACTTTACATACGGTGCCCCATACACCCATTTAGCGGTGATAGACTTTGAGTCTCCTGCTGCATTCTTAATGACTTTTTGCAAGTTTGCAGCATTTTTCTTGCATTTAGTATGCTTTCTGCTTCATATGAAAAAAATGACTTCCTTCAAAGAGAGAGTGAAGTCAGAAGAGCCGTTTAAGGACAATAAGACAGCACGAAGCTGCTCCGAACTGAGTAGCGGCGTTACAAGTAGCGGCATTACAAGTAGCGGCGTTACTAACGGCGTAACTTTTTTACAGTAACGAGTAATCTAACTAATTACTATTCCTATCGTTACAACGCCGTTACAGTTACTAACAAGAAAATGCGGTCCATTACCATTTTTCAACAAACAGACGGTTGAAGCTGTGTTCAGCTTACCGCATCTTATATCAGTTGCACGGCAGTAGCTGACTACGTAAGAAATCTGGGCGCTATAGCTTTAAGCAGCTGCGCGCGCTCCCGCGGACGGTAATCACGATCACTGTCTAGCACAACACCTGGAGCTAAGGGGGCAAAACAATCGCATGAGTGCTGCTGTTTGGCTTACCACAACTACTTTATTCTTCCTCAGTCAATCACATGACCACTTCAAGACAAAGCAACAAGGTGATATATACCAGTTTTTAAATTGTGTTGATAGGCCACGTAAAACCAGATTCATGATTAGGGTTGCCAACCGTCCCTTAAAAAATGGAATCGTCCCGTATTTAGAAACAAAAGTACACGTCCCGTATTGAGCTAATAAGGGACGCACTTTGTCCCGTAATACAGTGAGAATCAAAAGTAGTCTATAAATGTTAATGGAATTAACGCTTTGTTTGAAAACATAATTCCCAGCCACTCTCCTGCTTTGTGACCAATGAGCTGACAGCACACTTATGACAATTCGAGTATGACAATTCAGATTACCGCTTATCTCATTGGTCGAGGAAAGATCGCTTACGGAGAAAATACCGGAAGACAACAGATGGCCATGCTTCTTGTTGTGGTCAACAGGGAAACAAACGCCGACACTGCGGCGCAAGTCTCGGACGACAGTACACCTAAAGCTGGGCATACACTGTGCGATTTTTTCAGTCACGTTATTCAGCTCCTGCTCAAACTGCACGATTGACTCGCAGGGGTTATAAGTTCGTAGGTCACGATGCAGGGTCTCACACTATACGGCCCGATGCTCTGATGCGACCTGAGTGCTCACACTGTGCCTCCATAAAATGAAGGTTATAACAGAAAATTTGTCGCTCACTCTCCCTCTCTGTCTTTCACTCACACAGACACGCACACCACCACCATCAACTTTGCTAAATTGCTAATGAAAAACATTGATCAGGCAGCTGTGATTGAGCAGCAATGTAAATCCAACTATTTTCACGGTTGTTGTGGTCGTGATAATTTTGTGAGGCCACATCGAAAAGGCTCGGATGAGCTTTCCAAAGTTCTACAAGTTGTGCCTCCATCGCTTGTGTCCAGATCACACGCTGCACAGCCGTGCTGCTCCGTCTTTTTCACCGACGTTTACGTGTTTGCGCGTGAGCAGTGTGAGCGGCTGCGGTGACACCCTCACGAGCGATTGATGATCGGGAGCTGGTCGTGAGGTGTTAATCGCTTCTCGTTACCCCACGTATACTACACGATGCATGATGAAGGCCAAAATCGGGCCGATCACCAAATCGGTCGCACGACTCAAAAATCGGCTCAAAATGGGCCAAAAATCGCACAGTGTAAGCCCAGCATTAGACCAGCAATGTTTGTTCCCCTCAGAGAAAGAAAAAAAGGCTGCAAAAGTACAGGGAGGAATGGGAAAAGGAAAACACCTGGCTGGAAAAGTGCACGATAACACCTATAAAGCGCACTGCACTGTGTGCTGGCGCACTTTTTCCATAGGCATGCTTCTAATGGTGGGCACATGAAGAACATGAGGGGCGTGGAAGCTCGGGGAACCCTTAACCAATTTTTTGTCCACCAGGCCACGGCAAAAGCAGATATGGTATGTAAACACTGGTTTGTTTTTTTTAAACCCTCTGGTTAAGTTAATATGGGCATGTGCAGTGAATATCAGCGCTATGTGGCCAGAAGTGTGATAATATAATTTATTTTGTGTAATAAACAACTGCAAGGATAGATGATTATAACAAATAGATGACTAATACATAAAAGTAATACATAGATGAATAATGATGATGAGTTATGATGCGTAATCATGGGAACAAGCGGGTTTACAAACAGGAGCAGCTGATTAGCATTAGAAAAGCTGAAATAATACCTCAACTGAAGCCAATTGTACTAAATGCACTATATGTGCACTGTTACAAGAATGTTTTTCGTTCTATTGTTTTCTATTAATTTATATAATTTTAAGTTAAGCAGGACCGAGTTCTTTTAAAGTTCTTTTAAAATTATTTTTTTGGAGTGGCACAAATAATTTGTGTGGCATCTTATTGAATGCAGAACAGCTGATTGTTCTGTAAATACTTTGGAATGGTTATTTTAAAAAAGGGTAAAAGGTAAATGGATGCAAATAACTTTGTTGTTTGTAAAACTTGTGTATAGGATTTTAAAACTGACAATTTATATTTGCATTTAAAGTTATGAAATATGATTCATTAAAGATGTTTGTGGTTGTTACAGTAAAAAATATAACTTTTTCTACTCTGATTTTATGGTTTTTGTCTGATTTCAGATCAATTGTGTTAATACAGTATGTCAAAATGAAAACATAACTGTAAATTCAGACACGTGAGGTTGTGCTGAAAACAATGATGCCAAACAAGGCAAATAAATAGTTTTTAAAGGTGAAATGTGGAGGGAAAATCAAAAGTAGTAAAAAATGGCCAATTATACCCTGGACCCCAGAGGGTTAAACGTTTTTTTAAAGTAACGCAATAGTTACTTTTCAGGTAATTAATTACTTTTAGAATACTGTAACTCAGTTACTAACTCAATTACTTTTTTGAAGAAGTAACTAGTAACTATAATTAATTACCTTTTCAAAGTAACTTGCCCAACGCTGGTGACACTGCGGCCTGCAAACATCAATAGCACTAGAGATCACACTCTCAGTTTCCAAGAACTCACAGTAAATTCTGCTGATTGAAGAAACTTTGTGTAAGAGAGAAGTTTAGAGTTCTAATGGTGCGTTCACACCAAACGCGATAGAGGCGGCCAGAGCGTCAGGTTTACATGTAAAGTCAATGGAAAGAGCGCAATGACACGCGATTGCGCGTCCGGCGAAAATTCGGAAGCAGATTTGCGTCGCCAAAACGCCAAAACGCCTGAAACGCGCGTCAGTGTAGCGCGTCTGGCGCGTTTGACTCGCGAAGAAAACCACGCGTGTCAGATCTTGTGTTACATTTTGTGCACACGCACGTATCGCGCCAACCGCTCGAGTTGGAAAATCTGAACTCCGGCGTCAAATCGCGCCGCGACAACCAATCAGGAGCCTGGTGACGTGGCTGTAACTAGGTCAAAGGGGCAGATCCAGCCAAAGCCCTTCATTCATCATTCAGTATGGAGGAAAAGCTCATCAGTGCCGTGGCTAATCATCCAGAGCTATATGATGCTAGCTGCTACTTCTACCGAGACAGGAATAAAAAGGACCTAGCTTGGAGGCACATAAGTGAGGAGATTGGGCAACCTGGTAAGTTCATTCATTCTTCTTTTTAATTTTCAGACTGACCCGATGAAGCCGCGCAAAAGCTAGCAAGCCCGCCTACTGTCCCGTTATTTTCCCACTGATGTACAAATACCTTTCCGCTAACAAGATAATGTGTTTATTCAGAGGACATCTGCAGCACAACACATCTGGCACAACTTCCTCCCACATTCCTCCCACATTTCCGGTTCACGCGCGTCAAAATATGCAATTTTGCGGCGCGATGGATTTTTCTTGGACACGCGTTGAGGTGCGAATGTGCACGCGTCAAATTAGGGGCGTTTGGGGCGTTTTCGCTCGCGCCTATCGCGTTCGGTGTGAACGCACCGTTACTGTGAGATACTCTGTGAACCACCTGTGGATTTTTATGTTAAACAATCATGATGCGATTGAAGTGTAGACAGAGAAGTTTAACAATGGTATTTCATTAATTAAGGATTGAAGCCTTTTTAAAAACAAAACAAAACAAAAAAAACACTGTTCTCCACCCTAAGAGAAACATTAAGAGCTTTACATCTGGTAGCCACTGCTCCTTTTTAGTTATAAGATGGGGTCCAGTTCAAAAAGGGGCAAAAAAAATAAAGATTATCATCTTATTTTTAAACCCCATGGCTTTCTTTCATTACTTCTTTTTCTTGTTAATCAAATACTCAACAGTAATTTTAAAGGTAGTTACTGTATTAATAAAAATGTTTGATTTTGTACAGAGGACTTCTTATAAATGGTTTATTCCTGTTGTAAACCAATAGTTAGCTGCATGAATAACTTAACTGACTGGTATTTCTGGTCAGAAGTAGCGATATCAACCCCCTGCACACACCCCCATCAGTCACGTTTGTTCACTTGTGGTCCACGAACTTCCTTTTATCACTGACAGCTGCACACTGCAAAACAAACTCCTGCCATCGCACAGTAAGGGGGAGTGATAGCGATTTCATGTAAGCAACAAGCTGAAGCTTGAATTCCAGGAACGTATGTGGCGTTGTGAGGATAAAGAGCCATTCATGCCAACACCAGCGTCACACAGGCAGGAGACCTGATGTATTATTTTACTATTTGTGAAACCAAACTCTGGATAAACATGTTCTCTCTCATTTCATTTTTACGCAAAGAGGCAAACAGTCCACCCTGTCAAGTAAACAGTGGAACTTATACATACAGGATTTTAATTGTTTCTTTGTTCTCATGTATGAACACACATCGTAAGTGTACCTGTTTGATGACGTAGACCCCGTAGTCGAGCTGCTGCCTCTGCAGGATCGGGTGCAGGTAGTACAGCCAGTACTTAAGGTGCTCTTCTCGGTAACGGAACGCGATGATGATGGCCACTTTCTGTAGCGCCTCGCAGTCTTTGGGTTTGAAACGTCCGCCCGGCTGCACGTTGGGGTTCTCCTTTTTTACCAGCTCCAGGTCCACAGTAAAGTTAAACTCCACCTTCAGGGGACCCACTGAGGACACAAACACCAACATCAGAGAGTCTGACTACAGAGTAAAGGATCAGCACAACCTTTTCAGGTGGCCACAGCAGAGAGCTTTGCCCACAGGCAAAAAACTGAGCCAAAGTATTATTTAAAAAACAAACAAACAAAAAAACAGGTGGACAGAGTGAACAGAGTGTAAAAAAACAAAAAGTGAAATAATATATAAATATACAGCAACTAGGCCTCATTCACTAACATCCACATGGAAAAATACAGTAGGAAAAGTTAATGAATACAAATTATTCCAAATATTCTGGGAGATGGGCAGGTACCCTGGGGGTGCTGAATAGGGCCATAGAAGGCCCTTAGCCCATATGGCATAAGCCATAGAATACCAGAACTGGCAGGTCCACCACTGACGTCCTGCTCACCACAGATGAGAGCAGCTTCACCGTGAGCCCATGTGACAGACGTGAAAGCATATGGAGAAGCCGTGGAGAACAATATGCTCCCTGTAACATTGTTTAGTACGTATGTATTAGTATGGTGGGTCAGTGATGGTCTGGGAGGCATATCTATGGAGGGACGCACACCCATCCACGGGCTCAGCAACAGCACCCTGACTGCCATTAGATATCAGGATGAAATTCTGGGACCTGATGTCAGACCATACACTGGTGTAGTGGGCCCTGGGTTCCCGCTGGTGCACAACAATGCCCGGCCTCATGTGGCGAGAGTATGCAGGCAGTTCCTGAAGGATGAAAGAATTGATACCACTGACTGGCCCCCACACTTTCTTTACCTAAATCCGATAGATTGCGCTCAAAACATGTTTGGGTCAATTGCCAAGTTGCAACTCAGACTATCCAGGAGCTCAGTGATCCCCAGGACACCATCTCATCACATCAGGAGCATGGCCCAACACTGTCAGGCAGGCATGCATACAAGCAGGTGGGGTGGGGGCATACAAACTACTGAGAACCGCTTTTGAGTTGCTGCAATGAAATTTGGGCAAACTGGACTAGCCAGTCACACCTTGATTTTCAGGGTTCAGCCCTCTGTGAGTGATCATTTTCAGTCCTTTAATGCCAACCATATCACCGAGATAACCAGCACCCCCTCTCATTAAACTCTGATGTGTTTTCTAACTTTTCTTATAAGCATTATGTATGAATGAATGAAAAGAGCGGCCCCTGAGGAGAGACGAAGTAAAATGTATCTGAGGAAAACTGCTGTAAAGATTCTGGTCACATAATCGTCAGGACAAGTTAAACGTGTTTGTGTACGCCTGCGGCTCGTTCTTCCAGTCTGTTCTGGTTTATTCTGACTGAAATGATGTGAGCACAAACAGCAGGACAGAAAACTGTTTTCGTCCTGCAGAACATTTTCCAACCTTCTACAGTTCTCAGTGTGTAATCAGAGAAATATGCTGCTGCAGAAAGAGTCCAAAAGTCCAAACAGCTCATTAACACACAAAGATTTGCGCTCTTCATCCAGAGAGCAGTTAGACGCTGATCTCAGGTCAACAACTTTTATACAGCCTGTATATTCACGTCATTTTCCTGAACACGGAAACATGTCTGCCCGTGCGTTACGGACATCTCTGTAACAGTGACATCATGCCAGACCAGTGCCAAGAAAACTACTAGAACAGAGTCCTACTCATGTCAGATAAAATGTTCTGCTCCTCTGCCAGTCCAAAGTACTATTTCTCACCGTGTGATGACGTGTCAACAGAAACCAAACAGGACTCCCTAACAAAGGAAACGGGAGCACAGCTGGAACCATTTTACCACATCCTTCACTGTTTAGCCTTCCACTCGTGGTTTCAACACAGTTTCACATGTTAATATGTTCATCTTTAAGCCACTTCAAGCTGCTTTCAGCTGGCCATCCCTCTGGATAAAGATTTAAGGTCAGCTATTAAAAGATGTAGGCCTGCGTGAGAACATTTGATTTGTTAAATAGAGCAACGTGCAATCATACTTCGGGAGTTTCGAGATATCTTAATGGAGTTTTGTTTGTTTTTTATAAAGGGGGAGTTAATCTTGAGCTGAGTATTTACAGTCATATATAAAAGTTTGGGCAATGGCTCAATGTTCTCTCTATGATACAGTGAACAACAATCATAAGCATGTCATAAGTTTCAAAGACTTTTACAGTGTAGAGTCCGTATTTACAGTTGTGACTCTCCTTCATAACGTTTTCAATCCTCTGTAGCATGCTGGACTTACCAGCACTCCAAGCTGATCACAGTTTGTGCTTTTAAAGGATTGCCTGTAGGTTTTCAGTTGAATTAAAAGCTGGGACGTTTCCTGCCCATGGATACAAACTGCTGGATAATGTCACTTTGCTCCTGGATCATTCAAGATGGTCTTTGAGGAGATTTAAGGGCAGTCCTTAAAAAGCAGACTTGCACAGATGATTCTACTGGAGCTAGAAGAATTTGGACTGTTTTTAAGTGCTTGTTTGATTCTGGAACCCGAAGGAGGGCTTGGACCCAGAAAGAGCTAATGGCAAATCGTATCCACTTAACAAGCGGATTTCAATGGGCTTCCTTTACTGTGAAAATTCAAACCTATTTGATAGTGAGGGTTCACTTCAGCCAGTTTGCCATCTATGAGATTGGAGCAAACACAGGTCACTTGATCTAAATAACCCTACAGCTGACCAATCGACTGATCCTACATACTCTTTACTGACCTCTGGCCGTCAGGCCATAGATCATGTGGAGCAATCTTGTGGCTCCACGTAATCCGCACAATACTTGAGTAAATATTAGTTAGGATATTAGGAGCTTTTGGTCTAACAGAAACAAATAAGTGTTGTAGGGTGACACCTCTTTATATGACACAATATCTGGCAGAGCTCACCGAGTCAAACCATTGATCATTTTCACTGCTCATTAATAACCAAGGAGAGCAAACCTAATCCGGCTCAAACAGAAAAAAAAAAAAATGGACAGTGCACACTGCAAAAAATAAATGAATAAATAAATATATAAAAGTCTATAGTAGGGATGGGTATCGAAAATCGGTTCTTGTTGAGAACCGGTTCCCACTGTTTCAGGTCCTTGGAATTGTTTGCCATTTTTGCAAACGATTTCCCTATCGATTCCCGTCACCACGTTGCGGAGCGTCATTTACCTGGCAGGAAACAAAAAGTTTGGTCATACTTTATGAGAACGGATGACAACAGGGCAACATGCAATACTTGCAAAGTAGATATTTCATTTAAGGGAGGAAACAGTACGAATATGCAAAAGCATTTGCTCACAAAACACCGGATGACCTTAAATGAAGTCATGTTTTTAATTCCGCTCCGGACTCGTGAATCTCAACCCAGCAGCAGCGGTAACGTAAATGTAGAATAATAAAATAAATATACTTTGTTATTGCTACAGACGAATATTTATTTTATTATTCTACATTTACATTTTTTTTGTAATAAGGCAGATCGCGCTAACATAATATGCACTGTTAGTTGATTATTTACCTGCCGCATTAACGGCAGAGGACGTGCAAACGTTATGGCTGCTGCTGGGTTGAGATTCACGAGTCCGGAGCGGAATTAAATACACGACATTCATTCAAGGTCATCACGTGTTTTGTGAGCAAATGCTTTTGCATATTCGTAGTGTTTCCTCCCTTAAATGAAATATCTACTTTGCAAGTATTGCATGTTGCCCTGTTGTCATCCGTTCTCATAAAGTATGACCAAACTTTTTGTTTCCTGCCAGGTAAATGACGCTCCACAACGCGGTGACGTCATTCGGGGCGACGGGAATCGATAGGGAAATCGTTTGCAAAAATGGAAAACAATTCCAAGGAACTGAAACAGTGGGAACCGGTTCTCAACAAGAACCGGTTTTCGATACCCATCCCTAGTTCAGACTAGTTTGCACTCAGAAACCAAAGAGTGTGATGAAGCTGAATGTCTGTGGGCTGACAGAGCTGATCTGAGAGGTCTGAGGGGGTCCGAGAGGTCACAGCTGAGGAAACTGTGAGATCATCAGACTAATCATCAGGCTAATAACAAACATACTGATCAAAGTTACACAAACTGATCAAGTCCAGACAAACACGCAGAGAGAACGTTTATGAAAGAGCACACAGGACTCGTACTAAAAGTGTACCTGCACTACAAAATATTTTATAACACTGTCTGCACCTGTGCTTTACAACAGACTTGTTTTAAAGCCACAGCCCATCTCATAAAAGACACATCTCATTCAACCAAAAATGCAAAGCACCTCATGAATGTGGATTCTCTCCTTTTAGTGGCAGCACTCTAGCTAAAACCTGCAGCAGGCTGGAGAACTGGTTCATGGGTGCTGCTATGCCAAAATCACAGAGGTTGCAGAACAAGATGAGGATTCCAAGCTGCAGTCCAACACGGAGGAGATGGAGTGTGTCTGTGGGAGGAGAGACGCACTCGAGAGCCAGCTGGTCTGAATGTTTCTGATAAAGGGGATCTGTAATCGTTTTTTATCTTATAAAGAAGCCCACTCTGGTGATTAAACTGGAGCCATCTGCAACCCCACAGATTCATGAAACCTAACGTGGAAGCAGCTCATGGTGTTCTTCCACCTCATCTATTTAAAAAGTAACAACAATTACTCTCATTTTGGTTATTTCAATCTTACTGCGCGGTCATGTGATATTGAAAAAAGTTGTTTCCAGCTGGCTAAAAAATAAATAACGGGTAAATGGTAATAAAGTTGCCAATAATAAAGTTGAAACTTTTCGTTGTTTTGGGTTTTTGGGGATTTAGTTTGTAATTTGTAACCGTCCACAGACAAAGATTAGTTGGAAGAGGTATTAACTGGCAGTAATCCTCTTCGGCTAAATCAGCACAATACTATCATAGGAATGATTTCTCAGCTTGGGAGATTCCGGCCCTCCGAGGAGCACATGAATGCAAACGTGCATGCACTCTTATTATTAAAGCAAATTAATCACATTTTTGAGGTTTAAGACTGTCAGGAGTGATTAAATTTTTAATATTTTCCATGTCTAATTGGTTTACTTTAAAAAAAAAAAACATTAAAGTTTTCACACTGCTAGATTTAGCACGTGTCCATATGCAAATTGCATATGTGTTTAATTTGTCCTGACAAGATTCTCCAAATACAAAGGAAAGGTGCTTTAATGCTTCCTTTATTACCTCATACATACACTGCAGTATCCTTTATGGAAGGAGAGGAGATAATGCTGTCCCATAATTCATAGTGACGCAGACATGAGAAGCCTTAATAAGGAGGAAGAATGGAGTTACACTGGCTCTTTTTTTGTAATGACTTTTTCATGGTAACAAACTGTTAGCATGAAGTCAGAGCACAAGTTCTTATCAGTCGTACTTCAGAGCTATCTTTGACCTCATGACAGAAGGAGGCAGGAGGTATTTTTGGACCGAGATGCCATTTCAGCCATTTCCAGGTAAACTTCAAAATATATCATGTACCACAAACATATTTGGTTAATCTAGTCCACGGATCTCAAAGTTATTTTGCATCATGGATCAGTGAAAGTATATAACAAAATGTGTAAAATTACAGAAAATATAACTGCTGACGGTTCATTGGCCAGACTCTCCTGTAAATATAACATATGAAGTTTTTGTTCATTCACAGAAGACTTCCTTGAACTCGCTGTAAAACGGGAAAAAAAAGAAAAAGTAATTTCTATACCAGAAGGTGAACCCTTTTTTTTCTTTGTGTATCTATTACTATTGCAGGGAGGGGTCTTTATCAATATAAAAAGCTGTAAACCCTATGAAAATACAGGTAAGGAGTCTGTGCACTCCTTCACGTTTTCCAAACTTGACACACCTGATCAAGTCTAAAGATCTCAGCTAAATTGTAAAGCCTTGTCTGTTCACTTATCCTGATACTGGAGCAGATCCTGAAGCTTGAGCTTCATATTTAAATCATACTTTTGAAACCTGTAAGTTTCATTTCTGCCAGCATCACTGAAAGTAGGTGCTCTCTAATGCCATAAAGTGGGAACAGGAAGTGATCTGTAACTCGATAGTGCAACAGGCAAAACGAGTACAGGAATGTGGCTTTAAGGCAGCCACATTCCTGAATGAAACTCTTTAACTGCCATTTTCATTTATTTAATATCGTAGAGGTCTGGACTGTTTGTTGGACAAGATGAGCACGTGAAGGCGTCTCTTTGAGTAACTGTTCTCGCGCCTCTCCTCCACAGCAGAGGGATGAGCCACACATAAATAATAACAACCAGTATGAACTAAGTTTAGTAGATAAAGCTACCCTAACTGTAGTTTTTGACAGGAAAGGAAGACACGATGTCCAGTGTGCTGCTTTTCTCTCCCACGACTCGTGCAAGTTCAGTTACTAGTTTTGACATCTTAATCTTAAATTGTCTCAGGAGCAAACCTGCAAGAATCTGCAGGTCTTTTCATTTGAACCGTTCAGAAAGCACTTTGAAATTGTAAATTTCTGATTGAAAACAAGAGTAATTTTTCATTTAATATCTTAAACAATGCTGTCACAGCATCGTCAACCTGAAAAGGATCAGCGCAAGAGAATGGATGGATGGATCTTAAACAATGTCTTACCCCTGCAATAAAGCAGCATTTCCAACCTCAGGCAGTTATTAAAAAAAATCCAGCTCCACAAACAGTTTCTAAAACAAAAATTCAAACACTCAAGTGACCTCATTTGTTCTTGGTGATTAAACTTAAAGGAGCAGTACAGTATCTTTCTACAGAAATACAGTGAGGTGTCGGGAGCGAACAAGTATACTATTTAAGCCCCAAATGCTTGGTTTAAATTGTTAATAATCTGCATTTATGCCGTTAAAAAGTAAACGATCGTCAGAATATGAGTTTGGAATAAAAGAAAACAATACTAATACAAAAGTATATTTATTGTTTTTGGTAGTTGAAGCTAAAAAGTCTGTTTGAATAGGTTATTAAGTCACAGAAACCAATACTGTCACAATTCTACTGCCCTGTTTCCTATTAAAAGGTGAGGACCGAAACTAGTCAATCTCCGAGGTTTGTGGTGTTTTAAACCTTTAAACAGACTCTGGACCTCAGAACCAGGGTTCTGGCTAGTCTTACCCAGCAGGGGGGACGTCTCGGGGCATTTCTCCAGCTTCTTCACCGGCTGCTCCAAGACTTTCCCGTAGCTCACCACCGGGTCGGTATTCTGGCTCTTAGAGATGTTATTATTGGACTGCTGATTCTGAACGAAGGCGAGGCGGAAATCGAAGGAGCGGACATAGAAGACCACGGCGACGGCGATGTGGAGAAAACAGAGCAGCACCACCAGCTTACAAATCCGGTGGAGGACGCTGAAGGTGAAGGAGGGGTCTCCGGGCATCCTGGCTCGCACAGTCCCGAAGGTGTTTCGTTAAAACCCGGCCGATGAAGCGGAAATAACGTCTGTTTCCCCTGGTCGCTTAATGTTATCTGCTTTCAGACTCCACTTTCCTGCAAGTTGTCGGGAAAGTTTCCAAGTTTCCAGTGATATCCGGTCAAAATAAGAGAGAAATGTCGCGGGAATAAAGCGAATAACCGAGATGTAAAAAAAAGAAAAGAAAAAACGTCCGTCACGTTCAGGTGGATGGTAAATTAATTAGGCTATGTTTACACTGCAGGTGTGTCTGCTTGTTCATACAAATAAAATGCGACAGCAAACGCGCTCTAGTGTGAACGCTCAAAGCGGCCCGCATGCGCAAAAGAAGATGTCACACACAACGCGCTCTGTTTAGACCCAGAGCAAACAATATTGTTTGACTGATGGCCCTTAATATAAAGACTTCGGACTTTACGTTTCCCAATTTTTGCTTTAACTTATTTTGTTATTTACATAATAATGTAGATAACCTAATAATTAGGGCCCGAGCACTGAGAGTGCGAAGGCCCTATTGTATCTGCTCTGTTTATTATTATTATTATTATTATTATTATTATTATTATTATTATTATTATTTTTCATTGAAATGAATTGCCTTTTTGAGGGCTCTAACATGCTCAAAAACTCATGAAATTTTGCACACATGTCAGGTCTGGTGAAAAATTTTGTATTTTAATGGTTTTACACATGAGCACTGGGAAATGGCTCTGTAGCGCCACCTATGTGTTGTTAAATGCAGCCCTACGAACACACGGTTTGAGCTACATGTATGAAATTTGGCACACATGTGTATCATGCCAAGACGAACAAAAAAGCCTGTGGGCCCATTGACGCAAACCCAACAGGAAGTCCGCCATTTTGGATTGAAAGTGACATTTTGGCTCTAATTTTGCCATTTCCATGCCTCGAACTTTTTCGAACTCCTCCTTGGGATTTGGTTGTATAAGCTTCATCTTTGGTCAGTGTCAACTACACCCCTGGGCAGTGGCGGTCCTAGCCTGTTTGGCGCCCTGGGCGAACACTCCCTCTGGCGCCCCCCCCCCTCCCCACACACACACACACACACATAAAACATATTAAGGCAGTGGTTCCCAAACTTTTTTTGCTGGGCCCCCCTTTGTTTATAGGAAAAATGTTCGCCGCCCCCCCCCTCGCGCGCATGCGCGCACGCATGCACGCACGCACACACACGCGCACACCCTCCAACCACACACATCCATATTTTGCTCCATTGCGGTTTATTTCACACCTCAAACATTTAGTAAACAATTAAGCAAATACAAGGAATCTGCAATAAATTACAGGTAGTAAGGAAATAAACTACAAACTCTTTTATGCTACGTCCACACCTACACGGGTATTTTTGAAAACGCAGCTGTTTCGTTCACACGTAAACGGCATTTCGAATCACCGAAAACGGAGATTTTTTTAAATCACGCAACGTCAAATGTATGTGCCTTTTTTCACGTCAGGCTGTGCGCACGTTATTGTTTACATGAGATGAATTGCAGAATGGCAGATAGAGACAAAATACTGTTACTGTTAATCTGACTATCTGCAGGTTTTACATGCTTACATATACACACGCAGTTACTGTCCCTCCTTTTAGAAAGGCAGAGGCTCACGGTGTAATTATTTTACATGTAGTTGTTTTTTTTCCTGTGTAATAATATTCAACATTGCTATCAATACATTTTTCAATCCCTCTGCAAAATGGGTTCAAAAACATAAACAACTGTTGGATGTTGTTTGTCCGTGATTTGAACCGGGGGAACAAATCGTGTCAGGATCAGCCTGATATTATTTGTATCCCACTGTAACTTTACTGTATAAAGAGCTAACATCTCCAAAATGTCAGGAGCAGTTAGTCATTACAACAAGTGTTTGTGAACTAAAAATCAAGAATGTGGGATACTGTTTGTCCGTGATTTGAAGAACCCAGCACGTGGAGACCTACCTCGGCACTTGTGCAGGTGAAACCAAAGGGAAGATATGCTTCACCATATTTTCTAGTCTTTGGCTTAGAATGAAGTTGGTTTGGAAACATATTCAGCAATGCTTCATCTCCTGATTTGCGTTTGTGGAGGCGCCCCATGCTAGCAGTGTCCAAGCGTTTTGTTTTTTTTGTTTTTTCCTTTTCATGTCGCGCCCCCCCTGCAATGGCTTTGCGCCCCCCCCCGGGGGCGGGCCCCACACTTTGGGAAGGCCTGTATTAAGGATTGTACATTAACATAAAACTGTTGTAGGAACCATACTGAATTTCACCAGAGAAACACACACACACACACACACACACACACATATGAAAAGAGAGAGAGTATGCATTGTATGCAAACGGCTACCAAACAGCCATCATAATTCGTCATACAATGAGAACAGGACAAATCCTAAACCTAACCTTATGACTAAACCTAACCATAACCTTATTCCTAACCTTAACCAGCAGTTTAATGAGGTGAAATAGTGTTTTCTAAAGCGATTTTAAGGGAAAAAGCGAAGATGTGTAGATTGAGTCCAAACGGTTCTCATGTGTCCGCAGTTTTCCGATGTCGTGACGTAGGAACGCCTTGGGTGGCCGAAAACGTAATATGTTGACGATTTGTCACCTAGCGTAAAATGTTACGATTTGGGAGTGAGAACGGGTTGGATGTCTTTTCTCTTTTTTCTAAACTGAGCACCTGATGGCTTTGAACTTTTCTTGTCCATCTTCCATTGGTTTTAATTTTGCACTCCAGTATGAACACAAATCCCCCAACCCGAGGATCACCACAACATAACCTAATAAACCTACACCTTAGTTCACAGATTCACTTTGTCTAAGGTGTATTTCTGGGATTTCGCACAACCCAGGATTCAAATCATGAATACATAATGGGCTTGGATTGACAACATTATGAATGAAATGTGCTCTATTTGAAAGCAGCCGGCCCCTCCCCTGTCGACGGGTTGTGTGTGAGACTTTAAATCATCAAACTGTAAATTATAAATTTTAAATTGTTATTGATCCCTTTACCCCTAGTCCTAAAGTGTATATTTATTTTCTTACTCTTCTTATATTTATTGATTGTTTACTTGCACTGCTGTAACTGGAGCCTCGTCGTCTCGTCTCTCTATATACTGGACTGTAGCGGAGATGACAATAAAGTTTACTTTGACTTCAGCAGCGAGCAGGCGCACCGAGGGCTCTCGCGCTCACTTTTCGCTTATAGAATTTCGAAAAAAACATCGGTGCAAATTATAAGTCTGTATCATGATGTCTGGTGTTTTCGTGTTTGTTGGTTTGTTTTTATTTTGCGAGTTGGTTATTAGATGCCGCTCCAGCCAGCCAGAGAATCCCCCGCCGCCCCGCCCTCTCCTCCCTGTGCCGCAAGCAGCAGGCGCACCTCGCAAACGGAGGGCGCCCTTACTCCCAGCAAATGGGCGATAGAAAACCGATCGGTGCCTATGCCATTCCCAATATGCGCTGGCTGATGTCGGGGCAGCATGAGAACGAGCAATTTTTTTTTCTGCCGATGCCCGTGATGCCGCCCCCCACCACGATGCCGCCCCGGGCTACTGCCCATGTCACCCGTATCAAAAACCGCTACTGCCCCTGGGCCATGTTAAATTGCGGAGCTTTTGAGTTTTCGCGATACGGTGAAGCGGCGGCGCCACGGCGAATTTCGATGACTCGCCATGAAAATCTTAATGCCTCTCATTCTGTCATACATGGTCCGACCTGGACCAAAGAGCGCACATATGATAAGGCTCCACCCCTGAACATATTTCAACTGCCATATTTGACCTCAGGGACAGCGCCACCTAGTGGGAAGAGGAAATGTCATGTTTTACACTTTGGGGTACAGTATTGTGATGGGTGACATCTGCAGCCTCAAATTTCTCCAGGAAAGCCTTAAGGAGTCGGTCTTGGGTTACAGTGAAAACTGTGAGTTTTCGCGAAAGGGTGTGACCCCTGCAGAATGGCGAACATTGATGTCTCGCCATGAAGAAACAAATTAGTGTAACTCAATGAAATCCAATCTGATCAGAACCAGACTTTACAGGCATGATGTCAGACCCGCCCTGAACAGATTGATGTGCCCATTGTCAGGAATACGTAGAGCGCCACCTAGTGGCAACAGGAAATGTCATGTCTTTCATTTTGTTGTACTGATTTTCACAGGTTCATCGTGGCCACCTGAAAAGCGGTGAATATCACCATCAGTCCATCATGATGCTCCAGTGAGAAAATTGTGACTTTAAACTGAACGGCGCACCCTGGTGGCAACGCAGTTCACCATGAACAATGAAGTGGCTTTTGAGTGGCTTGGAAAGTTTAAAAAGTCCTGAAATTTGGCGCACACCTCCAATGTGATGAGGGCTTTCAGGTTCTCTCATCACTTTCATTGAATAGCGCAATATGGCTCCACAGCGCCCCCTACAAAATTTCAAAACATCAGCCCCTGCTCTGTGTTTCATCTATGAGTCTGAAACCTGGTAAGCTTATGGAAGATATCAAGATGTACAAAAAAGTCTCTTGGAGCAATATCCCAAATCCAACAGGAAGTCAGCCATTTTAAAATTAATGTGTAATTTTGGCGACATTTTCACCTCTTTTAAGGCACCGTTCTTTGACGAACTCCTCCAAGGGATTTCATCATATTGCCGCAATCTCAAGTGCGTGTAATCTAAAGACCTTTGTGATGTTAAATTGCGAAGCTTTTTACGTTCAGGGAAACGGTGTGGTCATGGCGGCACGTGGAGTTTCAATCACTCGCCACAAAGCAGTAATCTGCTGTCACTCAAAAATACAATGTCCAATCTCTCCCAAAAGTCGCAGTTATGATGAGACTTGAGCTCGGAAATGTTTGTTATGCCATTTGTCAGTAATGGTTAGAGCGCCACCTAGTGGGACGACTATAATCATGATTGAATGAGATGAAATGTTAGCTGGTGGTTAAATGCATGAATTCCAATCAATCTGACATCAGATCGGACGTGCTGGATGTAGGAGTTGGGCGTGGCTCGACGCGCCGGGGGTGCGAGGGCCCTCCTAACGCTGCTTGCAGCTTTAATTATTATTATTATTATTTTCATTGAAATGAATTGCCTTTTTGAGGGCTTTAACATGCTCAAAAACTCATGAAATTTTTGCACACATGCCAGGTCTGGTGAAAAATTTCGTATTTTAATGGTTTTACATATGAGCATGTGAAAATTACTCTAGAGCGCCACCTATGCCTTATAAAATGCAGTCCTACGAACACGTGGTTTGAGCTACATGTATGAAATCTGGCACACATGTGTATCATGCCAAGTCGAACAAAAAAGTCAATGGGCCCATTGACGCAAACCCAACAGGAAGTCCGCCATTTGGAGGTGAAGGTGACATTTTGGCTCTAATTTTGCCATTTCCATGCCTCGAACTTTTTCGAACTCCTCCTTGGGATTTGGTCGTATAAGCTTCATATTTGGTCAGTGTCAACTACACACCTGGGCCATGTAAAATTGCGGAGCTTTTGAGTTTTCACAATACGGTGAGGCCGTGGCGCCATGGCGAATTTCGATGACTCCAAAGAGCACACATATGATAAGGCTCCAGCCCTGAACATATTTCAACTGCCATATTTGACATCAGGGACAGCGCCACCTAGTGGGAACAGGAAATGTCATGTTTTACACTTTGGGGTACTCTCAGAAAAATTATGGTTCTTAAATGGTTCTTCAGATGTCTTCATGGATCTTTAAAGAACCATCATATGTCAAAGAACCTTTTTATTTTGTAGATGGTTCTATAGGTATTGCAAATGGTTCTTTAAAGAACAAAAGGTTCTTCATCCTTAGCAATCTAAGTTTGATGGTGCAAAATGGCATAAATATTTATTCACTATAATGAGGGTGTGAATAAATATTGTGTGTTTTGTTTGTGTGCATGTGTGTGCAAAGGGGGAGGGCGGGTTACCTGGCAATTACCTTTAAAGAGCAGATGGTAGAAAACTGAATATTCAAATAAAAGTTAGAAATACTTGCTTAAAAATATACTGGTGGCAGGGGTGGGGGCCAAAGCCTAAAGACCCTACCCCCAACACCCCCAACCCTGCAAACCCATTGATCACAAATAATGTGGTAATAGAATATGGAATTTATTATTAAGACATTTATGAATATGGTGAGTTAACAAACAGTAGACACAATGCACACATCCAAATACTGTACTTTAGTTTTAAATTTTAATAAAGTATTACTATTTTCTGCTTCAAGGCATTACTTTTGAGATTATTATATATATTAGAAAATATAGCATAATGATAATACTAGTTATTGTAAACTTTACAAACCACCCAGCAGTATGTAAAGTCAAATTATGAAATACAAGTAAATAACAATTGCACAACAGAATGTCAATGTAATGAATACACTTATGTGTAATAAACACACTTATGTGTCCGATACACACTTATGTGTTCATTACCGACGCGCTTACTTAGTTTTGACAAAGCACACTGCTTAGGTAAATGATCTCAGTACTTGTTTATCACTGAGGAATTTGTTGTGTTTCGAGCAAAATAAATGACAGGGAGAGAGAGAGAGTGACGTTAGAACACGTCGTAATATGGCAGCCTCCCGAAAGGGAGGGGAGTCAATCGTTGGGATGCGCATGCGCAGGCATGAACTTTCAAGTCAAGTCAAGTCAAGTCAAGTTGGTTTTATTGTCACTTCAACCATATACAGTTAGTACACAGTGAAACGAAACAACGTTCCTCCAGGACCAAGGTGCTACATGCAACATAAATTTACAACATAAATTAACAGAAAACACTAAACTAGCTAACTAAGAGGCCTAGTTAGCTGGCTAGCAGAGACAAGACAGACTGACCTAACATAAATTACAACATAAATTAACAAAAACTAACTATCTAACTATCTAAGGAAAACTTGGTAGGTAGGTAGTGCAGGAACAGTAAACATTCCTTAATGTAGCAGCAAAAATTAGGAAGTAAAGAAGTTAGTGCAAAAAATCCAGTAATCATATTGTGCAAAAGAGCATTTACAGGTTGGTGTGTACGATAGTTTGGTGGTGTAGGTCAGTGTGTTTGCGCTTGTGTTGATTAGTCAGTCCAGTCTCAATGCTTTGAGGTAGTTGAGTTAAGCTCATTGATAGTGTTTGTGTGTGTGTGCGCGCGTGTGTGTGTTTATCAGTCCAGTCCCTTTTTGTTGAGGAGACGGATGGCTTGTGGAAAAAAGCTGTTGCACAGTCTGGATGTGTGTGCCCGAATGCTTCGGTACCTTTTTCCAGATGGCAGGAGTGTGAAGAGTGTGTAAGAGGGGTGTGTCCGATCAGCCACAATGCTGGTGGCTTTGCGAATGCAGCGTGTGGTGTAGATGTCCTCAATAGAGGGGAGAGAGACCCCGATGATCTTCTCTGCTGTTCCCACTATCCGCTGTAGGGTCTTGCGGTCCGATATGGCACAGTTCCCAAACCAGACAGTGATGCAGTCGCTCAGGATGCTCTCGATAGTTCCTCTATAGAAGGTGGTCAGGATCGGTGGTGGAAGCTGGGCCTTTCTCAGTCTTCTCAGAAAGAAGAGACGCTGTTGGGCTTTCTTGTGCAGGGAGCTGGTGTTGAGGGACCAGCCGAGGTCCTTCTCCAGGTGGACGCCCAGGAATTTGGTGCTGTCGACGATCTCCACAGAGGAGCCGTTGATGCTCAGCGGTGAATGGTCGCCTCATGTCCTCCTAAAGTCAACAACCATCTCTTTTGTCTTGTCAACATTCAGAGACAGGTTGTTGTCTTTACACCAGATCGTTAGCCTCTGCCGGAGGCTAACGATCCTCGCTAACGATCTCTCTGTACGCTGACTCGTCGTTCTCGCTAATGAGACCCACCACGGTCGTGTCATCAGCGAACTTAATGATGTGATTTGAACTGTGTGTTGCTACACAGACATGAGTCAGCAGTGTGAACAGCAGAGGACTGAGCACACAGCCTTGTGGGGCCCCAGTGCTCAGTGTGGTGGTGCTGGAGGTGCAGTTCCCGATCCGTACTGACTGAGGGCTTCCGGTCAGA
Organism: Pelmatolapia mariae; assembly: GCF_036321145.2. Lineage (NCBI taxonomy): Eukaryota > Metazoa > Chordata > Actinopteri > Cichliformes > Cichlidae > Pelmatolapia > Pelmatolapia mariae. The sequence continues at coordinate 12,970,899 of NC_086228.1, read as the reverse complement.
AAGTCCAGGATCCAATTGCAGAGGGAGGTGTTCAGGCCCAACAGGCTCAGCTTTCCGATCAGTTGTTGGGGGATGATCGTGTTGAATGCTGAGCTGAAATCTATGTACAGCATTCGAACGTGTGTGTCCTTCTTGTCCAAGTGTGTGAGGGCAAGATGGAGTGCAGTGGAGATGGCGTCGTCCGTTGAGCGGTTATGGCGGTACGCAAATTGCAGTGGGTCCAGTGAGGGGGGCAGCAGGGTCTTGATGTGTCTCATGACGAGCCGCTCGAAGCACTTCATGATGGTGGGTGTAAGTGCAACAGGACGGTAGTCGTTGAGACAGGACACAGAAGACTTCTTGGGCACGGGGACGATGGTGGTGGCCTTGAAACACGTGGGAACGACGGCACTGCTCAGAGAGATGTTGAAGATGTCGGTGAGAACATCTGCCAGCTGTTCAGCACATTCTCTGAGCACTCTGCCTGGGATGTTGTCTGGTCCAGCAGCTTTATGTGGGTTGACTCTGTGTAGAGTTTTCCTCACCTCAGCTGTAGTGAGACACAGCACCTGGTCGTTTGGAGGAAGGGTGGTCTTCCTCGCCGCCACGTCGTTCTGCCTGTCGAACCGAGCGTAGAAGTTGTTCAGCGCATCTGGGAGGGAGCCGTCACCATCACAGGCAGGTGATGTCGTCCTGTAGTTAGTGATGGCTTGTAAGCCCTGCCACATGCGCCGTGTGTTGCCGCTGTCCTTGAAGTGGTTGTGGATTCTCTGGGCGAGTGCGCGCTTTGCCTCTCTGATGGCCCAAGAAAGTTTGGCCCTAGCTCTTCTAAGCGCCACCTTATCTCCCGCTTTGAAGGCAGAGTCTCGGGTCCTCAGAAGTGCACGCACTTCCGCAGTAATCCACAGTTTCTGGTTGGGTCGTGAGATGATGGTCTTGGAGACAGTGACGTCATCGGTGCACTTGTTGATGTAGCTGGACACTGATGACGTGTACTCCTCCAAGTCAGTGAAGTCGCCGTAAGTTGAAGCCTCCCTAAACATGTTCCAGTCAGTGTTCTCGAAACAGTCCTGAAGAGCAGAGATGGCTCCTGCTGGCCAGGTTTTCACCTGCTTCAGAACCAGTTTTGATCGCCTGACGAGTGGTCTGTATGCTGGAATTAGCATAACAGAGATGTGGTCTGAGTAGCCAAGGTGGGGGCGGGGCTCTGCCCGATATGCGCCGGGGATGTTTGTGTAAACAAGATCCAGCGTGTTTTCCCCTCTCGTTGCAAAGTCCACATACTGATGGAATCTGGGAAGCACTGACTTGAGATTTGCATGGTTGAAATCTCCAGCAACAAGGGAAAAAACAATTTCTCACGGACGGTGACAGCGAAACGGATAACAGTCTTCAGTACCTGCTGGTCTTTGAAGCTCTGGATTCTGGGACTGTTGGAAAAGGTAAAACATTTTCATTAAAACCTTTTTACTGTTTTGTTTTTGTTACTCGTCATTGTAGCTTGCTGTTAATGTTGTGCTAACAATAACGGTTAGCTATGTTAGATACGTTAGCCGTTGACGTTAGCGCAATTTAGTTTTCCTTAAAAAAAAAAAACCCCACTGTTATAATTAAGTGAAGGTGCTCCCAACTAATTTGAACCATTGGCTTCTAAAATATGTGGTTCTATTGCGTGCTGCGTACATAACGTAATGTCAGCTAGACCAATATTAAAATGTATAATATTGTTAAAGTCACTAAAATGGTGCCTGAAGCCTGTTGTGATGTGAGCTGTGTCTGCTCTAGAAACTCAGAAATTCAGTAGAGCTGAGCCTTACATTAAATACTCGCATCAGCCTGTACTTTGCATTCTGTATAAAACACAGCTATGCATAAGTGTTTTGAATGAATAGAAACGTGACACATGAGAAGGTGTGTCTTTGACTGTTCCTGTATAACTTATTTTTGGACTAGTTGACAAGTTATGCTCCGGCCATTTGATTTTACCAAGATGGATGTCCTTTTGTAATATAGTTAAATTTTCTTTGTACATTTCATTTATCCACCATCATATATTAAGCCAAGAAGTCATTATACTAACAAGAGGTATCAACGCTGGGCCAAAGTTCAGCACGTGGTTAAAGTTTGTAATCCAGCCAGGGTGTAAATATCACTCAGCAGCCAGAGCTGAAGCAGGTAGCATCAACACATAAATCTACTCTTCCCGGCTTAAATCACAAGACCACCTCTGACCGAAAAGCTGATTTTTCTCGTTTGCACAAATTAATTCAGATTCACACTAATTCTTTTCACAGCTCCAACAAAATGAGGAAGAGGAGGGAGAAACACAATTAGATTTAATTGAATTACAATTGGATGGAAGTCGAGGACAAGGAGAAGGAAGCTTAGGATGAGGAGGAAGAGAAGCAGCAGAAGCATCTTTAGGGATTTCTATGATGTCATTGAGGTTTGTTTCATTAATATTGTCCTCTCACAAAGAAAGATGACTTGTTTTAGTTCACCTACTTCCTGTATTAAATAGTGATGTGCAAAACATTGTGGAAAACCACAGAGCAGGCACGTATAGTGAATCTGCAGGTAAATGAACATCAAACCTCTCAGACTAAAATCTGTATTATACTTTTAGTCTTAAGAACATATGTTGTATATTTATCACCCTTATGATAAAACCCATGTCAGCCATTGGTTTATGGACTTTGTATTTAGAAGCCTCAACATTTGCTTTATTGCTATTGCTATGGTTTTTTGTGAGCCTTTTGGGACCATATTAGGATGAGGGATCAGAATCTGGAGCCGTGCACACTACTGTTTCATTTAGCGTGTATCTATAAGATTTGTACAGCAGATCCAAGTTGTGCCTTGAAAACAGGATAGTTGTCTGCATAGAGGAGAACTTTAATAGCAGCCTTGTACAAAGTGAAGCTTTGTGCTCACATTTGCTGCAAACACTCGTTTTAATTCTGTTACCCTGTTTTGATGCAGAATTCATTTGAAATCAGGCAAGAACTGGACTTGTTTTTTATGTGTTCTTGTAAATTAATTGTGTATCGCATACATTTGATTTGACTTTCTGCGAGACAACAGTCCTCCGCTGGCCAAAAAAGTTTTCCAAATACCTCCACGTGATCAAGCCTGGATTTAGAAAAGAGTAGCAAAAAAATCTGCACCTCCTGCTTCACATGCAATTTGTGTTTGTGTGTTCAGAGGCGGCGGCGAGAGGGGAAACCTTGGCTCATCCATCTGGAGCGCCTGACCAGGAGGAGTCGAACATTAACTCTGCTCTTCCAGGGCACCCTGCAGACTCGGCTGCTGGCAACAGCGAGGGAGTGTGGCCGCCACTGGGATGACGTGAACGCCAAACAGGAGTCCATCACAGGTCGACTGCAGGTATGCGAGTCAGGCCTTCTGAGGAGGGTTTCACTTTTCTCTCTTCTTTATAATTGACCTTTTTTTTTTTCCCTCTCTCTCAGCTCCTTGTCTCAGAGTGGGAGGGATTTGAAACACAAAGGGAGGAGCTTGTCATTTGGTTGGCTGATATGGATGGCCATCCTGAGTGAGGTTGACCAGCTGACAGGAAACACCTGTGAAAAGCTGAAACAACTGCAGGTGTGGGGTTGTTTTGATATGACATATATTTGATATGATACATACGTCAAGAGACATTATCCTAAACTGGACTAACAAAGAACCATGAGTCCAACATTAAACTTACCTTACATAACGTAAGGCTGAAGTTCATTGATAATTTTAATCAAAAACTTGTTGTTGAAATATTTTTACTGAACATGCAAACATCTGCTGATGAAAATGTCTTGATTTATTGGTCTGTTATGAAGCAATTGCTATTTCTAATGTGTTTTTATCACTTTCTGATGTTTTATTAATTAAACAATACATGTATTAATTGTTGTGTTATCTATAGATATAGTATTTATATATATTTATTTATTTATTGATAGTATAGTAAAAATGTTTAATTATTACTGTTTAAATGACTAATATGTGACATATATTAGTAGTGATGTTGTGCTGAGGGTTAAAATGCTTTTTTGTCTTTTGGTATACTACGAAATGGCAATAAACCATTAATATATGTCTATGCTGTGCTCATATTTATTTTATCCTACTCAAATTCAATTCATGATACATTTTATTTTGAAAGATTAAACATGGTTCTTTAAAGAACCATTTTAAAAAAGGTTCTTTAAAGGTTCTTCAATGAACCACTGAAAGAAATGGTTCTTCAAAGAACCATTGTTTGAAAGTTTCTTTGTGGCACCAAAAAAGGTTCTTCTATGGCATCAGTCTAAAGAACCACTTTTGGTTCCAGTTGGCACCTTTATTTTTCTGCGTGTACAGTATTATGATGGGTGACATCTGCAGCCTCAAATTTCTCCAGGAAAGCCTTAAGGAGTTGGTCTTGGGTTACAGTGAAAACTGTGAATTTTCGCGAAAGGGTGTGACCCCAGCAGCATGGCGAACTTTGATGTCTCGCCATGAAGAAACAAATTAGTATCCAGTCTGATCAGTACCAGACTTTATAGGCATGATGTCAGACGCGCACTGAACAGATTGATATGCCCATTGTCAGGAATACGCAGAGCGCCACCTAGTGGCAACAGGAAATGTCATGTCTTTCACTTTGTTGTACTGATTTTCACAGGTTCATCATGGCCACCTCAAAAGCGGAGAATATTAACATGAGTCCCTCATGATGCTTCAGTGTGAAAATTGTGACTTTAAACTGAACGGCGCACCCTGGTGGCACCGCGGTTCACCATGAAAGATGAAGTGGCTTTTGAGGGGCTTGGAAAGTTTAAAAAGTCTTGAAATTTGGCGCACACCTCCAATGTGATGAAGGCTTTGTTGTTATGTGATCAGTTTCCTTGAATAGCGCAAAATGGCTCCACAGCGCCCCCTACAAAATTTCAAAACATCAGCCCCTGCTCTCTGTTTCGTCTATGAGTCTGAAACCTGGTAAGCTTATGGAAGATATCAAGATGTACAAAAAAGTCTCTTGGAGCAATATCCCAAATCCAACAGGAAGTCAGCTATTTTAAAATTAATGTGTAATTTTGGCGACATTTTCCCGTCTTTTCAGGCACCGTACTTTGACGAACTCCAAGGGATTTCATCAGATTGACACGATCTCCAATGCGTGGAATCTAAAGACCTTTGTGATAAATTGCGAAGCTTTTTACGTTCAGGGAAACGGGGTGGTCATGGCGGCACGTGGAGTTTCAATCACTCGCCAAAAAGTAATAATCTGCTGTCACTCAAAAACACAATGTTCAATCTCTCCCAAAGGTCGCAGGCGTGATGAGACTCAAGCTCGGAAATGTTTGTTGTGCCATTTGTCAGTAATGGTTAGAGCGCCACCTAGTGGGAGGACTATAATCATGATTGAATGAGATGAGATGTTAGCTGGTGGTTAAATGCATGAATTCCATCAATGTGACATCAGATTGGACGTGCTGGTTTTAGGTGTTGGGAGTGGCTCGATGCGCCAGGGGTGCGAGGGCCCTCGTAACGCTGCTTGCAGCTTTAATTATCCTTATTGCTGTTTTAGAGGAGCGGTGCTTCAAAGGATAGTTGCAGATTTCTGTCAGAATCTGCAGATTATACAGTACAAATAAAATGTTCACTTTTGTCCAACGTTGTCTTCCCAACAGTTTCACTGACATCTACACTGGATGGCCAGGAAGCGGTCGCGATGTCTTCTCGGGCGCTGATAATTGGCGTCTGTCTTGTGTCAGTGACGTAAAAGACGGATTTAATGCGACACGACCATTCAAACAGCAGTCGCTTTCTAAAACATCGGATATGTATCGGATTCAGTACCACATACGAAAGTGACCCAGATCGGATTTGAAAATATCAGATTTGTGCCGTTCACACTGTCATACCATGATCGGATATGGGTCGCATAGGGTAAAAAAAAAAAATCGGATTTAATGCACTTTCGCCTGCAGTGTGAACGTAGCCTTAGTTTGCCCCTCAGTTCCGGTTTAAAATAAACTCAGCTACGCGGCTCGGAAACTTCGCGTCTCTGTTAAACGTTTTTTTTTTTTAAGTTGGCTAACAAACGTAAACAAATCATGCGGAAAAATTCTGAAAAGTGCTCGAGAGAAACATCCGCACATCAGTCTGTACCGGAGACGGGAGCAGCACAAGTCAGTTCGGACAGTGAGCTGAGAAGTTCCGGAGAAAGTGGATAAACTTTCGTGTGCCGCAGAGGACACCAACCTGTCAGTGTGACGTGGAAATCTCTCCATGTCCTAATATTGTCCCAGTATGGAAATATTGATTTTTGGTCTTTTCAAAATATTCAAATTGGAGTAATCCTTAAGGACAAAAATAGTGAGTTTTTAGTTAACAAAGTATTGCATTCATAAATGCCGATATGCTAAATCCCCCCATTCATGGCCTGCTCTTAAAAACGAACTCTCCCTGTTCCGTAAATCTTTTAAGCTAATAAATAAGCCCCAAGCAATCAAATTGCATAGATTTTTAGAAGAGTTTGATTTTTCTTAGCCCCTTATTTAAGTTATGTGTTGTTTATGGAACCTCACTTTTAGAGATTTTATGATCCCCCTTGTCTCCTTTATTTCTGTTCCTTGTTTTTCCATTCTTTTTTATTGTTATTTATTTATTTATTTTTGTATTGGTTATTCATCTTTTTAGATTATTATTATTATTATTATTATTATTATTATGTAGATGTGTGTGTATGCATATGTATGTATTAGGGGTGCAACGATACACAAAATTCACGGTTCGGTTCGGTTCGATACTTTGGTGTCACGGTTCGATATTTTTTCCATACAAAAAAATGTTCATGCCTTTTTAATTTGTCATTTATTAAAATTATAAATATATATTTTAACTCAAAAGTACAGTTTTTAAATTTAATGTTGCTGAAACAACAAAGTAATAAAAAAAATTAATCTATCTGATCGAGAAATCCCTCATCTTTGGAAAAAGAGAGTTTATTACAGAGAAATGGCTCTTTCCAAAATAAAAGCTATACTATACGCTTCTTCTGGGCTATAATCTCAGCAGCATATTAAAGGTATCAGGTCCCCATAAGGAGAATCATGTGCTAACGGCTGTCTAAATGACTCGGGTAAAGTCTGTAGTTTTTGTCTGCTTCCACTTGTCTTTGCACTAGAATGATGTCGGCGTAAATGTGCAGTCATATTTGTTGTGTTCCCACTAGTGCTGTCAGCGTTAATCTCGTTGAAATGACGTTAACGCCACAACACGGCAAATCTCCGTTAATGAGCTACCGCAGATCGACCCCTGCGTGGGGCTGGACAGCGTCAACACGTTAACGAGCTAACTGCACTAACGCACTAGTTCCCACCAATGCAATTGAGCATTGCGTGGCACATCCGACATACTGTTTTACTTTTGTCCATGACGCGCTTACCTTCAGGGTCATACTTCACATGAAGACCAAAATAGTTCCAAACGCCAGATCTGAATGAGGGTGGGGGAGGTTCAATTTGCCATGTTGCAACGGGCTTAACTTCTGTCTCGCTAGCTTGCGCTGCACTCAGTGGATCTGCGCTCGACAGTGCAGCCTAGGCGGATAAGTCGAACGCAGATCCACTGAGCTCTCAACACAGACAGCATCGTCAGAAGAAAAGTTGATAAAATAAATTAAAAATTTTGTATTGTTCGGTACATATGCGTACCGAACCGAAAGCAGTGTATCCAGCGGTTCAATATCCATACGAGTATTGTTGCACCCCTAGTATGTGTATATATATATATATATATATATATATATATATATATATATATATATATATATATATATAGATAGATAGATATATATTTTAGTGCTGTCAAAATTATCGCGTTAATTGTTAAGATCAACGCGAAATGTTTAACGTGTTAAAAAAATTTAACGCTGATTTTTTAAAATTAATTTCCTGTAATCTAAGACCTTTAAACTCATGAGCACCTCTGGAGGAGGGGGCAACAGTGTGCTATGCTGGCGTTTGGCCTGACAGAAATGATTAGAAGAAGAAGAAGTGACACCATGCTACTATCTAGCTAACACTAGCTAACACACGCAAGCATGGATGAGGGTGGACTTTTGGGTGGAAAGTTTCTCTTTAAGAAGTTGCCTGATGGTTTGTTGGACAAAACGAGAGTAAGGTGCACAATTTGCAAAGCTGAATTCAGGTACCACAGAAGTAGTTCATCACTGGCGTATCACCTGAGAGCAAAACACCCAACTGAATCCGCCTCTACGGGACCTCGCCAGTCTACGCTTCAGGAGTATGGTGCTCGTGGACGAATAACAAAAAATGTGAGAGAAAAATTAACCAATTCCTTGGTTGTTTGGATAGCTAAAAACTGCCGACCAGTTAGCATAGTAGAAGATGATGGACTGAGAGAAGTCAGTCGCGCTGCATCAGGAGATGTGTGTTACAATCTGCCCTCGAGAGGAACCATTGTGTCGAGACTGCACACTTTGTATGAGGACCAGAGGGCTCAGCAGTCCAGCAAGCTTGTGCAAGTAAGGAACGTCGCTCTCACTGGAGACCACTGGACTTCGGTGAACAACAATAATTACTTGGGGGTCATGGCGCATTTTATTGATAACGACTGGACTGTGCAATCTTTTGCACTAACAGTGAGTAAAACTGAAGAGAGACACTATGCTGAGGCGTGTGCTGACCATTTTCTGAATGTTGCAAACGAATGGAAAATCAAGGACAAGGTAACCACGCTTGGCACCGACAGTGCTCGTAACATGGTTGCAGCCGCCAGACTACTTCCATTTGAACACATGCCCTGCATGGCCCACATTCTGCAAAGAACGGTCACAGTTTCTCTTAATGACAGCGCATTTGAAAGGGCTTTGGCCAAATGTCGCAAGATTGTTGGACATTTTAAGCATAGTCCAGCAAACGCTCAGGAATTTCAGCATACATTATTTGTGTTTATTCTGCATTTACTTCATTGTATTGCATAAATGTCTGTTACAATCTTAAAATATAAAGTTGGAAAAATGTAATTGGATCCAGGCTATTGATCAAGTAATTGCGATTAATCGCAATTAATAACAGAAAATTGTGAGATTAATTAGTTAATTTTTTTAAATCTATTGACAGCACTAATATATATATATATATATATATATATATATATATATATATATATATAGGCATAATATTACAGCTAACAATCTAAAAAACTCCCAAATTAGGGAATTATTTACTCATGCCTTTTTCCCTTATAGATCCAATCCAAATTCCATCTCACATCTGTTCTCCGGTGATCAAAAGAAAAGAGATCAGAAAAAATTACCTAAAACTTCCCATTCCTCCCAAAGCTAAGGAGGTCCACTACAAAATCCTCTCTGGTATTTACCCTTCCAAAGAATTTCTCAGACGTCGCTTTGCTATTGATAATAATTCTTGCTCTTTCTGTAATGGGGATATTGAATCAACAGAACATTTATTTTATGATTGTATATTCTGTAAAGCCCTGTGGAACAATGTGCTCTTCCCTAAGATTCCAAAGTTACTTGAATTTTCTAAAAATGATATTATCTTTGGTTCTCTAAGAAAAGAAAAGAAGCTTGAAAATGTTTTAAATGTAATAATTATTATGGGCAAATTCTTCATTCACAAATGTCGTTTTCTGAAAACAAAGCCGTCCTTACTTTTCACAAAGAACTCTGCCTCTTCCTCTCTTCTGTAAAATTTATGGACAAAAAACAAGCTCTGGATCTGAATCATATGATTATTGAACTAGATCTGCTAGACGCCCTCTAAGGTATAACTTATTTTGTCTTTTAATTACCTTTTTTGTTTGTTTGTTTGTTTGCTTTGATTCTGTTTGGGGTTTATTTTTATTTATTTATTTATTTATTTGTTGTTGTTTGTACTTCCTGTTCATGATCTATCTTCTATATGTCAGGAATTTAGCCTGTTCTGATACAATTTCATGTTGGGAAAATAGAATCTTTGTAGAGATTGCCATAATTGTTGTACATTATATTTTGTGCAAAAAAAAAAAAAGTTTTGAACGAAATGGAAAAAAAAAAAGTTTTGGACATGATTTTGGAGTATATCTTCGCAGTAGCGATTGACCGCAAAGTAAACCTACCGGAAATGTACAACCCCACATCCGGTCTCAAACCAGGAAGTTAGCATTTTCTCGTCTATTCTGTTCTGAATGTCCCGGTAGTCGAAAATGAGGCAGAGCTGTTGAGAAATGCTAGGAGCTAACTGGGCGCTAACCATGTCATTCAAAAACATTAACTGTCGCAATGTTGGCAAAGAGAGGAAGTGACGTAAGATTTGCGCATGCGGGGTACCGATCGGGTTTCCGGTACGGATCGGGTAGCGACACTGGCTGTGTCCCAATTCAGGGTATGCACGCTTGAAGTACGCATTTCAAGTGCGAATACGTCACCGCCACGCGACGACGGCTGTCCCAAATCAAAGTGTACTTCAAATGCATACTCCAAATGCGCCGTCGATTTCCCCAAATATCAAGCGTGGTCCGGTGCACGCTTCGTGGTCCCATATATCCCACAATTCATAGCGCAGCGGTGGGTGTGGATAATTTTGCCGCAAAATACGGCAGAAGGGAGCGGCCGAAGAGTGAACTGGCAAAAGTAAGTACTGAATATTATGTCACTTATTTATGTGCGAATGTTTAATAATGAAGAACATGAAAACATTACTGTTGGCCACATGTCGGCAAAGTTATGTGACATTAGTGATGTTTGCACTTTCACTTGGTTTTAAAGCCTTTACTCCTATAGTCGACCTTAATCTTACAGAGAATGTGATGATTTTATGGATAATTAAAGTCAGTCATATATCCACAAACACAACAAGCTGAAAGTCAGTGATGCTGCTCGGTTTGCAGTCGTGAATATCACGGCACAAGCAGGATTCACTGCACTGTTAATGTTAGCTATGTTATATTGCTGCCTCTGTTCGGTGGTGTCGAGCCAAACGGACTTTAACGTGTGTTTGAACGAGCTGACGGTTCACTCGTTAAGCTGAAAGAAAGATGCTTTAATCACAGGAGTCACACATGTGTCCACTGTACCATCTGGAAACTCTTCTTGTTTAACACTCGTAATAACACAAAGACTAAATCCTCCTTCTCTTGTGCTGTTTTGTAACAGTGTATACACCTGAGACTGTCACCTGTCTGTCTGTCCTGCACTCTCTCTCTGTATGAAGTATGAACATGTATTTATAAGTTACACTTGTGTTTGAATCCTGCAGCTTATCACACATTTGATTTCCATGTGTGACGACTGCAAGTGTCCAGAGTGAGGACAGACTGAGGGACCCACTGCTGCACATCATCTGTGAGGCTTTGCACCCCTGATGATCCACCAGGACAAACTCAGCAGTGTGTGAGGAAGAGGAGGAGGAAGAGCCAGCAGCAGCTGACAGATGGAGAGAATAGACAGACTATTCCCTGTTTGTGAAGGACTGCTAGAAAAGTTTAAAATAACTAATTGTCTGTCCTGAATCAGTCTTATTAGGTAATGTTCAAATAATGTTATCATTCCAGTGTTTTCAGTGTGGGAGAAAGTACTCAGGGCCTTCAGGTTACACACTATGAAAGGCAGCAACAAGTTTAATATTCAGAAACCTAAAGTATGTATCAGCAGCAGAATGGAGCTAAAAATAAATGTTTGTTTCAGTTCTATGAAGCTTTGAGTATTTTGGATTAGTAGTACTGCTGTGTTTGTTGCATCATATTGCTGTAATTGTTTATATGCTTTATATATTCTGAGGTAAGTTGATCTATAGTGTTACATCATATTCTATAAGGATGTTATGTGTTTGTTTACTTTCTGCCCAGTTTGACCCATTTAGCAGAAGTCAGCCTGTTTACGGCTCTGATATCTATTCTGTATGACTTAAAGCAGTTATGACATGGTCTGATTTTCTCACCCAATAAAGGAATATTCAATATATCAGAAACAGTTTTCACAGCTCGTACATTTTCCTTTTTACACATATATGTAAGCATTGAGCCAAATTTAGTAATGCCAACATATTAAACGAACAATATTTGTCTCTTATATATAATAAGATGACCTTTATTGTTGGAGAAACACCGTACAGTCCTGGTAGGTACGGTGTTATCCACACAGAAATTAATATAGTCCGTAATGCATGTAGTAAGGCTGTCGATGTCCTCTCCGTGGTCGTCACAGATCACCTCCCACACAGTCGACTCAAAACAGTCCTTAAGAGTCTCCTCGCTCTCCTGCGACCATCTCTGTACTGTGCGGGTGGCTGGTGGCTCCCTGCGCACTAAGGGCTCATACACAGGGACAAGACACCTATATATACACTGTCAAAGATATTTGTCTTTGAGTGAAGATTTAAGGTGATAGGAAATATAAATAACTGCAACTTTAATCTTTGACCCAGAGTTCAAGCTCACTGCTGTAATATATATATATATGTATATACCATAATAATCTGACAATACATATAATATTGGCCATATTATATTTACATTACCACAGTGAGATGATTTTAGTCTCATGAACAACATTAGCTGATTGTTATTTACTAACTAATCTTGAAATGACTGTTCAGTACAGAAATGAAGCCCAACTATCATGTTTTACAGTCCTGTGGTCTCAGCCTCAGATACTCAACTAATCAAAGTGATGTCATGACAAAAATGAAGGACCAACAAAACATTTTTTCTCCTTCATTCCTGTCACACACTGCTGTATGACACGTTTCTCGCAGTTAGTATCATGGTTGCTAGGCAACCTGAACAGCGCGACAAGTGCTAGACCGTCCCATTTCACAAGCCTCTCACTTCCGCACTTCCCGTACTTATAGTACGCACCGTCCGTAGTACGCGTAGTGTGCGTACTTCAAGCGTGCATACCCTGAATTGGGACACAGCCAATGATTCGTGTCACTACCCGATCCGTACCGGAAACCCGATCGGTACCCCGCATGCGCGAAAGGTGTCTACTTCCGGTCGAAGCGTTTTACGATAGTTACGGGTCAGAGTATCTGTTAAGATGTTAAGAATAATAAGTATCTCTTAAAATGTTTCCAATAATGAAACATTTCAATATAATGTAGACAAAAACGAAAAATAAAAAGATAGTTACGGACCAGGACTCCCCGATCCGTACCGCGCATGTGCAGGGGTTTTCTTCTTCTTCTGTTCGTTTAATGGCAGTTTACTCCCCAGTGTATGAGGATACTGCCACCTGCTGACCGAGCGAATGAACCCTATTATAAACTGAATTACTGTCATTTCAAATGCGTGTTAAATTTGATTTAGCGATAGTCCAGTGTGTTTAGGCTTGTCTGTGTGGAGAGGATTGATTGGAATAGTGATGATGATTTCCACTATCACTGTCAATTGTCAGTAAACACTTCATCTGGCTGATGAATCTACACGTGAGATACTACAAAGTCTGTATTATTAAGTCTGTAATTAGGCGCCATTCTTCTTATTTTACGGCGCTGTTATTCATTCGGGGAATGCTCTCTGTTGAGGAGAAAAGCATGAATTTATTTGTATACGGGGGTATCCATTGTTTAAATGTCCCGGTAGTCGAAAAGGAGGCAGAGCTGTTGAGAAATGCTAGGAGCTAACTGGGCGCTAACCGTATCATTCAAATATATTGAATGTCGCAATGCTGGCAAAGACAGGAAGTGACGTAAGATTTGCGCATGCGGGGTACCGATCGGGTTTCCGGTACGGATCGGGTAGTGACAATTCGCTTGTCTCTTTGAGATTGTTATTGTTCTAAATAAAGTTCATTTAAAAAAAAACCTGTCAGTGTGACGAAACTATAGTGAACACCTCCGGTTTCAGACGTTCATAATAAAACACAAAACCACTTGGAGTGCCGTTTCTCTGTATCCTTACTAATAAATTATATGTTATAAGTTAATTCCACTCAGTCAGTCAGTTAATCAATCAAGAAGTCTTTGTCTATATAAAGCATGGACGTATCCATTAGTAAGTATTTTCTTTTATTGACAAACACATTTTTCTTTCAAGTATTTGGCACAATATAATCCCCCCAACTCCACCCCAAGGGAGGGAGTAGGTAATCACTCTGTTTGTTAGCATCCACAGTTTTAAAGACATACTAGGCCTTGCATTTGACCTTTACCTTCACTCTCACTGCCCAAGGCCAAAGTTAATTGAAAATGAAAATTCAAGAAACCATATTGAGTGCCCCCATATGAAAGGGCAACACACTTTTGTACCTGTGCAATATAGTGCCCTAAAATGTCACAATGAGGCACATAGTGATTAATATAACGTTTTTACCGCTTGTAGAAGGCAAAGATTTCAACCAGTTCTGCTCCAATCATATAGATAAACATAATAAAAGAAACACCTCACCATTTTATCTATCGCTGTTAATCAGCTATGTAACACAGGCCTTCAAGTACTTTCATGATCATTTTTAAAGGCCATCACTGTCTTAGCTAATTATAGGCCAATCTCCAACCTTCCTTTTATCTGAAGATGGTTGATTTGAAGAGATCCAGTCAGGTTTCAGAGCTCATCACAGTACAAAAATCAGCTTTACTGAAGGTTCCAAAAGATCTTCTTATCCTAACAGTGGAGACGCAGACCCAGGCCAAACTGTAGAGGTCAGAATAATTGTCAGATGATTAATGAGACAATATCTAATGTAAGAACTACTGGAACTCAAATCAGAAATTATTGTTAAACATAAAAATATGCAACTGTCAAAATTATCAGAGCACCGAATCATTTAGGATATATCAGATTATTGAATGAAATTACTCACATAATCAGTTACTTTTTTCTATGCTAATATGCTAGGGCAGTGGTTCCCAAACTTCTTTTGCTGGGCCCCCCTTTGTTTACAAGAAAAATGTTCGATCCCCCCCCCAACGCACGCGCGCACACGCACAAACACATCCTCCAACCACACACACCCATATTTTGCTCCATTGCGGTTTATTCACACCTCAAACATTTAGTAAAAAATTAAGCAAATACAAGTAATCTGCAATAAATTACAGGTAGTAATAAAATAAACTACTAACTCTTTCACGCTAGGTCCACACCTACAAGGGGATTTTTGGAAACGCAGCTGTTTCGTCCACACGTAAACGGCGTTTCGAATCACCGAAAACTGAGATTTTTTAAAACTCCTTATTTGCGTTTACGTGTGGACGAGGAATACAGAGTTCATCACGCAATGTCAAAGGTATGTGCCTTTTTTCATGTCACGCTGTGCACCACGTTATTGTTTACATGAGATGAATTGCAGAATGGCAGATAGAGACAAAATACTGTTAATCTGACTGTCTGCAGGTTTTACACGCTTACATATACACACACAGTTACTGTCCTTCCATTTAGAAAGGCAGAGGCCTCACGGTGTAATTATTTTACATGTAGTTGTTTTTTCCTGTGTAATAATATTCAACATTGCTATCAATACATTTTTCAAAAAATGTGTCTCTGTGCAAAATGGGTTCAAAAACATAAACAGCTGTGGGATACTGTTTGTCCGTGATTTGGAGAGCCCAGCGCTGCTCCCGACACAGGGAAAACCAATTCTGCAGGGGAGACCTACCTCAGCACTTGTGCAGGTGAAGCCAAAGGGAAAATATGCTTCACCATATTTTCTAGTCTTTGGCTTAGAATGAAGTTGGTTTGGAAACATATTCAGCGATGCTTCATCTCCTGCTTTGCATTTCTGTGGCCGCCCTGTGCTAGCAGTGTCCAAGCGTTTTGTCCCCCCCCCCCTTTCATGGCGCGCCCCCCCTGCAATGGCTCTGCGCCCCCCCCTAGGGGGCGGGCCCCACACTTTGGGAAGGTCTGTGCTAAGGTGACGATAACACCAGAGAATAAAATTAACTAAACTCTTGTTTGGTTCTTCTCTCCTAATGCTTAGCTAGACTTTTATTTTGAAGGCAAACGCAACACTTTTCCTGGAGGAAGTTCGACGTAACTTCCGGTTAAGCAAATCAGTCCAACCCATTGGTCCAACCCTTCTCAATCAGTGACAATCAGTCTTAAATAAATCTTTTATTTGCGTTATGAATCACTGATCTTCCCTGAGTCAATCTAGTTATTCTTAAGGATTAAAGGCTGTAAAAATAAATAAATAAAACGAAATAAAAAATAGAGAAATACATGAAATAAAATAAAATAAATCGTAATAAACTAAAATAAAATTACTTAAATCAAATGAATTACACAAAGTAAAATAACGGATAAAAAAATAGTACAAAAAAAGTACATTAAGACTAAATAAAACAACGAGAAGAAACAATTTAATAAACAACGAATAAACAGGTAAACGACAACAAACAATGCTTCAGTTAAACAAACAACAGTAGTTGTCGTTACTTAAGTAACAATCACTTACGTACCTCAAAAACAATAACTACATTAATTTAATATTAATTCATTTAGACGATTAAGCAAACAAAACTAAAATAAAACAAAGTGAAATTAAATAAAATAACATAAGAACGTTTGGCACAAAATAAAAACTACAGCCCAAGTAAATTATCTGAAAATAAATCATATAAACTACACAAAAAAACTTAAAAAGTATAATAAATTCTTGACATGAAGTTTATTATTAGAGTCTGAACGGGCTGTGGTAGTTTACGAATGTTTACTGCGCCTCCATGTGGTCAAAATTTTGAAATACAACAACAAAGTTTTCTTAATACACCAATCTTAGTAATATCCGTTTGGGCAATATCACATTTCATGTCAAGAACTTTGTTTTAAATTTAATCTTCGCTTTAATCCAAAAATCTATAACAAGTTGATAAAACGATCCCACTTTCTCAAAGATTTAGGTAATATCTGCAGCACTCAGAGATTTCTCCTGATCTGCGACAGCGCCACAATGAAAATATTGCATTTAATGCTAGAAAAAAATATACTAATCAGGTTAAAAGACACTATATCTTTATAAGATATTTTATCTCTATCAGATCAGATAACCAAAATTTGGAGAGAAAAAAAACAAACATTTGAAACCATTTTAAATGAACTTGATCCAGTTAATGATTGTATTACACTGAGATTCAAAGAGCATGTAAATCGTTGTATTTTTGTAACAGTGAGTGAGAAAAATTCATTGTAAAACAATACAGTCCTTTTGGACTGGTTGCAGGCCAGAATAGAAAAGCGGAAATTTACTGAAAAATGAAATTTTAATTGGAAAATATTTCATTCACAAAGGCAGTTCAAAATGGATCAGTCTATAAATTCCTCTCATTACTTAGTAATTTAAATTTAATATGTGTGTGCCTTTTTTCTTTTTTCTCTCTCATTTTTGTATAATTTTTATTTATTGACATATTTATTTTTCATATTTATATTTATGGATCATTATATTTGGTAAGCCTGTGTTGTTGTTACAATATGTTCAATACAGCTTTTTGTCTGGCAAAAAAGAAATCAAGTATCCATCCATAAATTTAAAGTTTATGCTGGACTTGGAATCAGTTTCGTTATGCTTTTCCAGAAGCGTTTAGCAGCACCTGCAGTCTTCCTCGACGGGCAGTCTTTGCTTTGTTGTCTGTGCAAACTGAAGGTGAAGTGATAATACCTGTGTGTAAGCTGCTGGTTGTTTCTCACTGTGGATTAAACTTTTAATGTTAGGCAGGCTCCAGATGGAGGCCCAGAGGTACCAAACCCCCACTTTCTCACCTCATTCTCATTTCTTCTTTAGGTGGTAACTGCTCCAAGATCCTTTTCGAAAAACGTAAATAAATCAGGTTTGTATTTTGGTTTGTAGCTCCTGTCACTTGTTTCCAGTAATGCTGCCTAGGTCTCATCTCCTTGAATTAGCTGTGTCTCGTTACCCTGATGTTTCCTGTATCGCTGAATACCTGTGAGACTATTTAAAGTCTCACTTTGCCTCAGTTCTTGTCACGCTGTATTGTCTTCTGTCTTTGTAGATGCCCAGCTCATTTTTACATTCCTGGATTTATGTTCTCAGACTTTTCCAAACTCAGTAAATGTTTTCTTTTCATTTACCTTACACTTGCCTTTGCTGTCTGCACACCTAACCATTACCCTGCCCTTCTCTATACTTCTCAGTGAACTCTCTCAAATCAAACACTAGTAGTATTCTCTCATCCTGAAGCCATACGGCTCACTGCTCCTGTTAAACTCTGGGAACCTTGTTCTTGACAGTAGGTACCAGCACACTTCTATTCCATTTCTCAGTCATCCTCTCCAGAGCACGCCTTCGCCTCTCCGGGCTCTCTCCCAGCTGTTCTCTCACTATAGATCATCTCTAAGATTGTGTTAAACAATCTGATCAAAAGGTCCACTGCCCTCTCTCCTAGACATCTCCTTCACAGGTATGTCATGTGGACCAGCTGCCTTTCTACTCTTCGTCCTCATCATAGCTGCCCTCATTTCCTCCTTACGAATCATCAGCTCTTCCTGAGTCACTCTTTCCTCCATCCACCCTCCACTCGCTGTCTCATTTTCTTCATTCATCAGCTCCTCAAAGTACTCCTTTTGGGTGTTAGTACACTTCCATCTCTGTCCTTAATCACCCTAACCTGTTGCACATCCTTTCCAGTTTGATATCTCTGCCTAGCCAATTGATACAAATTCTTTTCTCATGCCTTAGTATCCGGCCTCCTATAAAATTTACTATAAGCCTTTCCCTTTGCTTTTGCGACTCTGTTAGCAATGTTTTGATATACTCAGATGTTAATTTTGTGTTTAAAATCATTCAATAAGGAATCAAATCTGATTGTCTGAAACAAAAATGATTCTGAGAAGTCAGTGGTGTGAGCATTTGTAACCCTTTATCATACTGATTCATATACTTTCATCGTTAATGGGATAATCTAGTTGAATGATAGGTGTGTATACATATGGAGGTTTTACAATATGTATAAATTTCATGGTCAGGTGAGGGTGAGGACTATGTACAGTTATGTCCAAAGAATTTTGGGAAGCAACATATTTTTGTGATTTTGTCTCTGTCCACACCACAGTGGATTTAAAATAAAATAAAAACAAACAAACAAAAAACAAGATGTGATTGAGGCACAGACTTTCAGCTTTAATTCAAAGAATTTAACCAGAGCACTGCATTAGCTGTTTAGGAGACAGATATTTCTATAGTCTCCCATTTTCAGAAGCTCAAAATATAAGAATTCAAAATAAAATGAGAAAACCTGCATTTTTGTCCAAATATTTTTGGACCCGTGTGTATTATGACAGAAACACTATCAGTATTAAACCAATGTTTGATGGTAGAAAAGTGTTATTGTTCACTAGAAGTCGTTTTTGTTTCAAAAGGGGCAAGGAAAGTTATATTTTCAAGCTGCAAACTGTCAGTGCTAGCTTTTGAAAAGTTGCCTACTTAACTTTTAAGTGACCAGGTGAGGTCAGTTATGGCTCAAGTCATATATTTATTTGTGTTCTGTGATATTTTTAATTATAAAATGTTTCCTCCATGATGAATGTCAATCTGCTTCCTCTACTTTTTTGTTTGTTTTGTTTACAGGAACTGGAACTGACTATTTGGCGTAGCAAGCACAAGAGTTCCATAACAATATAAGTATAACTTTTTGTTTTGAATTAAAAAACAAAACCCCGTCTTTATTGTTCCGTATGAGGGGAACGTCATCTTTGTAGGTAACTGTGACATTTTATATAAAAAATTTAAATCAACTGGATGAATCAGATACAATAATCAAAATAAAGTGAATAAAATTAATAAATAATACAATTAATAAATAATACGGGAGCTGATTTCCACACCTCCTTGCGCTGTGTGAGCGACGTGCTGACGTCACGGTCGTGCGTCGCTGTGGAGGAATGTGCGGAAAGTTGTGTCCACTTTTCTCCGTGCGCTGTTCGTCGAAGGGAGAAAGAGAAGCTAAAAACAGAAGCAGAAGTCCAGGAAAAGTTCCGTAGAGTTCGGACGTGAGGAGCCGGTGAGTGTCCGGACTGCAGAGCGGGAAGTGTCGGGCTGAAAGCGCATCTGTGCGGGGTTTTTGTCGGAGCGGAGCGGCTGCAAAGTTGAAGTCAGTTTGGGAAAATGGAGGCGGTGAGGTGGTGAAGAAGGCGCTGTCCGGGGCTGATCAGGACCATGGCTAACACTCTAACACATCGACCCACACTTTCCCCACATTTTCCCGGCTGCCAGTTGCAGATTCACCGCTGGAAAACAGCTGGAAACGCTCCTGTAACACTTTAGACCGACTCCGAAGTGCCGCAGTAAAATGTCGCTGTTTGATTCGACTTGTGCGCTTCCGCAAACGAAGTTTGGTGAAACTCCGTAAGGATCTGAAATGGTGGCTGTAAATTACAACGGCAGCTTTACAGCTACCATTTTTTACACGAGTAAAATATAATCTCATAGGTTCAAGTTTAAAGTGATTTAATCAAACGTCTCTGGAAAAAAAATCGGAAGTGAGATTTTTTTTTCTACAGAAAATAGTTCCTGATGTTGTTAGTCCCCAAACATCCTGAATCTGTGCAGATTATTGCACTTTCACTTTTTAATCCTTCACTTAAAACCTTCTTCTTATGTCCACTCTGACCTTATTTATCTTGATCCAAATCAGCTGAACAAGTTTACTTTCACCACCGCTAATTCGATGTCGACAGATTTATGGAGGTATTTGTGTTTTTATGTGGCGGAGTTTTAGGTTTTTGTCACTTCTGTTTTTCCACCATAAATTCGGCTTATTTTCTGCTGAATAACTTTGACCTTTAGTTGGTGAGATGTGGGGTTTAAGTAGCTGCCAGGCGGCCTCCTTCCCCGCGGGGTGGTCCTCTAAACTTGGTGTTTTTCCACAGGGACTTCTGTGTGGCGCTGTCGACTGAGCCGTGGTGCTGCTTTCAAAATGGCCGACAAAGCGATGCAGTGAAAGTTTTCAGTTGTTATTTCAGCGTCTTTACTGCAGGATGTTTATTCTGAGAGGAAGGAAAATCACCCTGTAATGACTTCCTCTTTTTTATATTAGGCAAATTCATCTCCCGGGAGGCTCATTGATTAGTAATAAGCGCTAATATTTAAAATTGGTAAATTAAAATGACCTAAGCCGCAAGTGACCAAGCTATTTAAGCGACTAACATGACCAACGAATCGCTTTTTTTTTTACTATGAAAAATATTTTAAACAAAATAAAATAAAATGAAGTCCCATTTTTTATTTTTTTTATTTTACAATGAGTTAAAAGCACACACATTGTATCAGTAAAATGTATTATACAGTCCAAGTATTACAAATATTTTTTTTTTTAAAAAGTTTGTCTTTATTTTAGTAATACTGGGAAAAGAATACATTTTTAAAAGTTAAGACAAACACTGTTTCTGTGACACATTTTATTCCACGTAGGAGTACACTGTGCATATGCACTGCGTAAATTGTGAGTAATAAAAGTTTACACACAAGCCAGTGATTTATCAGTAATTTTATACCTGACTGTGTTCGTACTCTACCCTCAAACTTAGATGTAACTGCATGAGAGCAAATAGTGGCCCTTTTGTTTATAAAAAATCACAAGTCTTTAAATTGAAAACTGCGGCTAATAACAATAATAAAACTATTGTTGTTATTATTGCCCTTTGGTCATCATCTACAGTTTGCAAAAATCCCCCAAACAAACCATAATGTCTCAGTCATCCAGGTCATGTTAGCCTAAGAAGCTTTAAAATAAGGCAACTGGACTTATTTAAATTTCTTGAAAATGTTTCACGTCTCATCCAAGAGGTTTCTTTAGTTCTAAAGCCAAAGTGGAAGTGATAAAGTGGAACCTTGCTCCCCCCCCCCCCCATTTTCTTGCCTTAGCGATGCAGGTTTCTCTCTTAAAACATCGTCACCACTTCCGGTTCAACTGGAGGTAAACTAGAGAAGTGATAGAGAAGTAGTGGCAGTATGCAGATTGCACAAAACTGTTGGTTCAGAATGAGTTTGATTTAGTAACATACGAAAACAAGCCGGTGCACATGTTTTGTAGATTATTTTTTTGCACAGGGTAGGAACAGTTCCACTCAAATATTCAGAAATGAGGGCCATGAGCTTGTGTGGATTTGCAGATTTGCATTTATCTGTAATTATGGGCATTATTAAGTAGATTGCGCTCAAATCCTACATGAGAAAAACTGTTATCTGTGGTCCGTCTTAGGCAGAGAGGATTTAGAACGCTTCATGTTCAGTGTTACACATAAGTCAATGGAATAACCAGAAACAAGAAACATATATGTGGTTATAATTCTGAGATCACAGTTATTAAAAATATTCCTCCCGTGTCGTTGTCCCTGCAGCTTTCCGTGTGTCTAGGTGAAGCGCTGAACTCCACATGGCAGTTCAGCCTGTGTTCTCGCTCGATATGTTCCCCGTGGGCGTTCCTCTGATGGAGGATGGGCAGAATCTCAGCGACATGCCCAGGAACACGCTGCCCGCCCCTCAGTTGGTGATGCTGGCAAACGTGGCAGCGGTGACAGCTGCGGAGAGCGGCGGTGGCTGTGATGGTGAGAAGGAGATGATGGAGCTGAAGACTGTGGGAGGCAGCTACTCGGACAGCGAGGACGAGAGTGTGATCAGGTGAGGAAGTGAGAACGAGTCCGACCTGGTCTTGACCCCCATATTTAACCAAGGGAAACTTTAACCAAACATTGAAACTATTTGTTAACACAGTAATTTAATTTTACTGGCCAGTTGTGATGCTCCATGGGTTGTTTGCTATTCCTGGAAACATCCAGCCGTTTCTATATTTGCCATTAAGAGAAAAAACCTTCAGCGACAGCTCGTCTGAATGGGAGAAATCATAATCACACTTTTTTTTCTGTTGAGATTGCGTTTGGTCCAACATTATTACACACACAGGGTTCCTGCGGTCATTAAAAAGTCTGGATTTAAAATGAAGGAAGCTAAGATCTATAAATGTTTTATATTTCCCTGTGAAGTTGCAAAAGGCGTTACATATTCCAGTTAAGGACAGCCCGTGATGCTCCCATGTGTTCCCAGTTCAGAAGTGAGTTATCTGCCTTTTTTGCTGTCATGGAGAATGAGTTGTTGCTTTTGTAGTCATTTTTCCTTTCCAGCAGCACTTAGTGTGGGTAGTTTGGTTTGATTTCAGCTTAACTGTGAGTGCATATTGTGAGGAATTCCCTTGTTTGTGCAAAGGATGCCCACAGCAGGCAAAATATTTTAAAGCATGCTCTAGATTTTCTGATTGAGATATTACTGATAATAAAAGAAAGACCTGCTCTATAGTACCTGATAGTAAAATTGCAGATACCTGTTTCATCTGGCCACTAACTCACCTGTGTGTGTGCGATCAGGTATGGCTATGAGAACCAGAATCAGAGAGATGCCGGTATTGAGAAGTATCCCGAGACTCTGGGCCCAGGTATCCGTGCCGTGGTTGTTGGAAACAGGACAGAGGAGAATGAGAACGAGGATGAGGAAGACAAAGCTGAAGATCTGTCCTGCCCGCCTCAGCCCCGCTCCTCCTCCGCCACCACCACCAAAACACCACCTCCCCAGGGTGCCAAACGCAAAGAGGCCCCGCCTGCTGTGACGGAGAGCACGAAGAAGAAGAAACCGTTCCACTGCAAACCATGTCACTTCCAGGCGGAAAATGAGCAGGAGTTTGTGGATCATCTAAGCAGCCACAGCATCAGCAAGATGATGGTGGTGAACCGGGTGGAGGGGAGGAGCAAGACCAAGGCAAAGGAGGCGGAAGCACCCGAGGCCCCAGCAGGTGGGGAGGCCGAGAGCGGCGGGGAGGTGGCAGCCAATGCAGATGACATCAAAGGGCTGATCAGGTGTGAGCGCTGCGGCTACAACACCAACCGATACGACCACTACATCGCCCACCTGAAACACCACAACAAGGAGGGTGAAGACCACAGGTAAGACCTGCGCTTGTGCACTGACACACACACACACATTTTGCCTCCATATACCAGCATTTTGCAGGAAACCATGACCAGTTTTTTTTACCGACCTGAGTAACGAATGTGTGCTGCCGCTGTGTCTCTGCAGGGTGTTTAAGTGTACTCTGTGTCCATACACCACTGTCAGTCAGTACCACTGGAGGAAACACCTAAGGAATCACTTCCCCAGCAAACTGCACACCTGCAGCCAGTGCTCCTACTTCTCTGACCGCAAGAGCAATTATATCCAACACATTCGGACTCACACTGGTACGACGACCCTCTGCGTTTCTGTCTTTGGCCTGTCTGAAGTCTTTTAGGCACTAACAGTGTCTGCATGTAGGTGATCGTGGGACCTCAGTGTTGTTTTCTGTCTATTTCAGGTGTTCGCCCATTCCAGTGTCCATACTGCGACTACTCAAGCTCACAGAAGACCCACCTGACCCGACACATGAGGACTCACTCGGGTAAAACTAACTGTGGAGGCTAATAAATCAGTTGAATAGTCACCTGTTATATCAGTTGTACAGCACTGCTCGATGTTTCTCTTAGCCAGCCAGAGTGAGTGGTTTGCCCTCTTTGTTTGGCACTTGTTCCAGGATTAAGCAGATGGCGTAAAGACCCAGGCAGTTTTTCAGGGCAGTAGTAGTAGTAGTTCCTTGTCCCTTGAAAGCAGGATTTGTCCCATATTTATAAAATACGTCCGAGTTTGACACCCTTGGTCTAGATTCTGAAATGTACCTTTCTTTCTTATCTAGCTCATTGTTGAATATTCAAGACCCGAGAGTAAAACTGTTAAAGTATTAGTATTACAGTAGTTGTAGTGCTCACACTGCTGTACTTTAGTAGATGTAGCATGGTGATACTAGTGATATATGATAGGACTAAGTAGAATTAATATCACTGATGTTATCGCTCTGTTTTTGTTCCTCTGACTCACTCTGAACATTTCTGTTTGTGTTGCTCTCACTGAAGCTGTCGCTGTTGGACTAACATGGTAACAGCAGAACTATATGCTACCATCTCCTGTGTTGTGTTGTGTTGTGTTGCTCTGTGGGGCATTCACACCGAGGAGCAGATGAATCTGAAAACAGATCAGCGGGGTCAGAAAACGGCCTCTGATTAAGTGGTTTCAGTTTTATCTGCTCTTCTGTGATCCTCAAAATCCTGCATGAACGATCCTGTTTCAGTTGTTTGGCTTCCATCGGGATACACGAATAAACCTGAATGATTTGAAAGTAATAATTTTGCAGATTTTACTAAACAAGACACAATTTATAGATTTGCTGAGAAAAGGTTAAATAAAAACTCCACCTATAAAAAGCAAAAAGCACATTAACGGCAATTTGACCAATCTCCACGTAACCAAATTTTGTGAGGAGGGTAGGATGGTAAAGTTTTGTTGGTTTGGTCAGCAGTAATTGCCCTCCCTCACACCGTTGGATAAATGTTTGATCTCTGGGCTGCAGCTGGAGACCCTTCAGCTTCAGCAGTGATGATCTTTGGCCTGAAGGTGGCCACTTTAAAACCGAAGTTGATGTTTGGAAGCTAGTTTGCTCGATTTTACCATGGAGCTCATTCAAAAAAATGCAGCCACAATGGGAATTTGTCCACAGGTGCACAAGGAGATTACCTTGAAGTAGAGATCAGTCAGACTTATGCATGGTGTGTTTTTTGTTCTTTATGGTTAAGAAAGGGACCTCAGGGTTGTGAATACAGACATATAGCAGTTACAGACAAACACAAGGAATCAGTCTACTGACGTATATAGATCCTCAAGTATCAGACTCACCTGCTGCATGAAGCTTTTCTATATCCTACCGCCTTCACTGCAGGGGTGTAACACCTTCTCACTTTCTTGTGTGCAGGTGAGCGTCCTTTCAAGTGCGAGAGCTGTACCTACCTGGCAGCCAACCAACACGAGGTGACTCGACATGCTCGACAGGTCCACAATGGCCCCAAACCTCTTTCCTGCCCCTACTGTGAGTACAAGACCGCCGATCGCAGCAACTACAAGAAGCATGTTGAACTCCACCTCAATCCTCGGCAGTTCCTCTGTCCCCTCTGCAAGTATGCTGCCTCCAAGAAATGCAACCTGCAGTATCACATCAAGTCTAGGCACTCTGGCTGCAACGTTGCCCTGGATGTTTCCAAAGTCAAGCTGCGAGTCAAGAAACCAGGTCCCGAGAGTGCAGAGGAAAAGTCAGACTCTGGAGCAAATAAGCTTGATGATTCATCCAGCATTGAGGAAGACCTGGACATGGACAAGGGGGAGGAGGAGTCGAGTCCTATCAATCTGTCAATCAGAAAGAACACTCGGCCCAGCACTGGCCAATCGGTACAGACCGAAACACCTGACAAGGTTCAGAAGAAATCAACCATCACATCTGAGAAACTGCCAAAAGCGAAGGACAAAGTGGAACCAGAGAAAAAGATCACAAGACAGAAGAAGGTCGAGAAGGTCACTGAGAGTCCGGTGGAGAAAGCATCTGTTAAAGAAATCCAGATGGAGACAGAAAGTGTAGAGAACAAGGTGAAGAGACGAGCCAAGAAGCTTGCAACAGAGAAAGTAGCTGTTCAGAACCAAGCAGAAGCACGCATAACCCAGAAAGACCCAGTAGAGACAGAGAAATCTGACCAACAAAGACCAGGGGAGGCAAGATCAGCAAGGCAGAAGCTGGACAAAGAGGAGCAAAAAGGGATGCCTGAGAAAGAGAAAGAAAATCAGAAGAATGACAGCAAAAATGCCAGCAAAGCCAGAAAGTCTGGAACAAAGAAGTCTGAGAAGACTGCAGAGCACGTCAAACAAGCTTCACAGAAACCCAAGTGTCCAGAGAAAGGTCAGAAGGAAAAGGTAGTCAAGGAAAAGGCCTTAAAGAGGAGAGCTGTGGAGGCTTTAGATCTTTCCAGCAAGCCCTGCACTCCATCCAAGACCAGGAGGGTGAAAGCCTCAGCTGTGGAGGATGTTCAGTCTAAACCTGCCTCACAAGACACCAACAAGGTAACTGAATCCAGTCTGACAGCACACAAGTCCAATGGGGCAATACCGGCAAAGCAGAAGAAGACGAGGAGCTCCAACAAGAAAGCCCCCACCCCTCAGCCTGCTGTGGAGCCAGCAGAGGGTCGAGCAACTTCAATCAACAGTCCATGCTCAGAGGCTCCTAAAGTTTCTCCTCATCTGGACAACTCAAAGGAAACCGCTCCCAGCGACCCAACAGAACACAGCCCTGCAGCAAGAACCACCTCCGCAAGTACACATGCTCCAACAGAGCCAGAAAAGACTCCAAACAAACCCTCTGAGAAGACGGACATTTCACCCACCTGCAGCTCCGGTGAGGACACGCCTTCTCCTGCTGAAGAACCTGCGCCAACATTCCTAAAACCCAAGTCACCACCTTCTCTGGTGCTCCCTGGGCAGCGAAGCAAACCCACCGAGCCCGAGGATGACGAGGGCATCCACAGCAGCCACGAAGGAGGGAGTGACATCAGCGACAGCGCCTCCGAGGGCAGCGACGACTCCGGCCTCAATGGCAACGGCGCCGGGTCGACTAAGATGCCCAATGACCCAGAAACACCCACTGATGAGATCCCAACTCCTACTGAGCTAAAGAGTCACATGTGCATCTTCTGCGACCGCACGTTCCCCCTGGAGGTGGAGTATCGGCGCCACTTGAACCGCCACCTGGTGAACGTCTACTACATGGACAGCAGTTCCCAGAAATGAGGAGCTGTATCCAGCACACTGTGCATCTTTAGGACCCATCTCTGCTTTAAAGTGCAAACACTCCAGTTGTGTGAAATAAGACTGCACAAACGTATAAACTGAACAAATGTCTCATCATTTGGTGTCCGAGCACCAACTCTTTAAATTTAGCAGCTGATTCTATTCAGTTATCACCAGATTTGCTCTTGTTTTGCTGATTTGAAGACCCTCCAAGATTCTGGAAGGTCTTCCAGAATCATCCTCCTCCTGTGGAGTCCTGGAAGAGGTGTTGGGGCTATGTTAGGTGCTCAGACCCTTTTGAACTTTTACATGCTGGTCTGGTCTGTAGGGTCGGTTTGAGCCGACACACTGGCATGTACATATGCTTTTCTCTCTCTCAGATCATGTCCACCTCAACTCTGCTGTTGCACATACAGTGAATTTTAACATCATAT
This sequence comes from Pelmatolapia mariae, assembly GCF_036321145.2. Taxonomy (NCBI): domain Eukaryota; kingdom Metazoa; phylum Chordata; class Actinopteri; order Cichliformes; family Cichlidae; genus Pelmatolapia; species Pelmatolapia mariae. The sequence goes on along the minus strand of NC_086228.1, from coordinate 12,942,834 downwards.
CAATTTTCATGACCTCCACAGAACATCTGAAGACCTTTTTGAAACCTGTCAGTGTCGTAAAGTCTCCATGTAGGAAAAAAAAAAAAAGATTTTCTAGTGTAAAAGTGGAATTTTTTTCCCTGTTTTTTTTTTAAAAAAAGAAAAAACATTCAGTGCCTTTGACAATCAGCTGTTGAAATGTTGCGCTCTTCTTCTCATTAGTTTTTATATTTGTCGTCTGCAGAAAAATGCTTTTCTCCTTTGGTGTGTTCAAACAAAACCTGAAGCAGAGTCGCTGGAATGTTTTTGGACCTTTTCACAATCACATATATTAATAGCCAGAGGGATGACTGCTTCTTAATAAACCTCACCAATACCTGAAGTCATGTAACATTCAAATGAAGTCCTAAGATTACTCTCCTTATCATTTAGCAACTGGCTTTTCCTCCATTTCTGGCTTGAAGAGAATGGACAGTCTGCAGGAAAATCGACACAGCTCAAAGCAAATCTGTTGAATTTGCGTTTAGTTCTTCACAACTTTTTCCAAACTGTGTTTGTAATCACGCTGCACTTAAACTTCACTTTGCATTTGGTCTGAACATGCCGTTTTTGTGTTAGGGACTAGTGTTAGGGCCACTTTATGGAAAAGGTTGATTAAAACCAAACTAAATACTAAGTCTACTTAAAATAACCAGATTTTTGAAAGGATGAAAACCTGCTCACACAATTATTTTGTGCTTCCACAAAAGAAATGGTGTGTGTGTGTGTGTGTGTGTGTGTGTGTGTGTGTGTGTGTGTGTGTGTGTGTGTGTGTGTGTGTGTGTGTGTGTGTTTTGAGCAGGCTTCAAACCACACTTGCTAAAGCCATTATTGCCAGGTTAGCACCTGAGCCCCACACCTTCAGGATCAAACACTTTAAGTGTCTCACTGTTTCCTGTGGTGGCCTCTCACTATTTCACACAGGTGTGACCACTGATGTTCTTGCATCTGTGCATTAGCAGCTATTTGAGTTTGCTCAAATGTGTCCAACTGGAATAGCTGAATTCCGGATACTTTTCACCAGACTGTGCAAATTTGTCAGCACAGGCCATATTATAGAGGCGCCAACAGGAAGATGAATTTTATTCTCAAAATTCCTTTTTTTTCCTTAGTGTGGCCCTGGTACCAGTTTGTGAATGCTTTGAGATGTGATTGGTTAAAGATCTGGTTATTACACCAGCTGTAGTAAAACATTAAATTCCATTAATGGTTAGGGGTTGGGGGGTTATATTCTTATTTTTCATTACAGTTTCAGTGCAATATTCCTTTTAGTGGAGACGCCAAAGTGTTTTCTTTCCGACTGTACAGAGTGATCGTCATCCGAGGACTGTTATTATTACAGAGGCTTATTACTATCAAATGAAAACGACATCATACGTATGAGTTACTGCTTGTAAAGGTTTGTGTCAGCAGCAGCTTGTGTAGTTTCTGTAACTTAACGATGAGGATGGTGTTTTTTGATCTTTTCTGTAATTAAGCTCATTGGGGCTCATTGAGTCTTCGAGAGCAAGCACTGCCCTCAGTGCTTGCTCTCAGGCATCTCTAAGCCTAACTGATCTGTGACAGAAAGGTGAAAATGATATTTTTAAAGAAAGGAACAAAATTTATTTGGGGCTGCGTTCAGAGGACACTACATTTACGTGAGCCAAAAAATCCGTCCAGTAGGTCCCGAAACAGCTTCTCTTGCTAGTTCACACTGCGATCAGGTTCTTCCTGCTTCTACAGACTTTATTTTAGTTTCTGTCTTGAAGCCTCAACTTGAGCACTTTGGCCTCCACCATGCCCCATGTACAGCTGAATATCAGAGTAACTGAGTGATGAAAATGATCAGATAAAATTACACCAACTTTATCGTTTACAAAGGTTTGCAGTCTGTTTAACAAGATGAAACGTCTTCTCCTGTCAGGAGGTTTAAATCAAATTAGAAATGTTTGTCTAACTGTCTGATGTTATTGTGAGCAGGTTGAGTGCACTCTTCAGCTAAAAACTAACCGATTAAAGCTTTAATCTGTAATGTACTTTCTTCTGCTTTTTTGTAAATAAAGATTTCCAAACACTATCAGCAGCTTCCGCATCTGTCTGCCCGTTTTTAATAAAGTTGGAACACATTCAGAATTAACCGGAGCTCGGAGTCTATTAAAAGCCTCATTAGTCCTTAAAATCAGACATCAAAGAAAATCTGGTGTGACTTTAAATATAATCTATATGCTAGTGACAACATATTTTAAAATATCACATTCCATTCTGTGTTTTTGCACAGAATGGAATCAAAGCATCACAACCAGCTAACACCGAAACTCCCCAAATTAAGTTTACCAACAGATTTTTGTGAATACGAGTTTAAAGAGTAAAAAGATTTAATGTGAGGGTATTTCCACCTAGACCTCTGATTTTACACCTTACATTTAAAACAAATTTAATTTTATTTATATAGTGCCAAATCACAACAAGCATCTCAAGGCACTTTATATTGTAAAGACCCTGCAATAATCGCGAGTTAACCCCAACAATCAAATGACCCCTTATGAGCAAGCGCTTGGTGACAGTGGAAAAGAAAAACTCCCTTTTACCAGGAAGAGACCTTTAGCAGAACCTGGCTCAGGGAAAATTAGTATACAACGTAGTGAAATACAAAGTCTAATGTCACTTATGAGCTACGTCAATAAAATTAACTGTTTCAAATAAGACGCTCTGAAAAAAAACAAATGATGAACACTGTCCAGGAGGTTAAAGTCTACCAGAAAGAGTGAAAGAAACCAGGAGTTTCTCGGGGGAAACAAGTGAATTATTTAAGAACCACAAATAAAGAAGTGAAGAAACCACACTGGAGGCCCAGTTTGGAAGGACGCTGGTTTAAAAGTGTGAATTTAATTTTATTTTGATAGTATAACTTCATATTTATTGCGGCTGAATTTCAGCCTGTCACTGTCAGAACATTAAGACCCAGCTGTACAAACGCCATTGACGATAACAGTATGAAATATGTATATTTATATAACAAAACGACACACATCCTCCAACAAAGCCAAATTGATCCAGAATCACATTCCCTGAGGTCAGAGGTCAGTTTTTCTAGAAGCGGAGCTACAACCACCTGCAGAGAGTCTTGGTGGTGAGACAGGAGCTGCTCCTCCACGTCCTCTACCCTTGGCTCTTCTTCTTCTTCTTCCTCTTCACCTGCAGCCTCTCGGTTTCGGTGGCCGACAGTCCGCTGTGTAGCAGACCCACGGCTTTCATTGGTTTGTAGGCAGCAGACTTGCGGATACGTTCTCCTTTCAGAGAGATGACGTGAGGAAGCAGCGGCGGCGTCCTCAAACCGAAGCCTGCAGCTTGCGGCCCGTGAACTCTCAACAGCAGCTGATCGCCCTCCACTGCCGTCACAGCCACCCAGCCTGCAGAGAGAGAGAGAGAGAGAGAGAGAGAGATGGGCAGGTGAGGCAGGTGAGACACTGAAGGTGCTGCAGGTGATGTTTATGAATTTACCTGCAGATGACAGTTTGATGTCAGCAGCAGCCTCCAGATAACCCCGACCCTCCAAACTGAACTCCTGAGGAACCAATGCAGGAAACTCCTTCATGCGCTCCGAGCCTCCGATAGGCACCTGAACGCAGCACGCACACAAGCATTAATAATCACAGGCACTCGAAAGCAGCACTGTGCAGGGCTCATGCAACTCACCCCCAGCAGCACGTGTCCACCATGTTTCTCATAAATGCTGTCGGCTTTTTCCAGGCTAGTGATGTGAACCGGCACCCGATCGGAGGCCACGACGGAAAACCAGCAGGACTTTTCTCCCTGTGGAGGACAGCGCGGATCAGCAGCTGATCAATCACTTATTAATCGCTCAGAAGCACCAAAGAGCTCATTTCTATTTGTGGCAGCAGCTGCTTCAGGCACATCCACACGTTCTCGAATTTCAAGTAACAGTGGTGCCGTTTCAGAGCCCAGGCTTACGTCCGTGTGCCACTGTGATATTTTTAATCCTTAAACATCTCCAACCATGAATGTATCAATTTATTTAACAATATCTGGGTTTATTTAAACAGATACTGGCTCGTTGGTGTGGTCAGGATAACAGAAAGTTGAAGTGTTCTTTGTCCACAGTGGAATTATTGTACATCTTTAAAGACTTCAAAGAAACAAAAAAGATTTAGGTTGACAAGTTTGAAATTTATTTTGGATTTTTCCCTTTAATTTTTTTCCCAGCCAACTGTGACATTCACACCCACGGTGAGTGGATGGAAACTTCTGACCACACCTGTACTCTGCAATAAATAAATGACTGAAGAATACGTTCAGTGGCCTCTCTAGCAAGCCTCATCCCGCTGTTGGACTCTGTGATCCAAAAGTATTCCTTGTTCTGCCTTGTCCTGCCCCCTCCCCCAGACTTCGAGCCCAAAGCAGCACCGCAGACATGATCGAGGACTACAGTCATCCAGCTCAGTGGAGATGGAGTCCGCTCTCACTGGTGCTGCTCCTCCACTCTGACTAAGCTTGCTTCTCTTGCTCTTTTTCACTCTTCGCCACAGTTGTTGGATTTCAGTTCTTTTGTTCAGCTTCTTCTTCTCACCTGCAGGAAGTCAATCCTGGCCAGAGCTCCCACAAACAGACTCGTGCCTGGCTTCAGAACGAACGTCCGCGAGACAATGGCCTGGGTGGGAACCACCAACCTCACTTCCTGTTCATGCAGCAGGTTTAGAATCTGAGAAAGAGAGAGAGGAAAAGAAAGATTTGTGAACATCCAATGTCAGCAACACACTGAGGAGAAGTCTATTCAGTGGAGCAGTGCCCCCTGCTGTGTGGAGGCTGGCATTTACAGTTAACATGTAAAATCAGAGCTTCTGCCGCTGATTTATAGTTAATGAAAGTATAAGAGTGACTCCAGAGATATTTGCTTAGAGAATGAACTCAGGTGACTACAATAATTGGGACAAAGGGTATCCAATCATAAGAAAGTCTTCTTAAAGGACTAGCTCCGAGCCTGAAGATTAAAATGAGCCTCACGTCAAGCTCCTTCATGATTCCCGGCGTGTCGTACAGCCAGTGGGCGTCTTTTAGCTCGTTGTGGCTCAGCTCCTCAGTTGACCTGCTGGCAGCTGGAAGGCAACGTCACACAGAGGTCAAAGGTCAAATCAGCAGTGCAGTAACGCTCTATAAGACTTGTAATAATTTATGAGCATCACAACTGGAGGCTTAGATGGGAGAGAAGATTAATGGAGTCTCCTGTGGAGTAAGTAAATATCAGGCTGAATACAGGAAGACGGTAAAGCATGTTACAGCAAGATAACCACTAATTAAAGCTTCATTAATGATCACTTAACCATTTTTGGATTCTCATAAAATGCTTTCGACAGATTCCTGCATCAGTTCGCCCACCTGTCGTCGTCTCCTCGCCGTCTTCGTTTTCTCCAAATGCCAGACTGTCAGGATCAAACTGGATCTCATTCGGTCTGAATCCTTCAACCCGGAACGTTCTGCCAATGCGACCTGAAGAGATAAACACGTGTTCAGACAGGAAGCACCTCCTCGTCTTTCCTGCTCCTTCACCACTTACCCACTAAGTATCCCTGCCTGCTGAAATACTGCAGCCTTTTTAGCTCTTCCGGCGACAACTCGCTCTCCTTTTGCTGCGACGCCTCCTTCAGTCGCTCCTGACGCTTGAACATCCTGTACGGAGTTGGGTTGATGATGGGGAACTTCAGCAGGTTCAGAGTCGTCCCTGAAGGCACCACAGCAGGAGGAAACAGTCACATGATGATGGGACACTCAACAGTTTAACCAAGAGACAAGAATATCAGAAATAATTGAAGAGGAGAAGAATTCAATCATTAAAACAGTATTTAGATATTTTTTTGTTTTAAATGTATTTTTTATTGCCAATGTCTTAAAATAATAAAAAATAATTAAAAAGAGACCCTGTGACTCAATCTCTTGTGGGTGCAGATGTCATTAATAACTGTTAACTAAGCTCCTTTAAATCATTCTACGGGAAAACAGGAAACTCAAAAGAATAAACATGATTGGAGTAGATTTAACTAAAAATCTAAAACCAGCAGCATTTGTCTTGAATGTATCTCTGACAGATTTGTTTGTGACAGAATTTTTTTCAACCTGAATTAAGCAGCAGCCACTTCAAATTCATAAACATCTCCCATCATGCTCTGGGACTTCTCTGTGTCTGGATGAAAACAAAGATACAATAAATTGGGCAAAATGTAAATGGAGTCTGGTGCAGACCTGGCCACGGTGAGATGGTAGCCTTGTGGATGACGTTTGAGGCTCTGGACTTGCAGTAGTCGGACTCCAGCAGCGTGTTGAAGAGAGTCGACTTCCCGGCATTGGCGCTGCCCACCAGGTACACATCGCCTTTGTACTTCCAGGACCGCTGCAGACTGGAGATCAGCTCCTCTATGCCGTACCCAGTCTTAGCACTGATCAGGTGGACGTCGGTCACCTGATCGCCAAAGCCGGCGTCCTTGCAGTACTGAGAGAGCTGCCGCTTGAGTCGCTGCAGGTAGTTCGGCGAGTCTCCGGGCAGCAGGTCGATCTTGTTGCCAAGGACAACGATGTGTTTGTTGCGTCCCACCAGCTCAGGCAGGTCGGGGATGATGGAGTCCGGCACGTCGAGTAGGTCGACGATGAGCAGCACCAGAGCCTTGTGCGGGCGGATCTGCCGCACCACGTCCCGGTACTGGTCTTTGGGCAGTTGCAGGTTCAGGGCCTTGTGGTGATGGGTGAGCAGGTGGCAGCGCTGACAGGTGGCGCCGCTCAGACGACCCTCCTGGACCAGCACCTTGTACTTCTCACTGGGCAGGTAGCCAGGGACAGCGGCGGCGGTGCAGTGCAGCACGGCGCCGCAGCCTGAGCAGCACGTGTCGCTGACCGGCTCGTCCACGTCAGGGGTGCCGAAGATCTTGTGCTCGCCTTTCCCCACAGCCGCCTTCTTTTTCTTCTTTGCAGCCACGATGCTCTCGTCCAACGGGAAGTCCACATCATGGAACTGGATCAGGGAGTCCAGCTTTGCCTGCGGCTCCTTCAGGACGCCATGCCTCAACAGCTGCAGCTGATGCTCCAGAGACCTCAGGTGTTTCTGAGGGGACAACTGAGTATCAACCAATGATCCGGGCGCAGCAGCGGAGGAGGAGGAGGAGGAGGTGGTGGCGCTCAGCTGACGGAGGAGCTCTTTCTCCTCCTGACCGGAGTCCTCATCTGCATCTGAACCAGGAGAGAAGAAGATAGACTCATGACACCTTTGCAGCAACTCTGCAGAGACCTGTCCTCTGAAGCTGGAATTGGGGCTTAGCAAACTTTAAGGCTCAGTTTTCAGTGAGTGCACACCTAACCTGCTCCAGAGCAGCTTGTGGTACAGAACCACCACCAACCAATCATTCCACTAGAAAAATAGCATTACCACTCCTGGAAGATCCCGCAGACCTCAGTGTGCAGACAGCAGGAAGGTCTCAAGCTTTTAAAGAGTATTCAAAGCATTATTAAGAGATTCTTAGTAGTACCTGTTGATCATATGAACATAGCAGAAGACAGACAGGTAATGCTATGCTAATACCTTCACTGATCCAGCAGAAATAATAATAATAAATGAGAAAAACTATTACTGTAAAAACCTACCTCCGGCAGGTAACCGGAGAGTTCAACTTTCCAGTTAAGGTTGAACTGTCAGCTGGTGCTTGATTTTAGTGTTTCTCTTTGATAAACAGAGATATCTCCACATTAAACCGTTACAGAACAGCTAACCACCTGCTGGGCTGAGCCTGTTCTTATCCCTGTAGCACCTGCGCGCTCACCTGTGCAGTCCAGAAACACGAACTGCTCCTCCAGGTTCGGGTCTACGGTGCAGGTCCGGACCCCGGGCCGGCTCAGACCGCGACCCCCCGCGGCCCCAGAGCCCCTCTGCGCTCCCGCGGCAGAAGAACACGCACTCCTCCACAGGTGGCGGCGGACGCACACCTGCAGGACCTTGAGCATCCCGACGGTCGCACACGTTCCGACACTCAGCACACGCGGAGGAGCCGACCTCTCTGCTTCAACTTCCTCCTGTGGACGTGACGTAAAGCTACTGGTTTGTTTATGTTCCGGTTTAAAAAAAACTAATAATAAATTTACTTTATTTTTTTAAGCAATCAAAAATCAAACACTGCGCGTGAGATAGTGATAATAAAGTAATTCATAAATTCAGCCAAATGGAAAAACGTTTTAAACGTCGTGACGTCATAATGTCCTGCTATCTGAGACGTTAAGACAGGAGAGCTCACTCCGCCTTAAATTTAGACGCACAAATGTAAAAAACAAAAAGCAAAAACAAAGTGTTTACAGATTGGCCTTAATTTATTTGCTTATTTTATTTTTTAGCACAGACAATTCACAATAAATATTTGTCACCAGATAGTATTTAAGTCTCATTTGTGTCTTTACTCCCTAGGTGGAGAAGCCTGGAGGCAGCTAGCAGCTACAACCAAGTTACCTATGTGTTAATGATTGCTGTGGATGTAAAATCCCTCATCGTGTCTCCACGTACATTGAAAAGGTACTGTCATGCGTGGTTGGAGCCTTCTGAGTAACTCATTCAATGACCCCAGCTGGTGGTAAAGTAGGTGGTGGTGCAGCTGGATTGGAGCAGGGACTGGGTGCATCAGTCCAATCAGACACAGGGATAGTAAGGGGGCAGGTAAGAAAGAAGAGACAGCAGGCAGAGTCGGTGCAATGTCCAATCCTATGCAAGGACTGACCAGTAGAATTAAAAAATACCTTGATAGGAATCATCTCATTGAGAGGGAGCGGAAGGAAGTACTAAGGAGTGAGACCTCACGTCCATAGAGGATCTGCACACGTCCTGCCTGAGCTTCTTCCTAAAGTTCCACGCGTTTCGGACACTTGGTCAACATGTTGAAGCTGAACTGCTCTCTGAGGTCCGCCGCGCTACTCCTCAGACCCGCCGCTGTTGCTGCTGCTCAGGTGAGTCCAGCTGCCGCCCAGAACCAGCCAAGCAGGTCAGTGCACCGAATCTGCACCGTGACCCTGACAGTGCACGCACGTCCGAGCTGGAACATGTAAACTTGAACCTGTGCACACGCACATTCCTGCTCTGGACTTCATGTTTGTGAGCTCCGTGTTTGACCTGCTGAGCTTTGATCTGGGTCAAAGGTCGCAAGTTTAAAATTAACCAGCAGCAGAAAAGCAGTGGGTTCACGTGAATACGCACACGAGTACACACGGAGACAAAAACAGAGCCTGCTCTGTGGTCCACGGTCACGTATCCCTCAGCTGCAGTGTTTTAAGGAGCCCAGCAGGTGGCAGCAGGATACAACTAAAACCGTTTCCATGACGACAGTTTTGTGTTGATTTTTATCAGTGTCTGTCCTCCCATTCTGGGTTCTGGATGTTCCTCTAACACTGGTCATATCTCTAACACAGATTAAAGGGCTCACATGCCCCCAATACAGACTTATAAACAGATTATTTTTCGTTTTTTAATGTGGGACCCAAAAAGGCATGGTAGAAGGGGGTGGTTAAATAAGAAACATCTCTGAGAAATTAAAAAACAAAAAAACAAATGATCTTCTGCTACCTTAAACATGCTTTAGGAGTTCTGGTTGTGGTTCCAGCCTTAGATGGTTCGTTCTGCTGAAAAACAGCATCTCACAGAGGAGTTAGTGATAGTAGGTACACAAAAATAATTTCATGACCCTCACCCCCAATTTTATTTAGATAAAGGACAGTCTGAGGGTACACACTCATTTGCTTATTTATTATAAAATTACCCATTCACACTGTTAATCTTCATCCTGTCAGTTTTTGAGGGAGTATAGCCCTGTACACACTTCTGTACACTTCTTTCAGCAGTCACATCATCAGTGATGTTTCCTGAAGTCATCCGGTGTTTCAGTCCTGTGACATCAGACGTCCTCGTTCAGGTGACCCAGCCAATGGCGATCGGTCCCTGACTCGTGCCCCAGCAGCATTGGCCCATGATTCAGACCTTTTGATCCAAAGGTGTTTCTTTGTTTGCTGATTGGCTGGCTTGTTCTTGTTGCTGTATCATATAAACGTTGATTTTAGGACAACAGAAACCAGGACGTGTTTTGAGTATCGGTGAACTCCGTGCTCCTTCTTTTCTGTTAGAGTGAGACCTCTGCTCTCCTCCCTCCTCTCTGCAGCCACGTGCGCACTTCGGCACCGGTCCCCAGCAGAAACACAGAACCTTCTATGAGTTCCGCACCTACTGCATCCGCCCGGATCAGAATGCCGCCTTCCTCAAGCTGACCAATGAGAAGATCCACCTGCGCACTGCCCACTCCGAGCTGGTTGGCTACTGGAGCGTTGAGTACGGTGGCCTGAACAAGGTCTTCCACATATGGAAGTATGGTGAGGACCTGTTTCTTCTTCTCTCACACAATATGAAGGTGTTTCTTCTTCATGGGGCTTTTAAAAGGTAACGGGTCCCCACCCACTCCTCAGACAGTTACGCCCAGCGGGCAGAGGTCCGGGCGACGCTCGCTCAGGATCCCACCTGGGTGTCAGAGTACCTCTCCAAGGCCTTACCAATGCTGACGTCACAGGACAACGAAGTCACCTATATTGTTCCTTGGAGCCGCCTGCAAAGTCCGCTGCAAGAGGGTGGTAAGCCCCGCCTTCTGTGTTTCACGTGTCAGTGACATCATCCCTAGCTGGTCAACAATCACCTGTTTTGTTTGTTTGTTTCAGGTGTGTATGAGCTGGTTTCTTTCCAGATGCGTCCTGGTGGACCAGCAGTTTGGGGAAAGGCCTTCCAGGCCGCTATCAATGCCCATGATGCACCTGGGTACGGCAAGCTGATAGGAGCTTTCCACTGCGAGTTTGGACTGAAAAATAGAGGTATTGAGGTGATGATGTCACTGTGTGTGAGTGATCATGGGACTGTGAGTGGTTGACAGTGTCACTGTGTGCATCTCGTCAGTTCACGCCCTCTGGTGGTTCGAGAGCCCCGACCATAGAGCTGAAATCCGACACACAGCTCACCATGATGCCAGAGTGGTGGCTGCAGGTGAGACTCCGCCCATAATGACATCGCACACTGACGAAAATCCCTCATACATTAATCAATAATCGATAATCTGTGTCTTTCAGTGAGAAACAACATCGTCAATCTGGACTCTCAGAGGAACCAGCTCATGTTGCCGTGTCCTTTCTCGCCTCTGAAGTAACTTCCTGTCCTGATGCCCGCCTCTCACCCAGAACAAAGTTTAGCATGCAAACCTGATCTTTAGTTTGACCTACTTGGGCCTCTGTAGACGCAGACGCACTCTCAGCAGCAAGTGTTGGCGACAGCATCCAATCGCACGGTGTGACTGCTAAAAGGTGGGCGAGGCTTCTCTCTGCTTTAGGTTAACTGACTGGCTGCTTTAACGTTTCAAAGTGTGAAAATAAACTGTCACGTGCCTCTCAGACTCTGTGGACTGTTTTTCCATTCATGGATGGAATTATTTTCCACAAAGCTGGGACTCAAAAATATTTAAATAAAGGAGATGATTTACACGTCATTTCACGCCTGTTATCCAATAACATCTGGAGCAGTTTACACATTCACCTAACAGGTGAAAGGTCCCTCATTTGGCTCTGAAAGGGGTTGCATCAGGCATGTGTGGAGCTACCTGCTGTGAATAAAGGAGCAGCCCAAAGTAGCTTTATATATGATAATATCTGGTACAAAGACAACATATAAAAAGGCTGAAAACTGAGAAGCAAGTAGAGCTGGGTTAAAATCTGGAGCTTTTTAATGTAATTTTGATCATGTTGTTTTCTGAGAAAACTTACACTTTACCCAAAATGCACTTTTTAAGGCATTGTGTCACCACGTGTGATGGGTGGCTGCTCAAAACAAGTTGGAACATATGAAAATTCCCATTTTCACCTGTTTTTAACACCAGGATCAACATCCAGTCACTGTTCTCCCTCCAAAGGGAGAGAGCATGTAATCAGTTTGTTTGTTTGTTTGTTTGTTAGCAGTCAGGCGTCCACAGTTTAAGATTTCATTCTGAAATTTTGTGTGATGGTCGCAGGTCAAGGTCACAGCAACTGTGAAAATCAGAAACTTTTTACTTCCCACAATTTCTATGCATAGTCTTCAAACTTTATATCAATACACAAAGGGCATGGGGGGCACGAGTACCCAGGTTGGCTAAGCATTTGACCTTCATTGTTGGGATCCAAGGTCAAAGCTGACCTTGAAAAAAACCCAAAAAAACCATTGAGTAATATATTATATGAAAAGGCACAGAGACGCCATAACAGGTTGGTGGCATCGTGTGGTAATACAAACATCAAAGTTTTAGTACAGCCTTTAGCCTTCGGGGGGCGATGTGAGCTATGGATGCTCTCCTGTAATAGCAGTTTTACTAGTATTCAGGTAAAATCAGCTGATTCTGATGAAATGACCCTAAAATCTTATTTAACCCAGTGGGAAAGCATCTCATTCAAAATAAAGGAGAAAACTTAAGATTTCTAAAATTTGAAGATTTCTTGGTTTTAACATGTTTTCTTTTCTTTCACACAAAAACTTCAAACTGTGTGTAAATCTGAATTCTGTCTTTACAGTTTAGACTTTATTTTTATGCATGTCCACCTCAGGGCCTTTAACCTTTGGCCACATGGATTATGAAGAGTAACATTACTTGGTTTTTCCTTAAAAAGTGGGTGGACAAGCAGAAAGTCGCAAACTGATCAGCACTGATAGCCAGCACATCACAGAGAACTGCAGCAGAAGAAGAGTCTTTGCTTAATATTTGATTTATTTGCTAATAAAAGCCTTTGAAACATGAAATGCTCACGATTGTTCTTCATTACATCATAGAAACATGTAAAAAAAAATAAAAATAAAGAACATAGTGGCACAAATTTTGTTTCCACAAACATTTTTTAGTCATGAGTGTATATGAGAGGTCTGAGGAGATTCATCAGGATCCTTCCATCCATCTTCCTGCCGGTTATCCAGGTTCGGATCAGTGGGGCCAGCAGTCTAAACAGAGACGTCCTAATTGCCCTCTCCCCACACACCACCTCCCAGTCATCTGTGGGGATAGGGAGGTGTTCGGAAGCCTCCTACCTGTTGGACATGGTCAAAATACCTCACAGAGGTGGTGTTCAGGATTGCTGGGTGAGATTCAGTGGCAGTCAGTGGTGGAGGCCCTGGCTTCCAAAACTGATTCTGCTTTTTAAACTCAACTTTTCCAAACCCGAATTCATTTTTTACTGTTAGTGATTTAAAACAACCTAAGAGAGGAGTCTCTGTGTGTGTGTGTGTGTCAGAGCGAAGTAAAGAGCCGGGTGGAGGCAGGAGATTTGTTTCAGTTTAATCCTGGTTGTTCGGGTCGTAACAGCTCTTCATCCATCAGCCGCACGATCAATAAACGTGATCAAGTTTGATTTCAGTGCAAAGACAAACTGATGGTGTTTGAACACTTCAAGTGCTGCAGTCACAGAGAGTCACCTTTAGCAGCTCGCCGACCAATCAGAGCGCCGATTGATCAGCAAGGCTGCTCATCAATACTGTAGTGTGCTTCAGAAGCTGATGAGGTATTTCACTGTTTCAACACCCAAACTCACAAATCGGCTTTTCTTAGTATCCTTTCTTTAAAAAACAAAACTATAAAAATCAGTACATGTCTCCTCTGTATCAGGTGCTTTGATTGGCAGTTAAACACTACAGGAAACAGTTAATGACTCCGTCAAAATAAAACAACAAATTACACGTCTCTTTTCACTACACATATAAATAAAGTCTGACAGTAAAAACGGAATCAAATGTTTTTTGTTTTGTTTTTTTAAAACGTGTGATTTTATTTTTTTTCAAACAGCCCTCGGCTGTTTGAAATGATTCGGATTCTTCATCGTTTGTCACCAAAAACAGTCGCTCGCGTTCTTCGCCTTCAATCAGGAAGAGAAGAAGAGTCTCGGAGCCGCGGGAGGTCTGAAGGCACTCGTTCAAGTGATTAAGTCGGCGTTGTCGGCAAAGCGCTCCCCGCCTCCAGAGGAAATCATTTGCATTGACTGGCATAAGGCAGCAGGTGACTCCACCCACCGCCATTTTTAAAAAAAAATCAGTGTGACATCAGAGAAGAGGTAGGTGTCTTCTCTGCTGCGGGTCAAGTCCAGGCTGAAGCTTCAGCCTCGCAGTGCGGTCACATGACGCTCTCCGACAGCCCGCCACCGTCATGCGAGGCTCCGCTGGTCGAGCTCAGCGCCGGGAGATCGATGACGACGACGTCCTTCCGCCTCACAGAGTTGTCTTTGGAGTGATAGTCATCGCTCTGGTCCTTCGCGAAGTTTACAAACACCTGAAAGCACAAACATCAGTCAGAACCTCTGCAGGCCACACCCCCTTAGTACCTCCTTAGGTGCGTGCGAGTCTCTACCTGGTCCAGCGTGGTCTGAGTGACGGAGTAGTCCTCGATCCTCAGCGTCTCTTTATTTTTGGCCAGGATGGAGAAGATGTGAGCAAGCGAGGTGAGCGAGGACGGCAGCTGGTACTGCAGCATGTTCCGGTGCTTCTCCTTCAGCGTGCTGCCGCTCAGCTCGCTTTCAATGAACTTCATGACGGGCAGCAGGTCGGGGTTCGGCCCCGCCACCCGCAGGATGATGGTGTACCCATCGCCAAACCTAAGGCACAAACCGTGAGTTCAACACTGAAGATACTCTTTTAAAATAAAGTCACATTAGAGGCTCTCCAGTATCCTGAACCTCTGTGCACAAACTTCTCTGACTGATCGAATTAAAAAGCTGGATTTGGAGGATGAATGTGTTTAAATGTAGCTGCTGTCGTGTGTCTGTGAGCGCTACCTGTTCTTCAGGTGCTGGACGCTGCCGAGACATCTGAACCTGCCGTTCACCATGATCGCCATCCTCGTGCACAGAGCCTCACATTCCTCCATGCTGAAACACACACAGCCGCTTTAATAAGCACACGCAGAGGGGACGCCAGCTGGTGTCACGATGACTGTTTAACATTTAAATGTTTGGCTGTGCTTGTAGATATCTATTACTGTTTTTATCACTAGCCAAAGGGTTAGTTACTGATATCAGCGAGCGATTTTGGAATCAATAAAGATAAATCTGAACTGGGATAAAAATATGGAAATGGAAATGTTATACAGATATGGTAAAAGCATGTCTCAACCTTTCAAAATCTCTACCAACTAAACTGAGGGACTGGCAGACCCACTATGAGGATGCATTAACCATGAAACCATCCGCCTGTCCTCGTGTTTACCTGTGCGAGGTGAGGACGACGGAGCGGCCCTCCTTGATGACGCTGTGGATGCAGTTCCAGAGGGCTCGGCGGGCCTTGGGGTCCATACCCGTGGTCGGCTCGTCCTGTAACGAGTAGGATAGCCAGGTTGAGGTTGGCCCACAGATGCAGCAGGAAGCAGAAGGTAAAGGTGAGGAGGAGGGGGAGGAGTGTCATTGTAGCCACACCTCCTCCACCTGCACCTGACAAAGTACCGGCTCTCGTCCTTCTGTGCTTCAGACCTCGCCGTCTCCTACTCCTGTTTTCCTCAGCAGCTCCTTTAAATCCTTTTCCCATTACACAACCTCCACCTCACCCCCACACACAAATCCTACTGTTAAACATCTGCACTGTGATTGGCTGACCTTGGTTCTGCTGCTGTTGTGCAACAGCGTGTTTCTTCAGTTACAAGACGAGTGACAAATTAAAGGAAAAACCTGCAGTCTTGACCCCTGCGGTGAATGTGTGGCTCTGCTTCGATGCCCCCCGTGGTGATCTTACTGAATCTTACTTCAATCTAGTTTTACCTTTAACTAAAGTTAGGCAGTGAGGTGCATCTTACCAGAAACACTACAGGGGGTGCTCCGATCAGAGCCATGGATGTGGACAGCTTCCTCATGTTTCCTCCGCTGTAGCTTCCAGCTGCTTTATCTGCATACTTGACCAGACTCAGTTTCCTGATACCCCACTCTGCTACCTGTCAATCAAACAGCAGCAGTATCATCATGATGAGCATTATCATGGGTAGCAGATGCACAGCAGTGTGTTGCTCAGGGTGTCTTATTATTTAAAACTGCATATTTACAATGTGTGTTGGCAGTGCATGTTTGCTTTGTGCTTTTGAGTGTTTGCAGTCTGTTGGCGGTGTGTTTACACTCACGTCACACACTTCCTTCTCAGGCACCCCTCTGAGGATGGCATACAGCTCCAGATGCTCTCTTCCTGTCAGCAGCTCGTTGATGGCGTCAAACTGAGGACAGTAACCCATGTTTCGATGCACCTCGTCAATCTCCCGCAGGATGCTGCAAACACACAGATATTAGCATGAAGAGCAGAAAAATACTTTAATTTAAATTTACATTAATCCTCTTGCTGTCCCACCACTGCACCTGTGCTTAGTGTGACTTTTTGGGGGGCGGAGGGCGGTGTGTGCGGGTGAAGGCCCTGCAGGGAACATTGCGCAGCTCTGCACGTGAATTCCTGACAATTATAAAATAATGGAGCAACTTCCTGGCTTTGTTTTAGCAACTTTATTTGAGCTGCTGAACGAGGATCCGAGCAGTGAGTAATGAGCTTATCAGGGAACGAGTGTATGTGAGTGTTAAAGCTTCAGCTCAGGTTCTGTTTGCGCAGTCAGAAGAAATCACGAGAAGGCAAAGCCCTCAGAGATGAAGAGGCTCATGTCTTTAGTGAATTAATCAGTGTTCATGATTTGGAATAACATGGTGGGTGGCTCCACAGATTTTAAATCCATGATTTTTACCTTAGATGTTCTTCCTGATACAACCCCAAAGAGATTTCAGGATCGATCCAGAGATCTTTCACTTGTTTGAAACTTTTTGAAACTTTTTAACGTGTCACACATCGTCCTACCTTCTCTTTTAAAATGAGGTTAAATTATTTAATTACGACTTATGGCCTCCAATTTTTAGGCCCAACCATGTGAAGTGAAATGAGTTCTCAGTGAACTAAATCCTCAGAATAAGTCTGCAGGAAACCAGGTCAATCCCCAACTCCAACACACAACAACAACAACAACAACAACAACAACCCAGAAAGTTTCAGCTCCAATAAGCTCTGAGCTGCTTAGACCTTTGACCTCACCTCTTCCCAGCCAGGAAAGCCTCTCCTCTGGTCACTATGGTGTCTCCCGTCAGCATCTTGAAGGTGGTCGTCTTTCCGGCTCCGTTCACACCGAGGAGGCCGAAACACTGAGGACGCACATTTTAAAATCACCATTCACAGGTTCGTTTTTATGAAGGTGATGGTTTGGTTTTAGAGGCTGAACTGAAACATGAGACTGCAGATCGAGCTCACCTCTCCGGGAGGAATCCCGACACACAGTCGATCCACCGCCGGCTTCTCCTTCCTCTTAAACACCTGCAGGACACAGTTCACTCGGTCACGAATCATTTACTTTGGATTAAAGTGCTTCCTATCTCCAATAAAGATTAACAAGCATCATAAAAATACATGTACACAACAACAGATTTGTTATAATCTGGGAGAAAGAGAGAGTGACTCATTAGGTTTTCTTTCTCAGGCTCCTCCAGATTTGAGGAGGAGCCTGAGACATTCCCAAAAGAAGAATGGGCTGGGATTGCTCAGGAGACGTACACGAGACTTGTTAAAAACTACAAGAAACGACTGTAAAAATTAAACAAAACTGACTGTTAGCATGGGGGGCTAATCATCTTGACCCTGGTAGTTTCTGGTTTTGGTGAAAAAATTCTGTTTCTGTGTGGAAAGTAAAATAACGTAAGCATCTGAAATAAAACCAGATGTTTGGAAAAGCTGTGTTAAAATTTCCTTGCGTTGGGTAACAGCTCTTAAGAAGTACTTGCTTTGTTTCATTAATATAGTTTATGAGCGTCATTCAGCCTCTGACTGTGTGTTTGGTTCAGGTGGAAAAAAACAAGTTGGATAAAAATCTGCACCTTCGTCAGCTGCCGAAGTTCCAGGATGTCTCCTTGTCCGAGGCCGTGGACGATCCTCTGTCTCTCTCGGGCCACATCCTCATCCTCCTCACCCAGAGGTGCCAGTTTGGTGAGCTTACTGACCGGCCTGCACACACACAGACGCACAAACACGGCGCTCATACCGGCTTTCCTGCAAACTGGTCTACATAAGACGAAATGAAGCGATCCAGGTGTGCTGACTCACTTGGGTTTGATGCAAAACCTGTACTGAATGAGGACGGTGATGAAAAAGAAGACAACTCCCTCCACAGCCATGGCGAGCAGGTTTTTTCCCACCATGTCCCACTCCAGAGGAGAGCGGAACCTGTTCTCACCTGGAACACGACCACAGCGTTCACAGAACCATTCAACAGCAAACAAATAAATAAATGCTGCGATCAGAAAATGGAAAGCTACCGAATCTCTCGAGGGCGTCGGCCATCGCCTGGTTCTTCACCATGTCGATGAGACCTCGGCCGAGACAGAAATGAGGAAAGATGAGGAGGACGTTCTTCAGGATGTCGTTGATTCCTCCGATTTCCTGAAAAGAATGGAAAGTCAAACCGCTGCTCTCAGGTTTACTTAAATTGTTTATTTTCATTCGATCTGTGAATCATTTTAAAATCTAGCGTCGGCATCCGTGAGGACTCACGTTGTTTCCGAACAGCTCCATGACGAAGGTGGAGATGCTGCCGTTGATGCCGATGAGGATGTTGACGCTGGTGAGGACGACGTACGCCGTGCTGGGGATCTTGAAGAAGAAGGAAGCCGGGTACATGAGCGGCGTGATTGACCAGCTGGGAGAAAAAGGAAAACAAAGGTTTCTGTTAGAGCACAAACTGGCTCGGTGCCACTCTCTGATGTAGTACGATACAGTGGCAGCATGCAGTACACTGCAGTACTTTGCAGTATTTTGCAGTATCTGACCCGTAGAGCAGCAGCAGCAGGGCGAGGGCCGGCAGATTTGTGGATGATACGTAGGCTTTTTGTTGGAAGCAGATGAAGATGAGGATGACGAGCGTTGCCGGGACGATGTAGTTACACTGCAGAGACAAGCAGGTATCAGCAAACACCCAAGCGCACAAACACACAGGACACAGGGGCACTTGTTTTGGGTCTCACCATGTCCCATATGAAGTTGGCGGTCCAGTAGAGCAGCGGATGGACGCCACTGATGAAATGCATGTGTTTGGCTTTGCTGACCCGCTCCTGGATGAGGAAGACCACGAAGCTCGCAGGCACGAAGGACATGGCGAAGATGACGCAGATGGACACCAGGACGTCCACGGAGGTCGTCACCCTGGAGATGAAGAGCAGAAGGAGGTGGTGGGGAGAGACAAGAGAGAGGGGGTTAAGAGGACTGACGTGCAAACATAGACTGCCGACAGGTGTGTCATTCAGGCGCGCACTCACAGAGCGACCTGGGACAGCTGCTCCTTGGTCAAGTTCAGCGGGTGGTTGAAGGCGCTGATGCCGTACTTGCTGGCGTCTCTCCCCTGAGGGAGGTTTGCCCTGAGGATGGCGTTGTTCATCACGTTGATGAAGGCACCGATGCTGTGCCAGCCTTTGTTGTTAAACCAGATCTGAGGAGAGAGGATTCAAGGACAAACCAGTGAACAGCCTCTTCAGGTTAGCTGGCGTCCCCTCCTCCCAACAGAGCCGTGAATGACCAGTTTTAATCAGCAAGTTTGACTAAACTGACTCTTTCAACTGTCAGTGGGTGAAGTGAGTCAAATATTTGATTGAAGGACTGATGGTTTTGTTTCTAACATGTAATTAGTAATAAAATAAAAACATATTACATTACAAACAAAACAACAAAGAAAAATGACATCAAGTTGTCTGTAAACCAAATCATTTACCTGCTGCACGTTCATGCTGAGTCCACAAAAGTCCACTCGTATTATTAGATTTCAATAATTGGAAAAAAATTTAACTATAAAATGATTTTAACTTAAGTCTTTCTCAACCCTGAAAAAACTGTCTTAATATCTCCTGTTGATATAAAGCACAAAATGCTGGAAAGCTAATTCATAGTATAAAGACCAAACATTTGCAGGCCTTCATTGAAAATACTACAGTTATTATTGCAGTCATACTCCAGAGGCCGGCGCCACCATGTGTTCTCACCTTGACGTTGTTCTTTGTGTCGAGACCGTTGATGAAGCCAGACAGAGTGTCCAAGAATCGATCTGCAGCGGCTCCCTGCAAGAAACAGCAGCCACATTTCAAAGTCTTACTTTCCCTTTAAAGAACCAAGGGCTGGTTCTGGATCAGACAGGTGGACTGGCTTTCCTCTCATGAACTTAATTAGACCAAAGATAAATTATTTCTGACCCTAAAATATATCCACCATCTCAACTTCATCGTTTGATGACTTCTTTGAGGTTTTCTTCCAGCCTGTGAGTCGAGCCTGAAGCCGACATGTTTTTAGTAAAACGTTTGCTTTGTAATAAACCCGACAGCCTGGAGTAATGTCTGGACAATAAAAGCTGCAATGAGTCAAACATTTGGTTTCTCTCTGACTGACCTCCTGTAACTCAAAGATCTTTCGGACTCTCTCTATGGCGTCGTTGATCTCGTTAGCCGGAGGGAGGACTTGAGTGCTCCTGGCACCCAATGAGAAGCCTCCGTACCTGTAAAAATACCAAAAGAAAACAGCTGAGCACCTGCAAATGACCAACAGATGGTGTTTATGATTTCAAAATAAAACCAGACACTGACCTGAATTCATTCACCCAGACTTTGTTCTTCAGGCTGTGAAAACAGAAAAAAACTTTTAGTCCAGCTTGTGTTCAGGTGTGAGTGAGCAGGTGAGTCCTCTGAGTGTGTGTGTGTGAGCAGGTGAGTCCTCTGAGTGTGTGTGTGTGAGCAGGTGAGTCCTCTGAGTGTGTGTGTGTGAGCACGTGAGTCCTCTGAGTGTGTGTGTGTGAGCAGGTGAGTCCTCTGAGTGTGTGTGTGTGTGTGTGTGTGTGTGTGTGTGTGTGTGTGTGAGCAGGTGAGTCCTCTGAGTGTGTGTGTGTGAGCAGGTGAGTCCTCTGAGTGTGTGTGTGTGTGTGTGTGTGTGTGTGTGTGTGTGAGCAGGTGAGTCCTCTGAGCGTGTGTGTGTCTTACCTCTTGCCAATGATCTGAGCGTAAGTCTTCACCAGGTAGTCGGAGATGTTTCTCCCAGTGATGTTCTGCAGGATGTCGGTGTCGCTCAGCTTCATCTGAACGACAGGAAGAGTCCCTTTTTATTTAACCACAATTACACAGGATGCTGCACACAGGTGGGTCAGGCTTAGGTCAGGTAAATCTAAGACTAAAGTTGGGCCAAATGCAAAAAAATGTGGCATAAAAAAGAGTTTTAATATTAATATTAAAACTATTTTAGAACTAATATTTTAATATTAAATGTGTTCAGGTGATTCTTTTCAAAGTTTTTCTAAGCTTACAGAAATTCCCCTTCAGAGAGCTCAAAGTGAAAAAGTGGATGATTTGAGTGTTCTAATTCTTCTAGTAATAAATGTTGGGATGCTGTGTAAAATCTAAATACAATCATTTAAAGCATCTGCATTTAATTCACAAAATAATTATTATTTTTTTTAATCTGAAATAAAGAAACTGAGAAATCTGATGGTTTGTTGAAAAAAATTGCTCGTCTTGAATTTGTTGCAGTAAGACGGTTTTAATAAAGTTATAACAGCTAAAAAAAACTATTACACTAAAAAACTATTGTTGGAACATCTAAAACGAGCTCTGACCTCAGGTGGGGGCAGACCTCCGGCTCCAGCCGGGCAGTCTGGCAGCATCTTCTTCTTGCCATCGCAGCTGCACATGCAGGCTGGAGAGGGATCGTCCATGGTCCAGTTTCTGGAGCTAAAGAGCTCCAGGACGCTTTCAGGAACTTCAGGAGTGTACCAGTCCTCATCGCCCATCGTACAGGGTGCCTCTCTACAGGGAGGAGGAGAGCAAGAGGGTTGGAAAAAAAAACCGTAGTGAGGTTTCATGTGAGTAAAAGCTGATTCGCTCACACGTTGCTGAAGACTAGTTTAAAGAGGAGCAACAGGGAATTTAATGCTCAGGGTGTCGAAGTTTCTTACGGGATCGTGTATCCATCCATGCAGCGAGTCCCAAATCCCGGAGCATTCAGCAGTGCATCTAAAAGCTTCTGCATGTTGGCATTTCCAGGAGCATCATCACTGAGAGGACGAAGAACACAACCACAGTCAGATCGCAGGAAATACCTCCGGATAACTCAGTGAGAGAGTTCAGGGCAGTCGTGTACCTGATGAAGGTCACTTGTTCCTGGTACATCCACGGCTGCAGCTCCAAACTGGGATAAACTCCAAACGGCGGCACGATGAGACTGAAGACCAGAGCGATGCAGACGAACACGGCTGGAAGGACGATCTGAAACACAGATTTTTTTTCCCGATGAGCCGCAGCAGGCGGGTTTGATCAGAAAGCAGCAGCGGATTTTTATCGCTGGCGACGGCATACCTGAGCGAAGAAGCCCTTCCTGGAGCGCCGGGCATACAGAAACCGCTTCCACATCAGAGCGACAAACTGCTGCCTCCTCAGAGTCCAGCCTGTCACCTGATATGAGCCTTTACCATCAGTACAGTTCAGCCAGTCGGTTTCTTTGCACTCTGAGAGGAAACGAGGTCACGTGATCAAATAAGAAAACTTGGAGAGTGCACAGACAGGATGTTACAAGACAACAAAAGTGAGAAACTTCTCAGATTTGCACTTGTTACTTTGCACAGTTGGTGCTTTATTTTGAAATTCCAGAGTCTTTTGTTTTCTTCCCTTGAATTTTGCGCCCCTGGTATTTTATCCCATTGTAACTCTCTGTGAATAAATATGGCTTTGCTGTGTGGTTTTTTTGTACCTTGGTCTTCAGAATCATTGCTGTCATCATTGTCATCATCTGTTAACGGTCTCAAGCAGCTCTGAGGGTCTCCTCCACCGAAAGCATGAGTCCTCCTCCGCCTCTGAACAGGAAGTGTCCCATCTAAACAAAAAAATGTGGAAATGTGATTTCAGGCTCTTATTTTGATATGTCACAGTCAGACATCACTCCTTCCTCACCTGAGGTCACTTCAGTGTCGACTCCGTTATCTTCAGCCACTTTCAGGAAAATCTAAAGTGACATAAAACATTAAAACTAATGTCACGCTTTTGTTTTCATGCTTCACGGTGATTCACGGAGAAGAAATATTTCCCTTCACAAATCAGATTTACTCAAATGTGTCCCACCTCCTCCAGTGTGGTGTCCGACACTCCGTAGCTGGAAATGCCGAGGTCGGAAAGCTTCGTGTCCAAGTCTTTGAAGAGCTCCACGAAGGCTCCGTCTTTGGCAGCGATGTACGGCAGGACGTAGGTCAGCTCGTGTCCCAGGTCCTCCACCAGGCGGGCGTCGGGGACGTGACGCAGGATCAAGGCAGAAACCAGCGACACGTCCGGGGGTACAAAGGGGATATTGCAGATGGACGCCGCTGGGCCATTTTCTGAGGACAGAGACACAAAACAAATCAGATCCACCGGACAGCGAAGCAATCAAACGCTCTGTGGGAACAGAGAGCTCACCGATGGTAGCGGCCTCACTTTCATGTTCGCTGCCGAGTCCTGCGTCGCTGCTGCTGACCGAGCCGCACTCCTCCTCCTAAAACACAAATAGTTTTACTTTAAGGTATTGCTACTGCAAAGGAAGAATTAATATTGCTAATTAATACTCCAAATGCTAAAGAAAAATACTATAGGGAGACAACTACACGGTAAAGGTTAAACACTGCAAAAATACTTTTCACTAACAGACAAACTGCTGAAAATGTATTAATCCTACTGGAATACAGTGTACAGAAAGACATATACTACTGAAAACTGCAGAGCTAAGCATTACTAGTAAATAAATTCTGCAGAGACCTTCTTGGTGAAGGAGACGGTGCTGGCCGAGTTCCTGCAGGAGCTGAGTGATGGCTCTGGGTTCTTCTTCACCAGCGTCAGGTAGTAGCCGGTCCCCAGCTGGTTCTTCAGGTACAGAGACGAGCCCACGCAGCACAGCTTCCCGTGACTGATGATGGCGATGCGGTCGCCGAGGATGTCCGCCTCGTCCATGTGGTGAGTGGACAGGATGATGGTCCGGCCTGAAAGGAGACCCAACGTTAAAAACCCAGTCAAAACGAAGAGAGTAGCTAAAATCTGACCAATCTGGGAGAACCTTACCCTGGCGGTACTTCAGCAACAGGTCCCAGATTCCTCTGCGGGCGTAAGGGTCCACGCCAGCTGTAGGCTCGTCCAGGATTACAACCTTTGACCCCCCGACAAAGGCCAGGGCCACGGACAGCTTCCTCTGCATGCCCCCAGACAGAGTGCTGGTCCTGCAGTTGCGTTTGTGCGGCAACCCTGTGTCCTGCAGGATCTGCTCGATCTCACCTTTCACGCGTTCCTCTGGCAGGCCTTTGAGCCGTGCGTAGAACCAGATGTGCTCCTCCACCGTGAGCCTGCAAGAGGTGCCACAACATAAGCAAGGTCACGTAACAATCAAGGTAAAGACTGAGCGAAGACAGCATAACAAGCGTGTTGAGGAAAAGCACTCACATGCTGAAGAGGACGTTGTGCTGTGGACAGACTCCCAGACTCTGCCTAATGGCGCTCAGCTCCGTCCGGATGTCTCTGCCCAGGATGTAGGCAGTGCCAGAGGTAGGTGGGAACAGGCCAGTAAGGATGGACCTGCAGGGAAAAGAGAGGAGGATGTTATCTGCACCAGGACCTGTGACAGAATCTGTATCAGCAGTATGGTGTGTCTGCTCACATGGTGGTGGTTTTTCCGGCTCCATTGTGTCCCAGGAAGGAGGTGATTTGTCCCTCGTAGAAGCCAAGCGTCAGTCCATCCACCGCCAGCTTCTTACCATGACGGTAAACTTTCACCAGGTTCTCGATGTAGACTCCAGGCTCCAGATGAGCCGGCTCCTCCTCCATGCACACCACTGCAGACATACAGACACATCTTACCGCACTGTTCAGGAAGTCTCTTTCACATTAAAAGCTCTGTTTAAAATTAAAGAGAACTCAGTTGTTGGTTTTTAGGAGGAAGTTCTGCAGCTTTGCAGCACAGCAATCTCACCTCCGGGGTTTCCTTTCCGATTCAGTGGGAGTTTGTTGGACTTTCCGTCCTTTTCTCCAAACCAATAGGATTTAGTGAAGGGGAAGTACCACGGCCGAGGGATCCCATACTGACCTGAGGAGGAGAATGTGCTTTCAGTCTTTGTTGTGTATCAGAGATTTTTCATGGTCAGTGTACAAACAGCCTGTGGACTGAGATGAGCTGGATGAGCTATTCAAAAGATGTGTTGATTATAACCGTTAATAATGTATAACTAACATTTACTTCCTGTAGCATGCTAAATAATGATGACTGCAGTTCACTAAACACATGAAGAAGAAAAGCTCTCACCTGGAAACACGGCTTCGAGGTACCAGGTCAGGACTCCGTACAGGAAGGAGTCAAAGTACATGATGATGATGGCGGTGCGGAGGCTGTAGTCATCCTCCTCCAGTGGGCTGGACACCAGGTTCTTCCACTGGATACCGACTCCCTGCTCCTCAAACAGGGCGAAGTACTCGCAGCCGAATCCAAACGCCACAGGGGACAGAAGGCTCTGCGGAGCGAGAGGTGGACATGTGACTCACCCCATCACATCACAACAACAAAATCGAGAAAAAGATGCGCAGCCTTACAGCGAAGACTTTCGTCCCGAAGCCGATGTACTCTTCCCAGGCGACGCAGAGCACGTACGGCAAGTAGAGGGTGAAGTAGATGATTCCTCCACAGGCGGCGGCGAGGTTGGCACGGGCAAATGCCGTGCTGAGCAGGAAGCACTGCATGATGGTCACCACGCCGAAGGACCCCAGGAAGAGGAAGATGACGCCGGGGTCGCTGTAGGGCAGGAGGTTCCCCATCTGCACAGGAACCACGAGAAGAAGAGATGGGACATTATTAATATTGCATTCTTGGACATGTGTATGTGGATGTTCTGTTTTTCTAATGACACTGTTTTTTTATGTATTTTGGTTTTCAGTCGTCACCTTGAGCAGCAACACTAGCAGCCCGGCGCTGATGAGCAGAGGAATCAGGCTGCTGATGAACCAGCTGAACCACAGGATGCCGTTATCCAGACCCATGATCCTCATAGTCTCCTTCAGTCGAGCCTCCTTCTCATACACCACGCTCTTCAGGATGATGGCCACCGAGTACATCCAGGCAAGAGTCATGAAGAGAGGCATGGAGCGGCTCATCACCCGCAGGAAACTGAGACAGAGGACAGGAAGGACAGGGTTACAGACCGAGAGCGGCGAGGAGGGGACCAAACCTGGCAAATGATGTGAATAACCTCACATGTCATCTACGTAACACGGGTACGGCATCTGCTGGATGTAAACTCCCGTCTTCTCCTTGGTGCCCGTCACCGCTCTGATGATGCCTTGCTCAATAACGTCCTGAAGGTACGAGAACCCACCCCAGATGTAACGCATGTCCTCAAACGGGTCGGCACGAGGACCCGGGTCCCAGTATCTGAGAAGGAGGACAGAGTGCAGGAAGTGCTGCTAGTTAAACAGCAGGATGTGATACAGAGCTACAGAAGGAACAGTACAAGACTGAAAGAAAGGTTAAATAATGCTCAAGCAAAGGAGCCAAGGCCATGACTTTGTCAATTTAGACCTCAAATGCATTATTTTGCATTGTAAGGTCTGTACCTTAAAAGTACATTAAAAAACTGTTGTTGTAAAAATGTAATTATTATAAGACAAATGTTAAGTGTTAAAATTTGCTCCAATGAATTTTAAAAAACAAACCCAACTTACCAAAAAAAACCCAAAACTCTGGTTTGCAGATGTTTGGAAGGTTTTTGAGCATCAGCATTAGCACCGGATAACCTTTCACCCACATACTGTTTATGCTTTCTCTACAGTGTTGCCAGATACAGTTTTGACCTGTAGCTTACATCATAACAGTATACACATTAAAAAAAAAAAATCTCAGATTTAATCAGCTTTAACATCCGAACCTGAACCCCTGTATGAACTAATATAACTGAGATTTAAAGCTTCAGTCCCCACAGTGTTGGTGAGCAGTCAGATCCAGGTCATCATAACGCAGCTATGCAACAACACAAAACACTGAATCTGAGTCTTTGGTTTCATTGAAGGCTCACACAGTGCCTCAAGATGCACCATTAAGTCAGCCATAAACCCGGTATGCCTACCAGAAACCCCAAAGTGAGCCCTGATAAAATGCACCTAGTAGCACCTCCAAATCTGACCGATTAAACCAGGTTTAAAGTTTTTTGGGAGGGGCTTTCTTTGAAGGCTTGTTTTCCAGGTTCCTTTGTAGCCTAATTTTGGTTTTCATGAGTTTGAATGCTTAGAGACAATGAAATCAGTTTCTTTGGCCCTGAAATTAAATGTTTTACATTACGGGGATGTCCTGTTACTGACTGAGAGGCGAGTCCTCACACGGACCGTATACAAACCCACCTCTAAACTATTTGTGCTGGTTTTACTGGAGCAAATTCTGGAATTTAGGAATGAGGAACAGGACACTTTATCTGCCTGTGTGTGTGGCTCCTTACGCGTCTTTGATCTTATTGGTCCGCTCCACGTTGTCGATGTCCATTCTGATCTTGTAGTTGAGTTTGGCAGGTAGCTCTGTGGCGTTGGAAGGGACATCCAGAAACACAATCCCTGCCCAGAACTTCCTGTCTTCCAGTAGCTTCATGGACACGTTCACCATTCTCTCCTCGTTGGAGACCGGCTCCAGTTTGTCCAGGTTCACACACTTAAAATACACACAGACACCGATCAGGTCATGTGATCTGTGCACACCAACTACAGCCAGTTGCCATGCATGCTTGGATACCGACCTCCATGAAGTGGGAGATGCTCATGATGGCCTGATCGGTCTCGTTGAACACATCCCTCCAGGTGAGGGTGCTGCCTGGTGGCTGCTGGTCATCTGCTTGCTTGGACAGGAAGTTGGAGATGTCCTCTACGGTCCAGTCTGTGTCAGCAAGCTGAGCGCGAAAGACTCTGGCGGTGATGTTGTTCTTTAGCAGAGTCTGAATGAAAGATACGAAGGACAAAGGAAGGAAGAAAGAAAAAAAAGAGAGGGAATTAAGGAAGGAAATACGAAAGGATAATAAAAGGAGGGTTTACAAAGTCATTTCAACACAGACTAAAATAAAGCAGATGAGTTAGAAAGACATCGATGAGGTGGTGGGCGGAGCCTGCTTACCCTGATCACGTTCATCTGCTCGCTGTTCTCCATGAAGTCCCAGACTTTGGGTCTTATCTCCTCCCACATCCCCCCCAGCTCCCTGAACACACCGAGCTCCTGGAAGGTCCGATTCACCTAAACACACCACAGACATGAGTCTTTTTACCCTGGGTTACTAGCTAAAGGTGACCAATCAGTTGCAGTCTGGAGCTTTTGCACAGGAAGTGACATCATACCTCGTGGATGATCTTCTGTGTGGCAGGCGTGTGGGGGGTGTACAGGAGCTTCCCTAACAGCAGGGGCTTCAGGGCCTGCCAGATCATCCTGGACATGGGGTTTGAGTCCATGTTCTTCACCAGGCTGTTACAGTACGGAGCTACAACACACACGTGATGGAGGTTACCACATACATGTAGCAGGCGTGTTTCAGGAATCACGATAACACAAAGAAAAATAAATACAGAAGTATCAGAGTCTGGCTTTAAAAGCACCTAGAGTATTTGAAGTGGACATAATAGCTCATTTCCACCTCAGTGTTTTTATTCTTGGACTCGGACATCTATCTGTTCACAGGAGGCTGTTATATAGCAGGATTTTAGTTTCTCTGACATGGGCTGTATTAGCTGAATGTTTGTCTGACAGATGGAAGAGGACATCTGAAGACAAACGCTTCATTGGGGTTGGAAGGTCCGAGGATGACCCCGAGGACTCACTGGAGGAGTTGTCGTACAGCGACGCCGTCTCGTCCTCGCTGCTGTTGTAGTTTCCGAACAGAGCCTTGTAGTTGCTGTCTTCGTACCAGTTGAGGGATTTGATCTGCAGGCCGCCGCCTTCGGGGTGACCGCACACGATCCGGGAGACTGCCTGGTACATGGCGCTGGGCGACGACGTGGCGTTCTGTGTCAGGAAGACTATCTCGTTCCTCAGATCGATCCAGCTCTTCATACTGGCCAACTGTAGACCCAAGACAGAAGATACTGGTCAGACTGGTCGAGGGAGACTCGACTGATAGCTAAAGCTGGATCATGCGACCCTGACCCCTCCCTTAATTTACGCTGCTATATGCTCAAGGAGATGGGAGACTTCCCATCATGCACTGAGCATCCACTTCCCTCTTCACATTGTTAAATTTTGTCTGCGCTTGACTGTAGCTTGTGTTTTGCCCTGTCTATCTACACTCTCGTCTCTGTTCATTCACCCCTCAGGTCAAGGCAGATGCTCCTCCCTGATCCTGATTCTATTTGAGGTCTCTTCCTGTCAAATGGGAGGTTTTTCCTCCCTGATGTCGCCAAACTTTCTCACAGGTCGTCTGAATGTTTGGGTTCTGTCTCTGTTGTTATGAACCAGTGCTAGATTTACATAAAAGTCTAAATTAAAATATATAAATATGTAATAAATGAAAAATATCAAAGTTAAGGCTCAAGTAGAAAACAATGCATAATTAAAAATGAAATAAACTTTAAAAAGAGTCAGAACTCAGGAATTATAGACATTCGCCGAAGGTTAAAAACTGAACATGCTAAAAATGGATCACAGAATAAAGCTGAACTCTCCCCTAGCTAAAAACTGCTGACAGTAAACTCGTGTCTGGCTGCGCTTCCTGTTGAAGCTCAGACTAATTTTATACACTTCATAACAAAAGTGATGTAACAAAGCAAAAGTTCAGATGCAAACAGCTGATCCAGTTAATGTCAAAAAACAAGGTTTAATGTCCACATGCTTAATTTGAAGTAACTTTTAAAAGTCTCACAGTTGTAACCAAAATATCTGATAACTCATTCAGCAGTTTGGTTTTCTGCTCACAGATTAATCATTCAGTCCTTAAACCACGTCATGATTTATGTGTCTGCTCAGTCTCTAAAAATATCTCATTTAAAGGAGAATAAACCAAACAGATTTACAGATTTGAGCATCAACTTTTGCTTGTTTGACTCAAAATCTTTCCAGTTCTGCTATTTCACCTGTTTTTGGTAATTAGGTCCTTTTAAGCTCACAGATGTTCCCCAGGTGTGTCACAAAATAGCAACCAGAAAGAACACATTCTTCTGTAACAACGTGATTTTCTTCTAATTGAAAAGGTTCTAATTTGACCGGACACCACAGGAGTTTTGGTGCCTGCTGGCAGAATCTAAATATCAGCATTTAAAAAGTACCAATAGAGGAAAGGGTAAAAGGAGCTTCAGATGTTATTATTTTTATTGCCTCAGGAGGAAGGAACCTCAAAGAGGAAGAGCCGCAGGTTACTTTAGGTCAGCGCCATCCTGAAACCTTCAGCAGAAGTGAAACTGCTGCAGCTCCAATCTGAGGAAAAGGTCAGTTATTGTCCCAAAGATGTCCTCAATATGTCTACAGCTTTGTCCCAGTATTTCTTGTCCCCAGCACCTCTTCAATATTTATCCGGATTATCTGCAAATGTTTGAGTACTATGTGTCGAGTATCTCTAAAGTTTGTTTCCAGTATTTCTACGCTGGGTTTCCCGTTTTTGTCCTCAGCATGTTTATTGTTTCTCTACTGTCCCCAGCCTTTGTTGTCAGTGCTTCTATAGTGTGTCCCCTGGGCTCTGGGAAATTCAGACAGGCATGTTTTACCATTCATGTTAAAGCTGTTCAAGTTATTGTTCAAAGCACTCTTTTTATGAACTGATTAAACTAATAAGTATATTAACCAGGCAGTAAAATAAGGACGCCGTATCGTCGGGTCCCGTACATATCGTCTTTAAACCTCACAGCTGAGACGCTTGAAAGTAGGTCAGGTGTTGACGGCGTGGGCGTGTAAACTACGTGTTTACCTGTGGACAGGGAGACACTGTATGTGTTTTTCATATGACTGGGATCTTATCAAACAGATGGAGCTCCAGATGTTTAAATAAAGTTATTTTAAACTGGGAGTTTTTCACAGAAAATGTAAAATGGGTTTTGTTCTAACGGTCCCATCACAGTCTCTTTTTTCTTCATCACATGATTTTTAATGCAGTGCTGGGAAAAACACTTCCTCTCTGACCATGAGAACAAAGCAGAACGAAGGAGATAAGATTGTTAAAGTTATTTAGTTGTTCGGGTTTTTTAAAACTAAATGTTGTAATTTCCTGGATTGCCAGTTCAATAATGCCCATCTTAAATCCCTTTTTCACAGGATCACACTCGCCCTGTCCCTGACTCAGCGCCTGCACAAACCAAACAAAACACTCTGTCACATGTTTTCACTTTAGCCCACAGAGCGATTGTGTGTACTGTGTGTTTTAAAGTGTGTGATAACCTCGGGGCAAGAAACAACAATCTGGGGAAGTCTAACTGAACTTTACTCTGATTATCAAACTGTTCACGCCAACCACAGTCTCCCACTCCAACTTTATTTCCAGTCTATTCCCACTATAATCCCAGGCTGGAGGCTCTGCAGAGCTGCAGATGTGTCGCAAACCACTTTCTGCCGCACAATGCAGCTTTCAGAGCCTCCTCAGTGTCTCTGTGACCTCTAACATGGTCACTAAAGGCTGCATGCAGCCATCTGCGGTCTTCAGCGTCTCAGCAGGACGTAGACGGACGCTGAGTGTTTGCTGTTTGTTCGGACTCGTGCTTTCTCCTCCTGAGGCGGCTGTGAAGTGAAAACCCACTGAGACATTTGAGTCTTTGTTCAGCTGGGAACTCGTCTGTCTCTGCTGCAGGGAAACTGCTTTTATCTGGACACAAAGACTCGCAGAGACACTCGGAGCTGCCAAGTAAACCCAGTGGCCCCTGATGGTGCTGACGTGGCCCGGAAGACTCGATTGGGGAACACGCATGTCCAGTAAAAAGCTGACTGTGATATTTGTGCCCTGATCTTTGTTCGTGAGACAAACACCATCATTAAAAACACACGATGAAAAGACACAAAGAAAAACTGACTGATGATCTTTGCATCAGCTTGAATCAAGCATCAGCCATCGGGGATGAAAAGTTTAGCTGAAGCTCCAGTTTCTCTAATGTCCACCAGAGGCTCCAGCAGTGAGCCAGTCCCCAAAGAGACCAATTAATTTAAAGCAAAAATAAACACGTTTAGAGCCTGATACAAAAGGGGAGTGGCCTCTTTGACGGACAGGTGGTTTAAGCTGCTAGCTTATGCTAGGCTAAACCTCAACGTCTGAACTGGACGTGTGGACCAATAACACAGCTGCTGAGATATTAATTGTACTAATAAAGGTCTGAGATCCTGCTGATGACTTACCTCAACTGCCAGTGAACCCAGACTATCCAGCAGGTTGTCGGTTGCCCTGGCGACCTCTTGGACAGCCTCGGGGTCAGCCCTGACGTCCCTCTGAAAGACACAAAGAGACATTTTCAGTTTCAGCTCAACCTTGGCTGAAATAAATAATAACCCACTCATCTATGTTCAGTTTAGTTATTTCAGTGCATTTATATTTTTACATGTTTCACAGTCAGATGAGACAGAGACCTTCCCAGCAGTGTTGAAAGATACTGACTGATGACAGAAGTCATCATATGAACGTTCTCTGGACCCTGAAAACAGACAGATTTAGCACTCGTTCAGCAAACCGAACTCTGAACTCTTTAGGTGTTCTGCACTTCTAGCAGATCACCTGAACTCTGCTCGCTGTTGTTTATTTTTGGCTCATATTTGTGACGATTTCACTTCTCTGTCTCTGAGTATCTAACATTTCTTTGCTTTCGTGTTGTCCACTTTTCTCCGAACGTTGCCATTTGTCTGATTTTTAATCAAGTTTTAAAAGTTGCTGTGTCATAACTGGAGATAAATGCACGGCAATAATGGGCATGTGTGGGGGATTTTCCCCTAAAATCTGGCTTTTAAGTCTAGTTCACTCTGTTTAAGATTCCTATAACTGATAACTAGCCAAACACCTATGACTTCTCTGAGACGAGGCTGCTGGATTTTCACGGACTTCGTTCTGTGCTGCTGTGGAAACTCGCACGGTTTCAGCTTCGCAGTCAGCTCGTAGATTTCTGCACACAAAAGAGGCTGAGGCCTCTTGTGACATACGGCTGCATTGAATCCTTCAAACTCTTTAAAACTGGTCTCCGGGCTACGAAAACTGAGACTGTAAAGAGCCGGGACAGGCCGAGGCACGCCTCCTCCCACACACACACATTTAATATGCTGAGGACACGCCAGCACACCTTTGCTGTGTCACCTGAGCGGGGGGGAAAGAAAGAAAAAAATGCCTTTGGACTATTCCAGTGAAAAATTCACTACGTTTTCAGACAAGTTTGTTATTTAAAGTACGTTAGAGGCAGCCTGAAAGACACACCTGCAGGCAGAACTCTGGGCTAAAAGTGCTCAGCGTGCCAGTTCAAGTGTTTGACGTCTATAAGGAACTTTATATAATAAGTTTATAAAATCTGAGAAAGTATTTAACAGAAGAGCAGACAAGTCAAGATTTGAAATGTGTTCATAAAGGATAAGCTGAAACGCTGCAGGAAGTGGTTTCACACTGGGAGAAGCTAAAATAAACTTTATTAAAGCAGGCACTGATCATCTCTAAACCATAACAAGCAAGTTTAAATAAGCCAGGCTCAAGTTTCAGGATGAAAAACCTGCTCTAAATGAGCAAAAAATGAATCATATTAGTGGATTAGCAGGGCCGTATTTACCCGGATGGGTTTGAGGAAGTCCAAGTTGTCCAGAAAGTGCTCCTCGGCGTGGTTGAGCCAGGTGGGCGGAGCCTGGCAGATCTTTTCTTGAACCATTGCCGATACCTGTGGGTCCGAGATCGTCACAAATTCCTCCAGGCTCTGCTTGCCCCCCCTCCTGGGACACATGTCCCTCAGGTGGACCCCGAACCCCCCGAGGAGGACCTGAGACAGAAACAGAGGCCAAAGAGGGATTTCTTTATCTTCAGGTTTCACTTCATATAGTCTGACTTTAATATTCTGAAATTAGTTTCAATCATTGTGTTTATTTCATGTTTTTATTGTGTAACATGTACTCCAACATTTCAGTCTTTTATTCCATATTCTCTGCAGATTTTCTGCAAGTTAGCAAATTTTATTTCAAGTGTTTAATCATTCACGAACTTTTCCTCCTTATTGTTATTCCACCTCTCCACTCAATTCATATTTGCATTTTTCTTTCTTGTGTTCTGTACACCGGTCCACAATATTCCAGCTTTTATTGCATATTATTATGTTTATATTCCATGTCTTCATTGTTCTCCTTCATATTTCCCAAAGTGACTAAACCTAATTCCACTTTTAAGACCTTCCTTAAGAAAATCCCCATAATCACATAATCCTCTTCACTGCTTTTAATACATGCAGTTGACTAAATGCAGTGAATAAAACCCCAAGTTAAGTTCAGTATTATCCGACTTTCGTATATTTGAATTTAAGTTGTCATTCGCTTAATATTCCACTTTTTGTTTTCTAATTTTTACTTTTTTATTCCAAATTCATTCACTTTTCCACCATCGGCTCAGACTTCTTTAATTTTATGTTCCAAATATTCTCAACTGACTTTTTCCTAAATGATTTCCATTTAGTCTGACACGTTCTTCTTCTTCTTTTACTCCATACTGTGTTGTGTTTGTGTGCATTTTATATATTTTTTTTTAATTTTACCTATATTTTCAGACTTTCATCTGATATCTGTCAACTTTTTTATCCCATATATTGTGGATGGTTTTACTCCACACTGTTAGTTTTCTCATGAATGAAAGTTGGAGTAAAGTACTCCAGCTGCCCATATCCATGTAGGGCTCACAGGGGTCAGACTGAGCATGTGCAGAATGCCTCCTCACCTTCTGCAGGTTGATGTCGGCCTCCGTGATCTGCTGGACGCTGTGTTCGGGGAAGGAGGCGTTCCTCAACAGAAAACTCGACAGAGTCTCATTGTCTCGCAGGAAATGCTTCAACTTGAAGCCTGTGGGAGAAAAAACAAAAACAGACAAAACAGAGCAGGTCAGAGAAACCTGACTCCTCCTTCTCCTCCTCCAGTAAATCAGAGGGTTTTGTCTTTTAAATGTGAACGTGTTTGTGGCCACAAAGCAATTGTGTAATTTTTTACAGAGGAGGGGGTGAAGCAGTTCCCCCAGCACATTTTTAAAATGACATCTCTGCTTACGGTTCGACTAAAATCCGTCCAAGCTGAGAACGAGACAGGCTGATAAAACATTGGTTTCATTCAAGCTTTTAGGCCTCTCAGGTGACACACCATTGACTCGTGATTAGTGCAGGAGAAAGACTAACAGGTATCAGTCAGGGCATTAAACAGAGACATTCCTCTATGTTCTTATGACATCGGTAAGTAAACTGTGAGTAATCCCTGAAAAACAAAATCCCTCAAACACCCAAAAAACTGCGACGAGAAAAATTCAATTACACAAAAACACAGATCTGAGATTAAAATAAAGAAATAAAAAAAAAAAAACAGGTGTGACTGTTGGTAACAGAGCCGACTGCTACAGCAATAAAAACCTTTGTTGACAGATATTTGAACTACGAATAATCCCGGAAGATTGAGAGGTTTTATTTGTTTGGATTTGGACGACTGGAGTGATTGTTAATGGTCCGTTTACTGTGGTTGGATTTTTTATTTTAATCTGATGTCAGTTTGAGTCTGAAAGTCAGATAGAAATCATTTTAGTGAAGGTACAGATGCTGTAACTGCGGCCTGAGGAGGCGTTCGGACCATATTTGGGCTTGTCGGGGGCACGTCCGTACCCGAGCGGCTGCAAGTGAGCTTTACGTTCAGTCTTTGCTACGTCATTGCTGCTCTTCGTTCGACCTGCGTGCTCTCACACGCCTGCAGCTCAAACTTTCCACTCAGCTCCATCACAGCAGCTGGATGCACTTTTGCATGAAGCCCCCGCACGCATACATGCCCACCCCTCCCTGCACCTTTCTTCTTCTTCTGCAGGTTTGAACAGGCAGCTACAACGAAGGCTGAGAGGAGCTTCTCTTGTCATTCATTTGAAACAAACAGGAAGCTAACGTGTGAAGCTTCTCTGCCTGTGTTGCTTCACTCTTTCAAAACGTGGAGATTTAAGATGATGGATCATCCAAGATTACAGTCGTTGCTGTGTTGCTGTCCTCCTGCCTCCAGCCTGCTGAACATCAGCAAACCACAGAAATGTATTGATCGATTGGTTTTATTTGCAGCTTTATGGACATCCATGAAGAAATGCTCTAACTGGTAAAATGCGGCTGCTGATCCATCAGCCAGCTTCCATCAGAAACCCCAAAATTCAATAAAAGCATCGTCGAGCTTCCTCAGAAGCTTTTATCCTCCAGCTTAGAACGACGTCACCGTTATTAATCGGCTCCTTCATCACTCTGTTTATCAGCAGGAGAGTATCAAACTGAGGCATATTTTTTATCCCTTTTCTGCCGTATTTTCCTGTTTCACTTCTTATTTTCCAAGATGTGATCTGTATTTTCATACATCCAATTAATATTTTTACCCTTCTCTTCACAGACTTTATAAAACATGGACAAAGCCATTGTGCTGTCACACAATTGTTACCTTAGCTCACTCAAAGTGACTTAACATTAGTAGCCTGGCTCGTGCCATGTTGGTTCTTTATATTTATATTTTATTACAGGTTTGTCACAAACTACCATATTTGGACTGGACAGAACAGGTACTTCCGGCTGCTTCCTTATTTTCCCCAGAGGTCGCCATGGATGGATCTGCACATCTGCTTTCCCACAGATTTTACGCCTGATGCCCTTCCTGACGCAAACCTCCCACTTATCTGGGCTTGGGACCGACACTAGGAGTACGCTGGGTTGTGACACCCCACACAATTTTCTTTAAGTCCAGTTTTGTGTGACAGCTATGCCAATTGTTCTTCTCACACAGTGGTTATAACTCTTGAATTAGGAAAGTGTCCTTTACTGTTTCCACTAAATGCACTTTAACTTATGTCACGTAGCACACTTCACACACATCTTTTTGGTTTACAAGCTTCTGTAAGCCTGGACAATCTACCATTTACCTGTTTAAATTTTCCACTTTTCATTCCATGTTTGCGGACTTCAGCATGTTCAGCTAAAATACAGAGATCGTATTTATGATTTATGTGATTTTGTTGTGAAAGAAATTATTTAAAATCAGAAGCCGCCACTCCTCAGCCTCAATCTGATTTCAGTGCCAGCCCAGATCAGCTACTCGCTTCACTTCCTGCTCGAGCAGGAGGAACCCTGAACAGATCAAGTTCAGGCAGAACCGCCGTAAAAGCGAGTCTTTTCCGAGGAAGTATCATATGTTCTCTGATCTGTCTCTAATAAATCAATCCATGATTAATTTTCCTGTTTCAGCTAGAAGGCAGCAATCATGTGGTGTTCATCTGCGCTGAGATGAGCGGAGGTATAGAGGCCCTTTGGGGACAAAAAGCCGACTGTGTGTTACTACAGTTAGTGTTAGTGACGGGTCAGAGGACAGGTCCAGCTGTCTGACATCAGCAGCTCGCAGTGATGTGATTGGTCAAATGAGAAGCAGTTTCCAGCAGAGAAGCCCGTCTGCTTCAATCACAACTCGCCATCATTAAACCGCCACACCACCGCGTTCCGCAACCACATTAAAAAACTGGTTCTTGTCTGCCACTCATCATGTTTGAACTTTTTGATAGCGTTTCAGAAAATAAAGACGCTCAAAGAGTCCTCCACTTTCATGACTTCAAACTCGCCGGATGGGTTTTAATCCACAGAGGAACTAACAGTCAGCTGCTAAACTGTACAGTAATGGTTATGTGAGATGCCTGCAGCGACCCAATCCAGGTTCAGGTCTGATGTGGACCCCCATTAAGGCACTCTGAATTGCACGTTTGTACAGCTGCAGGGACACATCTGAACTCAGTGACGCTCTGCGGGACGGCGCCGAGCTGAGCAGCAGAAAACCCAACACGACAGGGCGTCGCGAACATGCACGATACACACTGACCCTGTCAGTCCACCTGCAGGGGAGGGGCCACAGGGCCAGCCAATCAGAATCGGCTCCTGCTGCCACCCTTTTATCCCCCTCAGCAGAGTCAGAAGAGAGTTGTGTTAATATCAGAAAACTGCGTGTGGAGTGACCGCTCGCAATCAGATGACAACCGAAAGACAAAATCCACAACAGAGAGAAAACAACACACAGTGGAAAAAATCAAACACAAAGAGGGAACAATCGAATAGAAAGATGCAATAACTGAATTCAAAGAAACAAAAATAATCACATAAAAATAAAAAAAGGACACAAAGTGGTGAATAAATAACCCATAGAACCATAGAAAAAAATAACACGAACAGACACGAATCACAAGCATGAAGAGGCAAAAACAAGATAAAAAGAAACAAAAACCAATAAGACACAAAACCACAAAAACAAAATCCAACACAGAGACAAAAACTAACTACAGAGAGCCAAAAACAACACAAACAGCCAAAAATGAAATACAAAGAGAAGAAAACCAACACGAGACAAAGACAGGACACAAAATGACAAAAAAACTACAAATAAATAAACTAGAGACAAAAAAAACATGTCATACATAAAAACAAAAACAAAACAAACCCAAACATTAGATCAAAAACAACAAAACAAAACAACAAACCCAGCATAACGAGGCAAAACACAACCACAGACAACCAAAAACACCACAAAAAACAAAGACAAACAACACAAAGAGGAAGAAATCAAACAGTAAGAGGCAAAAACTGGATACAAAGAAGCAAAATATCATACAGAGACAAAAAGCAACTACAAAAGAGACAAAAACAGACAAAAAGACAACGAATTAAACATGAAGAGACAAAAACCAATGAAACACAAAAACAGGACGCAAACACAGACAAACAAAAACAACACAAAGTGACAAAACAAACTATAAAAACCACCAGAAAGAAACAAACAAAGGAAAAACTTTCAGTGTGTTTCGGTGTGCGGTCTTTGGTCTTAACGCCTCGATGTGAAAGTTGGGGGTCTTGGCTCATTTGAAGCTTGATAATTAGCTGATTAGCTTTCTATGCTTGCTTTAGATTTAAAACTGACATGAAAATTTTTCCGTTTTATTGGTGCTGAACAAACCGTTAAAGGTCACTTGCTGCAGAGAAACATTTGCATTTTCGCAGATCTGTTTCTAAGCCCTCGGGCTATGAAGTTTCCTGAGAACTACTGAATCCTGGTTGCTGCCCCCTAACCAGGTGAGCTCACCTGGAAGGTAAGCAGGTAAACCTGCTGCGGCGTGTCATGCCGCCCCCTCATCACACCATCGCTCCTCCTGACCAATAAAGCAGCTTCATTTATTATCAGATTAGAGGGAATAAAGAGCAGAAACGTGCTGATGCTCAATCAACAGGGAGGAGAAACAAGAGAGCCGGCAGGTCGGTGCAGGTAGGGAAAACAAACGCCCCCCACAGAGAGCCAAAGCTGCAAATTAACGCACAAAAGAGAGAAATTCTTTTTGTTCAGCGAGCCTGAAAACTCCTGCGGCAGAGAGAGGACACCTAAAAACCTGCTGACCTTTAAGGGGCTCTGCAAAGGCTCGCTAGCTGTTAGACTCCTTCAGCGAGCTGATCTCGGAGATGATTTATTGACAAAGGTGGCATTCAAAAAAAGCAGCAGTCATGACTCACAGGTTTATGAATGCCACTGTAGGATTAGTCAAGGCATTCTCTCCAAACATTAACCTCTGGGGCTAAAAAATAAAAGCTAAGGCTCCAGTTTCAAAAGCTGCAGTTCCTCTACTGTCCACTCGAGGCTCCAGCAGTTTTTTAATTTTTCATACAATTATCCGACCAATATTATGGCTGCTGTGAGCTTAATTGTATGAATACAGCGTCCAAGTTGTCTGTTAACTGTGTGTCCTACTGTACAGTCTATAGATGAAGCTTGCTAACCAATGTAGCCAGCATTAGGTGATAACTTCAGTCCATCTTTTCCTCTAACATGGTAACCTGGGGTTAAGGAATTCATCAGGTGCGTCTTAAAAGTCTGAAAAGACCAAGTCCTATAGCTACCATAAAATCAGCACAAGAAATGTTTAAACCTTTGCCTCCAGCGTCCTTGTTTTGCAGGAGAAACTGTTTGCACAGAAATATAGAAGATGGGTCTCAGTCAGTTTAACCTCTTAACACCAATCAGGGCCCAGGTGACCAGTTTTAGGGTTCTGCTGTGTTTTTACAACATTACTTTTCAAAATAAGTGCATGCATTTTGGCTTTTAGGTTCCTCTGTTAAAGGACTACCTTGTGGGAATGGCAATAAAACCTTCACATTTAGGCACCAGCTGGATGTTAAAAGAAAATGTTCTACTTCTTCTAAATCCTGTATTTGTTCTGTTATACAGTTTAAAAATGATAATAATGAATATTATTACTATGGTCATGTTGACACAGTAAGATTTACTTTTCTTATCCAAAAGCTGGCAAAGTCCTTTTTTTTAATCTTTGTTGCCGTGTGCAGGTTGTTAAGATTAAAAAAAGAACATGTCTATAAATACACCTCATAGCTGGAACTTTCACCATTTAAACACGCTGTGAGTTTTTATCTACACTGTGTATTTCTTATTTTGTGATGACGTGATTACGGCTGATATGTCTGCTATCACTCCAACCCACACTGATGCTCAGATTAGCGAAATCAAACAAAGTCAAACTG
Source organism: Pelmatolapia mariae (assembly GCF_036321145.2). Taxonomy (NCBI): domain Eukaryota; kingdom Metazoa; phylum Chordata; class Actinopteri; order Cichliformes; family Cichlidae; genus Pelmatolapia; species Pelmatolapia mariae. The sequence continues at coordinate 12,902,016 of NC_086228.1, read as the reverse complement.
CATCGCTAACCCTGATCTGAGCTCATCCCCACACAGTGAGGGTTGCGTTTTGCGTGTCCCACCTGAGCGGCTGGACTGCAGCACCTGCAGGGCTCGAGCCAGCTCCTTGAAGCCCTCGAGGTTTTTATCATTCTGACTGTACAGGAGGATCTTCTTGGCGTCCGAGAAAAGGCGAGAAATTCTGCAAAATAAAAGTAAAACATCAAACGTGAGCCACAAAGGAGCTCTTAGCATGCATACAAACACCGAGGGAAAGACCCGGCACATGCCAGCTTACAGTGAAAACAACAAACAGGTTAAAATGGCACATTCCTGTTGACACTCAAAACAGTTAAAGTGTTAGTTTGTATGGAAGCAGTGACTAACTAAACTCCAGAGTTTAAGGTTTACATTCGTCTAACAAGCAAAAGATCCCCCGGTTTGATCACAGATCCAATCTGCTGCTGAAGTGACCACCTTCTGAATAAGGGATCAGCCAAAAGTAGGTTCTAGATAAAAGTAGTAGATATGTAAGGATATTACTTCAGTCCACAGGTTCAAAAGCTAACCTTCTTACACTGACTGTCTGCAGACAGAAACGGGGGGAAGGTGTCAGCAGATTAAAAATATGTGAAGTGAAACAGTGGAAAAAGGTTCAAAATTAAACTCTACAGGAAGTTTAAGTGTCACTTTAAAACAAGTAAAGGAACATGAAGTATTAAAGTGAAAAAGCTCAGATAAGTAATTTATATCGTAGCTTTAAGTCTTAAAAGTAGTTGATGTTTATGTGTCACAACATCTGAGAGTAGTTGAGCTTCTGGCTCCTTAGGAGAATGAAAAAGTAGCAGGAATTTGATAAGCAACCAATAAGATTAAAGATTTGAGGCCTCAGTCACACAGGCCTAGAGACCAGCGAACCTCCAGCGACCTCTGGGTGATATTGGCTCACAAAGAAGATGCTGCACCGGAAACCTCTTTATGATCGATCTGGTCACCAGCAGATTCCCACGGTACACCACAGGTTGGATGAAAGATGCCGGTTAGTCTGCAAACGCTCGCCCACTAACCACAGAGTGGTGGTGAAAGTCAAAAACGTACGACACAAACCAGAAAAAAAACAATGTTCACTTTCATAGTAAAAGCGACTCCTTATTGCTGAAACCAACACATTCCAAAAGGGTGCAGCTTTTACTTTGAAGGTCACTGTTCCAGTACCGCTTAACAAGCAGCTCCCGAGTATAAACTGCTAGCGAAAAAAGCGATCACAAAATCAGCTGATGTGTGTGATGTAATCAGTCATGATGAATCCTTACTGATTTTAGGTTTAGGCCATGAAAACAGCTGAAGCGTCAGCACTGAGAGCAGATGACTTGCCGGTGTTGGTTACAGGTAAAAGCAGCTGAAATCTTAAAATTCAGTTTTGTCTGTTAATGTGTGAGAGGAGGAAAGTTAAAGTGTATCAATAAAGTTTCAGAAATAAAGTCATTGACAGCCTGTTTCAGCTCTACAGACGGCATTTATGTAAGAACTGAGCTGAGATTTCACTTGATATGTAAATGTAAATAACAAGAAATGAGAGAATGTGAGGTACTATCAGAATAAAATTCATTTTACTTAAAAATGTCTGCTGATTAGTAAAAGATGAAACCACAAGCACGCTTTAGCAGTTTAATAAAGATGAGAAATTCTTCAGAATAAAAGCCTCTTTTTTGGGCACTCACATGGAGTCGTTGAAGTTGCCGACGATGCCCGGAGACTCGCCCGGTGTCGGATGTCTGAAGCAGGGGTTGTTGGCGTTGCAGAGGATTCCCTGAAGCCAGGGCAGCGTGCCGGCTGACGGCATCGCCTTGTTTGGAAAATGACCTGCAGACAGGAAATGAAAACAGGAAGTCACAAGAAAGTCGGAAGATCTAGCAGTAAAAGTGACAGGAAAGCTGTGACCAGCTCCAAATAGGCTCATGGGAGATATAGTGCACATTTTTAGGTGCCCTCCAACTCACCTCTGCACTGTAACATGAAGAGAATAAAGCCCCTGTGTTTCCCAATGTAAGATGTGCAGGTTTTAAAGCCATACATGTGGTTTTGCCTGTGTTCTGCGGTCAGATTTAATCTGAAAGATGTTCAGGGTGTTTTTTTTAATCTTCCTGCTCTGATAGAACAAAGTGTTCCCACGTTCACCTGGACTCAGAGGTGTCAGATAAACTGCAATTGGTTTATTGTCACCTGCAGTCAAGCATCAGCGGCACCCGCTGCAGGTTGAAGCCGAGGGCAGAGGCACGAGCGGGTTCACTTGAGAGCAAAGACCTTTACCCCCTTCTCTCATCGAGCTTCACCGTGTCAGCTGTACGCGCAGAGAAGGCGCTGATATCAGGGAACCTTTAAGACTGCCAACTGGCCTCTTTTTAATCAAAACACAGATAAGATAAACGAGAGGCGCAGATTCACTTCACTCGACAGCAGAGTGAGGGCCACACAGGTGGAACAACAGCTTCAGGATGAGCTCAGGAAGACAGGGGTGAAAAACTCCCACAGGCTCCAGACCAAAACACCAGAGCTTGACTTGTTAAACTGGGTGTAAAAGACACACTGCAGCTTAAATCTGTGAACTGATAATGATCATAAAACATGTTAATAATCAATTAATAGCTCGAGCAAAAGCTCCAGCCGCTCAGACCTCCCTCCTGGTGTTTGTCAGGTTCAGATTTACATCATAAGAAGGCATATGCAGACTCATGTGCAATTTACAGTACTGCAATTGGGTCCACTTGTGCACGTGTTTCCCCAGAGAGGGCTTTCCAACCACTGCAAACGTGCTCCGTGCAGTTTCCCAAGTGCTGCACAGTGCAGGACGTGGATGACGCCATGAGTCAGTTGAACACTTCCTCCTTGCACATCATGACTTCACTCTCCTTTAGGACCAACAACACAACATGCAAGAGAGTGGCCCACAGACCACCAGCAGCCACTCTCTGCAGGCCGACAGGCATCCACAGATTGAACCATGATTTCCAGACACCAGCAGCGGTCTGCCAAGAATCCTCAAAAACAGGCAGGTAAACATGCTAGAGGAAGAAAGAATAGGAAAGAAAGAAAAGGGATATCCGAGCTCCACCTGTCCCAGCAGCAGGTGGAGTCTCTCTTGTCTGTGTCTTATTATGAAACAGAACTTCTGTTTCGTGCTGCCAACTCAAACATGTGGATCTACGCGCTGTGGCCTGACTCTGCTGTGATAACTGCGTCACACCATCCACATCATCACGTTGTTTTCTTTGCAGTTATATTCCAGCGTGGTTACACCTCAGTCAGCTGGCTGCTTTATTTAGTAATTTCACTTATCATGTGCCCTGAGGTGTTCAGAGTTTGCTAGAAGTTGGTAAAATAAACTCATTTCCTCAGGAGCACAGTTGAAATATTTTCTTCCCAAAGCGCTTCTTTATCTGGTCACGGTGCAGCAGGTGAGCTTTTCAACAACGCCTTAACTCTTAAATCACCTGTGAGACTTGGCGATGCATTCAAGTACACCCCTGAAAGGTCAAAGGTTTTGGAGGAACATGCTGGCGCACGCTGCACCTCAGTGGGAAACGTTCTCCCGTAACAACTTCAATCAAGCGTGTTAACAACTGAATTTGAGAAAGAGCTGATATTTTTTAAAAGACAATCAAATTTCAACACTTGATGAGTTGCTTTAGGATGAAACATCCACACTTTGGTTTTACTCTTTAGATTTTAAACAGCATCTAAACTTTTTTAGATGCTGTAAACAGAGTCAAGTGAAGTGAATAATGTGGAAAAACCTTAAAAAGAAGCCACAGATAAAGGAGACTGCCCTCACATGACTGATTCAGACTTGTTAAAGGTGATGTCAACAGCCACATTCTCTTTAGAAATTAATCTTAAAAAGTAATTTTATCCTGTTGACTCAATCAGTCCGATTATGTTTCATTAACCCAGCTTCACAGCTAAAAGTCACATCCATTATACTTCTGATGTTTTTGGCCGGCATGGCGGACAATCGCCTGAAAGAAAAGTGGGATCTACAGCTGAAAGCAGCTCTGAATATCTGCCACAAAAACAAACAGAAAAGTTTCCACAGAGCAAATGATGAACTGTGTGCAGCGGCGCTGTCGTGTCACGTCAAGTCACATTAATTTGTACAGCACGTTTAGCACGTGGTGTTGACCCAAAGTGCCCACGCAGAGGGATTAACCATTATAAATTCGTCTCCATGAACATGTTCAAAGCTATGCTGGTGTGTAAAACTGGAAATTAAAGGATCGAGCGGGACCACGCTCCAGCTCGTCTCTGATCCTCAGGAACTTTCTCCGAGCGCCTTCCAGCCCAGAGCGGCGAGTTCCAACAGGTCCCTGCAGCTCACATGCTGCGTGAATCACTGCACAACTATTCTCATACAGCACGAGAACTGAAAGTACTTAGAGTGCCCAGAGCTTCTGCTTTCACGGGGAAAGAGGAAGACGAGCAGCTTCCTGCTCCGTCTTCATCTCCTGATGTTGATGTTTGGCCCGGGTGAGGCAGAGAGGCGCTCCTCCTCTGAGATAATCGGTGAGGAATAAAGCGTTTCCTTTTGTTTCCTGTCAGGCAGGTTTCATTCATCCAGTAAAAAAGTATAGCCTGAAGCTTCAGATTCTTCATTTTCAGCTGCTGACACCGGATTATCTCAAGATCCCCTCAGTCATTTTAAACTTTGGCATTTTACACCCTATTTGAGTCGGTTTATGCCGACGTGTGTTACACTTTAAAAGTTTAACTGTGTCGTTTTAAGGAAAGATTTCCGGAGCTTCAACAGAGCGAGATGAAAAGACGGCTGAAGAGTCAATTACAGCAAATTGCTGTTATTAACTGTGACAAATTCCCAGTAAAATCACAGATATTCCCGGTGCAGTGATGTCAGATTTAATAGTAAAAAGTTAACACTTAAAAGCATTTCTTGATCTGGACAAGTTGCTTGAATGCCTTTACGGTAATGATTTCATGGGGGTGGAATAACAATAGGTCTCTAAGGACAGCAGTGTGGAAAAACACTGGTATATTTCCACTGATTCCACTAATTTCTCTTAAGCAATTTTAGGCTGTTCTTCCTTTGTTTTTCAACTGAACTGCTCAATAAATGAGGAAAAATTACTTTTTTTTCCTTCAAAGTCTCGGCATGAAAACACACAACAGGAAGTCTTTGTTTGGGGGTTGGGGTCGTCCCAGATCGTGACTTTATATCTCACAGGGTTCATCCGGGTTAAAATATGACTGTTGGCTGCACAATATCGTCTGCAGCTGCGGAAGAGTTTACCGATCGGTTGATGGGAAGAACGTGAACTGATCAATCGTGAAGTCTGTGTTTTTAAGGTCTGGACTGTTGGTCGGGTGACGTCAGCTTTCGCTGAGCGGACGTGTCAGTCAATGCTCAAAGTAAATGAACAAACAGATGGGTGGAAACATAATTAAGTTGCTGACATGTGACTAATAAATGGACTTACCAGCAGATGTTCAGTTTTTCTTCATTTCCACAGCGCTCGCCGGGCGAAAAGGCCTCACATCACACAACCATTCGCTATCGGTTTAAAGTGGACCTACGCTACTGAGTCACCACTTCACGTCTTCATATTTTGCTTTCAAGGAGCAAAATCCAGTTTCTCTCTGGACATTTGCTGCTTTTTCACTCATTTTCAGTCCAGTTCTTATACCTGACCATTTTTAACCACTTAGCATTAACAAATGAATCACTCAAACATAAAAATTCACCAAACTCAAGAGATGAACCAGTGTTGAATCTACACATAACAGAAAACTTAAAAAAGACCAATTTCCATCTGCAGTTCAGTCCAGCTTCAAACACCTTTGATTCAAACATGAGATCCTTTCCATGTGGAAGTAACCTGGAAAACGTTTTCCTGCTTTCTCTCTCTGTGAGATCACCATAACTTCCTGTCTGAGTCAGCTTCTTCTCTCCAACTTCTCCATGTCCTTCGTCATATTTCCTTTCAGGCTTGGGAAGATGTTCAAAACACCTGATTTCAAACAGCTTTTTTTTTTAAATCAACATCGAGGTCTATGCTGAGACGGAAAAAGAAGACGCTGAAGTCAGGTTTAACCCTTTCGTGCAGTTTATCACTCCTATCAGAACTTTTTGATTGTCGATGGATCTCTGTGACCCTCACGACGTCTGATAATGAGCAATAAAGAGCAATAAAAAACAAGCTCCTCGTGATAAACAACACGGGGAGATTCATTTAGCACATGGAGCTTTAATTTGAAATCCTGCAGCAGTAAGCAATACTGCACTTCCTCCTGCTTCCAGTACCACTGTCAATCAATAACCTCGGGTAATCAGAAATCAATCAGTGTGAAACCGATATCAGATGTTCCTAAAGGTGCAAGGGTCTGAAGAGAGATGATAACCAACATAAGATATTCCAGCACTCATCTGGCCGCCCCTGGACCCTCCAGGAACACTTGAAAACACCTCTGCAACATCTGGAGGACTCCAGCTGGACTAGGCTGGAATGTATGTGCCCACAGTCTGATCGCCCCCTGTGTGACCACCAATAACTGACACCCTCACTGCCACGCCAGGGGAGGAGACAGGGTCAGGGTGCACAAATTAAGGTAGCTCTATCCCCCCTCCATAATGATGCTGGGGTCAGAAACACACCTGCGACTTTGTTTTTAAAATATACATTTTTTTAAAAAAAGGATATAGATTTAGCTTTAATTCATAGATAATAGTCAACAGCAGTCAGCTGAACACCAGCCTGGCTCTGTGTTTTTTTTATCATTCATTTCAAAGCGGGCAGAGCTCTGGGCAAGAACACACAAGTCTGTGTGTGACTTATCTGCACATTAATGGGAAAATTAGACAAAAAACAAAACAGAAAAGTGCATTCATTGATAAAATCAGCACAACCCAACCCCCGCTACACTTATATATTATATTGTGTGATTTATATAATGGTGGTGCAGTGGTTAGCAGGGTCACCTCACAGCAGGAACGTTCTAGATTTGAACCTTTGTGTTCATCTCTCTCACCTCCAGCGCGTATTGGCACCACCTGACTGGTGCTGGTCCAGTTCTGTTTTGGTTGTGTTTCTAGCAGAAGCTGTGCTCATTTTTTGTGCAAAGGAAATCACTTTCGTAGCTGAAAAACGAAGTCAACGTAGAAATAAAAGTGGCCCGATAAAAGTCCCCACAGACACCCAACATACGTCAAACACAGCCTGATGTTGTCACCACCATGTTTATGACATCATCATTTTTAGGCCGAAGCTCCGTGTGCTGGGTCAACCATGACGAGCATAAACTTCGCGTCACGCCAAGATTTGTCTCCCAGATCAAACAGACACGATGCTGCAGGCTGATTGGATGAGGATGCTCTCTGACATCACTCTTCATCACTTGAGGTAAACTTTGTGAAACTGGGGCAGCTGTTGCCTCAACGGATCGATCGGCTCAGGCTCTGAACCAGAGCGCCGTTTGATTAGCGTTTAAATAAAGGCTTTCAACTCACACTCATGCTGCTCGTAGGGAGGGTAGTTCAGCCGCACAGAGATGAGGATGAAGAAGATGAAGAGGGGCCAGACGATCTCCGCCAGGAGCTGGAGCTGAAACACACACAGACACACACTTTAACACGTAATCCAGCTAGAAACAGGAAACCATTAGAGAAACACACAAAGAGTGCGTGCATGCGGTCTAAAAGCCTCCTGATTGGCTCCTTTTAAGTGTTTTCACCATGACAGGAAGCAGCTTCATGTGTTTATTATTAGAAGTTATTCATAATTAATGAAAAGTCACTGATCGATCAGCAGCAGAGCACGGAGCCCAAACCAGGTAACTGATCAGGGTCGAGTGAAAAAAAAACAACCCAAAAACAAAAAAAAAACCCCACACAACTCCAGAGAGGTGACCTTTAACCCCCATCAAGCTGACCGCTTTGTTTCTGTGATCAAACATAAAACATATCAGACAGGTGGATCTATCCAGGTAACACAAACTGAACCGGTTACAGTCAGCTTCATCTCAGTTTGCAAACATAAAAATGTAGAAAATAAAATTAATTTTTTTTATTTCCAGCTCCTCACATGATGCTTTCCAGAAGAGCATCATTAAAAAAATGTTTCTCTCTGTTATCAGACATGTTATCAACCAATCAAGCGATTGATTTATCCAGAAACTGATCAGCTTAATAACGTTTAATCTAAATTGCTATACAAGTAGTTCTTTCTGCGAGGACAGGCAAACACTGATAACATATTCAAACAACATGGCATTTAATCCATGCTTTTAGACTTTTCTTCAGCCATCTGTAAAAATCCCACAAACACTTTTTCCTTCATTCAAGATATCGGCTGTTTCAGGAACCGCATGACTAATTAATAAATCAAAACATGTCAGAGCTGAAGAAGGTGCAGTTTCTTTAAGGACAGGAAGGTAAAGGCTCATTAAAGTAGGCTAATCAACTGTTTTGTCTAGCAATATTTTTCCTTTAGTCCAACATTTAAAATTTTAAGGGTCTAAAGGTCCTCAAAGGTTATTTATGGACCAAGTGATTGACTGAATAATGCAGAAACTGAAAAATAACCTTTAAAAAGACTTTTTATGGACCAAATGACACCCTGATGAATGAAAAGGTTCGCAGGCTAAGCCCTGATGAACAATGCGCGTGTGTGTGTGTGTGTGTGTGTGTGCGAGAGACTGACCGTCTGTCGTCGTCTGTAGGTGAAGTTCTTCCACAGCAGCAGACCCAGCTGTGTAGTGACAGACATTCCTGCTGCCGCCGTCGCTGCTCCGCCTGAATGATCGTCAGCTGCCGCTCGCTCTGCATTAAAGCACACACAACACTGAGCTCAAAGGTGCAGGGGTCAAAGGTCACATAAGATACTGAAGATGCTGATCTCAGTCCAAGTTATCAGCTGAAACACAGTCAGCAACTGTCTCAGTGTTTCCCATCAGAGTCATCCTCACAGGGTTCCCTCTTCATTCTTAGCGACAGCATTTGGAAATAAAACAGGAAATATTTCACAAAGTTAAACACGAATTAAAATCTCATCAAACATTTTTAAATTATCTGAGGATTTTAATCAGAGACCTGACATATGTATTTTTTTAAGGTGATTCGAATCCTGACCCAGGAGCCTTTGGAGCAAACTGCACATCTGCCATCACATCTTTACAAACACATCAAACTGAAATCAGAACTGTGGGCGTCACCTGGATGATCTCAGGAGAACATCGCAACCCGTTTCAGATCCAGGTATCCTTCTGGATTCAGGATTTTATCCCCTTAGAATTATTTATAGCGTAGGTGAATCTAAGAAAATCTCCTTTTTTACCCTCTCAGCTCTCTTGTTTTCCTCCCGGGTTTACTCCACCCTCTCATCCAGATTTGGTCATTTCTGGCTATGAAACAATCTATCGTTCAGGATTTAAAAGTACACATCTGAGGGTCTCTCACACCACAAACTCCAAACTAAGGTTCACGTTTTGGTTTCATGCACTCGGGTTTGCTTTAGCTTGAGTTTGTAATCACGCAACAGCACAAAAACAACTTTACCTCGCATACCTCCACCCTGCCATCATCACCTACATGGGCTGGGTCTCGCTTTGAACCGTGATGACTACCGCCTTCTATTATGACTTTATTAAACAGAGAGCACATCCATCTTGTTGCCTGCCTGTAGGCGTTACTTTATCCCACTTTGTATAACGTCAAACCATCATCCAGCAAAAACTTGATCCCTTCCTTGTATTTTGACCTTTTTTCAGGTCTGGATCTGCAAACAGCCTCCCACACACTAATTAGCAGAAAAGGTAGTGAACTCAAGGAAGGTCTAATACCGAGAAGCTGCAAATAAATATGTTTCTGCATCTTCAAACACATGCCGAGTGATTTTGATTCTCTTTGTGGGTTTTCTGCCGTAACTGCAATTGGTCTGAAAGTCTGAACCAAACAAAACACTCCTGCACGCTAATAACAAACTGAGCACCTGTGATTTAAATCCAGCGTGTAAGCACTCAAACGCCTCAAAGTGCACGTGAAAATCTACACCATAAAGCTTGAAACAAAAGCTTTATCGCTTCCTTTACTGCGGCATGAATACGCACTTAGATACGATATGTGGTGTTTAAGGTCAGACATTTCAACGAGTAAGAGATGTCATCTAAAGCTCCAGTCAGCAATATTCACCCATGTGACGTCAGTCCTTGTTTCTGAGAACTTCTCGTGGGCTACTGGTGGTTTTCTTTACAAAAAAGCAGAACACACACAATGTGAGGCAACACGCAAAAAGCTGCATCAGGACTGCGGCACACGTACAACCCTCGTCTCCATACGAAGCTGCCCTGACATGCAATGCTCTCTAGTTCTGTATTTTATTTTGTATTGATTTTAATCATTCACCTCCCACTGACTGGTGTGGACGCAGAGAGCTACAGAGCCTATGGATGTCCACGCCGAGCCCCACCCTCACCGTCTGATAACAAACTTCATGTCACCCTGCATACTCTCGGATGCAGAAACAGTAAAACTTGATAAGAAAATAAGAAAGCGAGCTGGTTTTACACGTGCGCTACATTAACCTGAGAATGAGCCACAGGTGTCGCTCTTTAACCTGCAGGTCTCGGGTTTAAAGTCTGGGTGGTGTGAGAGGTCATCATGTGTCCTGTCGCCGGGTTTAGGCAGCTCAGGTGTTACTCGTGGTTTTAATGAGATTCAGGACATGGTAACAGAACAGGACCCTAAGAAGGGGACCAGGAATTAGGGTCTAGGTGACTCTCACAGTCTGTTTTTCCTCGCTCAGTACAGGCTGGGTAATAACCCTTACAGTCAAAAACGCCCAGAATCCATCCCTGTGTATCCCAGCAACCCCGACAATGACTTTTCTTCATCTTTTAATTTTTTGGTTTGAATTATATTTCGAGGAAGATCCTTTTGAAGGAATTTTAGTTATTATTCACCTCTGGCTTTAGTGTGTCTTTATCCTGTCTTCCTCCCCTCACCCCCAACCAGTTGCCACAGATGGATGCCCCTACCCAAGCCTGAAGAACATGAAAGGGAGTTTTTCATTCCCACTGTTGCCAAGTGCTTGCTCATAGTGTGCTTTTTTTTTTAAAGTTTAATAATGCATAATGACGAGAGTGAATACCTATTACTTGCGTCCTGTCTCATCACAAAGCAGGCACTAAAGATGGAGTCTAAACCGAATCGATGTACACTCTCTGGACGTCTACCTGCTGCATCACTGCAGGGATCAGCTGGATGTCAACTGGGAGCTGCAGCTTTCAGGCATGATTAATCTGATCTGAGCAAACACATGTGGAGAGCTGCAGTGCATGCTTAAGAAGTGATGAGTGCTGAGTTTTTAAGCTGGGACTGATCTTTTCAGACTTCAGATAGATGACTAAATTCATTAATTTCATTAGACCGACGATCCACAGCAGGGCTGTCAGAGCCTGGTCTGCACCTGAAACGCACCGCTCCTATCACCGCTGCTATTTACAGGCATTTATATTTATGCCTATCACCTGTATGTTAGGATCACGTCTTTAATCTAAACTGCTGAGCTCGATTTCTTCTCTTTCTTTTGTGCCGTGCAAATTATCGGCTGTGTTGTTTAATTTTCTTCCGTCCTTTGCCATCGGGGCAGCTCCTCAGGCACATCTCTGAAATAAGACTTAGCGTTATTTATCCTGGGCGTAGTCTTTAGTTTTGAAAGTTACGACTAATCTGCCTTAATCTTTGAGCAAAGTCGA